>NC_073308.1:23789375-24122709 GCF_027595985.1 Sorex araneus | reverse complement strand
TTGCAACACAGGCACTGAGAGGTATTCATGTTTGGTCCATTATCTACTTTCTGCATGCATCTGTTTCCTCCAGCACCATTTTCTTAGTGATCCCTTCTCTCTTCCATCTGCCTTCTCCCCTCTGCTCAGGAAGCAGTCTTCCAGCTATAGGGCAAATCCCCTGGCCCTTCTATCTACTGTCCTAGGGTGTCAGCCTCATGTGATGTTATTTTATACTCCACAAATGAGTGCAGTCCCTCTATAGCTGTCCTTCTCTTTCTGACTCATTTCACTTAGTATGATACTCTCCATGTTTATCCATTTATAAGCAAATTTCATGACTTCATCTCTCCTAAAGCTGCATAGTATTCCATTGTGTAGATGTACCAGAGTTTCTTTAACCAGTCATCTGTTTTAGGGCACTCTACTACAAAGCAGTAGTAGTTAAAACAGCATGGTATTGGGATAAAAAAACAGATCTGCAGACCAATGGAACAGAGTTGAATATACTGTCACAGACCCGCAAATATATGGCCGCTTAATCTTTGACAAAGGAGCAAGAAATGCAAAGTGGAACAAGGAAAGCTTCTTCAGCAAGTGGTGCTGGGAAAACTGGATAGCTACCTGCAAAAAAATGAACTCTGACCTCTGTCTAATGCCAGACACAAAACTCAGATCAAAGTGGATTAAAGACCTCAATATCAAACATGAATCTATAAGGTTCATAGGAGAAAATGTAGGCAGAACTCTCCATGACATTGAAGCTAAAAGCATCTTTAAGGATGAAACAGCACTGACCATGCAAGAAGTTCCTTGATGGAACTGGCAGAGGAACCCAGGTGTGTGGGACCTGGGGCCGAGATCTCCAAGCCTACTTGGAATCGGGACTGGGCCTCTTCCGCCAAGATCCCCCATTTTCCAGTAGCTAGGTGGTCACACCCATAGACTGCCCCCTACGCCATGTAATCCCATCAACATCCAGAGACTATAAAACCAAGCTCCTGAAAGCGGAAGCGACATATTATAGCCTAGTTCTCCCTCTCGGAGAACCTGGCAAGCTACCAAGAGTTTCCTGCCCGCATGGGAGAGCCTTACAAACTCCCTGTGGCGTATTAGTATGCCAAAACCAGTAACAATGATGGGTGTCAGTCTCCTGACCCTGAAAGGGCCTCCAATGCAGCATTGTTTGGAAGGAGGAGTAAAGAGAGGCTTCAAAATCTCAGGGCTAGGATGAATGGAAACATTACTGAGACTGCTGGGGAAAATCAATGATCAACAGGATGATGATGTTGATCATGAGTTCATATGGATACATTTGCATTTTATAAACGTAGTTCTAATATTATCTTGCATTGAAATTTAAAATAACTTTTTTCCTTTGTATAGTATTTCTCCTAGGCATTTACTGCTTATAGATAAGTGACTTGTAACTGTTATTCAAGCACTACATCATGAGTCAATTGGGGACCTAAAGGAGCCAATTGCAATTTTGTATTCCATTGGCTGTGGATTTAGAGCTTTGTATTTTGATATACCTACAAGAATATGTTCTAAGTCCAAATCAAACTATCCTTTAGAATATAAATGTCAGGGAGCACTTTTAAAAATTATAAAGAGAAGGTGCTAAAGGTTGAGAGACAATTTTCTAGTAAAGACTTCTTTTGTAATTGTCTGCCTTTGTTATTCAAAATTAGTTAAGTCCAGAAAAATCCATTAACATTAAAAATACATTTAAAATCCATTATTTTTATTTTAGCATGCTCAATTAAATTGTTTTTATAAAAATCATGGGGCTGGAGCGATAGCACAATAGGTAAAGTAGGGCGTTTGCCTTGCATGTGGCCGACCCGGATTCGATTCCCAGCATCCCATATGGTCCCCCAAGCACCGCCAGGAGTAATTCCTGAGTGCACGATCCAGGAATAACCCCTGTGCATTGCCGGGTGTGACCCAAAAAGAAAAAAATTGTATTTATAAAAATCAAAAACAAAATTTATTAATATATTTGGAAAATCAGCCATATTAAAAACAGGCATATGAGAGATATGTGTGCCTTTAAAAAAATCATCGTCTTGGTCACAACATCAAAGTATAACTTAAATCCATCCTTCCATTTATCACACTCATTGCTCATTTTAAAATAAGGATTATCATTAATGTTTTTTCACTTACGATAACTTACTTTTTTCAGTTATCAATTTATTGCCCCTTCTCTACAAATGCACCTTTCCTTGCTCTGAAAAGCTCTTGCATACTCCTTGGCAAGAGGCAAAAACGTTAGATATGACCAGTAGAGGGCACTTGAAGGATACTGAAAGGCAGCTGAAGGGGCTTTCTTTTGGTACCTCTATCATCTGCTATCAATTTTTGAAATAATATATAATTAGTATTTTTAAAGTTTTTGCTCACTGAAGAATAAAAATCATCTTTGGGCCTGTTTCTGTTTTTTATTTATTGTCTTTATTATTGGCTGCATTATCCTGGTTTTGCAGGTCTAATTTGTTTAAGCTAGTTTGGTATCTTGTATCATTATCTCATAGACATTCCTGCAGGTAGTACCTTTTTCCCATTGGGAAATCACTAATTCCCTTAATCTATAGAAAGGAATGTAAACAGAACAAAGCTTCAATTTTGGTTAGACTTATTATATATTTGAGTTTGTTTAGCATATGGATTCTTTTGGGCTAAGCTCAACTTTGCACCTTCAAGTTTCAAAAGAAATGATGATTTCTTCAATTAGTTAAAAAAAATGGGGCCTTACCCTAAATAAAGATTTTTACCATATCTAACTTCTAAAAAAACATATTTACATGGCAGAGTCAACATTAATTCTTGAGGGGCTGGAGCGATAGCACAGCAGGTAGGGTGTTTGCCTGGCACGAGACTGACAAGGTTCTATTCCCAGCATCCCATATGGCCTCCTGAGCTCTGCCAGGGGTAATTCCCGAGTTCAGAGCCAGGAGTAACCCTGTGCTTCACCGGGTGCGACCCAAAAAGAAAAAAAAGGTAATTCTTGAGTGTTTATTGACCTTCTTCGAGCAAATCTAGCTCCTCTTTATACCCTCTTAGCTCCATAAAGTCCCAAGCTTCTACTCCGTTTCTTAAATCCGCATATCTACTCAATATACTGCCTCTTTGACTTTAGAATTCATGATCAATGTGGATTTTCCGTATATATAGATATACGTATATATATATATTCGTATATATATACATATATATAAACACATTTTTTGTTTTTGTTTTTTTCCCCTCGAATTTCACTGCAGTTTAATTGTTCTTCTGGTGCAGAAGGTGCCACATGAGGGGTATTGCCATTAAATCCTGGATCTATGTATCAGGTTGATTTGACCTCCACAGTAAGAATTCAAGCATGGGTCAAAGAAATGAGTAATAGAAAGATTGATTAAGGGACAGTGTACACTCAAGAGTTTGAGGACAGGCATACTCATAAAGCAAACATAGACACTACATATTACCAAAATTTTCAGATAATACATAGATAGGAAGATATAAACTTAGTTATAGGTGGAATATTCATGATTATTCAATGTAAAAGGATTCAGGGATAGAGATTTTTAGGAATCAAGGCACAAGTCAAATTCTGACCATACTTGGTTGCATCCAGGAGTAATCACAGTAATTTAAAACTGATATGGGTAGGAGCAATTTTTTCTTATTCAAATATATCCTAGTAAGCTAAAAGATGCCCAGTTGTCATTCCCTCATAATTCCCAGTCTCTTGGCTCAAATCAGAATATCATGACTCTCAAATCTTACACAATGTCATGTGGTTCATGCAAAGAATAGACAGTGATCTCTGCATCAAAGAACATTCTCTTCCAAGAAGCCAACACCTTTATATATGACTTTAGAACTCAGTTCACTTGTACCTCACACTGATTATTTTCCTATCTCACCAGCATTCAGAGAAGAATTCAGAGGGATGGGGTCAAATTTCTCTTCTTCCAGAATGTTCCATTTTCCTAATTGTGTCCCTTTTAAGTTTTTGCTTAAAAACTAGATACAACTTTGTTTCCAGAGCCCTGAAAGACAGTGAAGTACAAATATGCCCTGGAGAAAATATTAAATTAAATTCTACACTTACCCTGTGAGCTTGAATTTTTTTGCAATTGTCTGGTTTGAAGCAATTACCTCCTAATAGTCATTAAGAACAGAAGATAATAGGCCCCAAATGTGGTCCCTTAAACTAAGAACTATTCTGAAAATTTAAACCAGTAAATCAGTTATCCTCTGATCAGAGCTGGTTTGCAGGTTAACTAATTTGCTTCACATGCCCCCACTTTAGAAAAGTCACCTTGCCTTAAGCATCTCCCATTATTGCTTACCTATCTCAGCACCACTTATTCTACAAAGGTCTTTTATTTTGCATAGCTCCTCCCAGTCCCTTTCTATCTGCCAGAGGGAATGCTGCGCTATTCAAATTACTGCTCACTCTAGTAAACTCTTACATATTTAATATGACCCAGGATTACCTTTCAGCCAAGTGCACTAGTCTGCCAAGCAGTGTGAGACTAAAGAGATCTGGGCAACTCACTGGATCTGGATGCACCATAAAATAAACCAGAAAACGAAGAGATCAGGGATGCATTTTGATGTCCCCCAGGCTTGAATGCATAAGAGCAGTCCTTTGCAACTATGAAGCACTGGCTTCTTTCACTCAGTTTCTGAGTTTCTGTTGGGGCCATATTGGATTCTCAGTTTATCCTCATAATGACCAAATATTTTGTAGGAAATCAAACAAACAATAGCAATCACCTGTAAAGGCCTCTTTTCCTCCAGATTTCACAGATGGTAAAACTTAACACTTGACTTGATCTGTCTTTGCTCATTAATTTTTTGTGAGGGTGTTATAATCATAAAATCTATAATATTCTATCTGACAATGAGCTTTTATTTTGCTCTACCGAGAGATGTTTATATGTAGATATTAAAGGTGTTTATTTTAGAAAGACTTTTTTTTGGAGCAAGGACAATCTCAAAATTTGGAGGCAGGAGCACTGAGTTTGCTTCCACACATCTCATGGTTTGCTGAACACCAAAAGATGTGGCCCCATAACGAGAAAAGAAACACAAACAAATACAGCTTTTAAATTGACAGGTATTTTATAGTATTTTAGCCTCAATCCCTATTTTTATTTCTATCATCCTAAAATGCATCCCTACTCAAGTAAAGACAAAACTCACAGTATATTCTGATTTGTTTTTCCCTGTCTTATTTTTTTCTTATTGATGCTATTATTTCACAGCCCAACATTTCTTTATATTTTTTTTGTTCTGGAATGGAATGACAGCACAGTGGGTAGGGCATTTGCCTTGCACACGGCTGACCTGTGTTCGATTCCTCCACCCCTCTCAGAGAGCCCGGCAAGCTAAGAGAGTATCCTGATTGCATGGCAGAGCATGGCAAGCTACCCATGGCATATTGGATATGCCAAAAAAACAAAAACAGTAACAACAAGTCTCTCAATGGAGACATTACTGGTGCCTGCTCGAGCAAATTGATGAACAACAACGGGATGATAGTGCTACAGTGCTACAGTGCTTTAGATCTAAGTTCTTGAATTTTTGACTTGTAGCATTTTGTCATATTGTTTACTTCTTAATTTATTATAATTTTGAGATATTGTATTATAATAGTTCTACCATTTGTACTATCAGACTCTCTCCAGGGCTGTTGCCCAGCAGTGTTTGAGCCACTGGCTTTCCTTAACCCTCTGTCCATGTGCTCATGTAGGAGAGAATGGCTGTTTTCCTGTTGTTTACCACAGAGAGGGGAGCGGTGGAAGAGAAGCAACTCTCCATCAGGTATGAGTGTGACACCAATGAGAAGTGTTGAGGCAGGTAACATTAATACCTAATAACTTTCGTTAACATAATATTTCATATAACCCATCATAATACTTTATATCATCATCCAGAAGAATCTGCCGCCCCCACGCCAGCCTGTCTTCACTGAGGTACCCTCAGAAGGGTGGTGGGTTGAGTTTCCCTCCACACTGCAAACAGAGCTCCGCAGCTAAAAACCTTCAGAACCCAGCCACAGCCAAGCTCAAGGCCACGCTCCACACACTCAGACAAGCCTCACCCATGAAGGAACCAACAGAGGAACACAAGTGTGTGGGACTCAGGGCTGAGATCTCCAAGCCTACTCTGATTGGGACTGGGCTTCCTCCACCCAGATCCCCAGTTTTCCAGTAGCTTGGCAGTCACACCCACAAACTGTCCCCGGTGCCATGTAATCTCATCAACAGCCAAGATCCAAAGACTAGAAAACAAAGCTCCTGGAAGAGAGAGATGCAATTTTTCCTGGAGAGTGCAGGCCATGAATCTCTTTATTTTTCCTTTTTCCCCCCTGCATGGCAGAGCCTGACAAGCTACCTATGACGTATTTGATATGCCAAAAACAGTAACAACAACAACAACGTCCTTTCTGTGTTTCTGTAGTGAGCAGACACAATTGGACTAAACTGCATGCGACAGAGACAAATGAAGATCTTACTGGCACCCACTCCAGCAAACTGATGAACAATGGGATAGCAATTATACAGGGATCATCCCTTTTATCTTATTATTTTCCACTCACAGTCATTTTTATTATTTTTTAGATTGGCGACCTCTTTGGTGGGTGAAAAATGAGAGGATCAGTTGAATTCATTAGATTGTCTAGTGCCCTTCCCATTCTTCCCTTCAAACATAACAGGGTCTCAGTCAATTTGCACAGGTACGGGTACATCTTCTTTACTCAATCTACTAACTCATCAATATTTTCATGGATTCTCATGAACATACCCATAAATAATATTTTACAAACTATCAACACATCAATTCACTTAGTCATATTGGAACATTAAAAAATAATAACCTTCAGAAATTGGCAAACCAAATTTTGAAAAAGACATTCTTCTAGTTAATAAGGAGATGTGATTTCTGGAAAGGATGGGAGATTTATTAAATCGATCTGTAATTTTAAAAAGTAAGTACCATTGGTATCTTAATTTTTAATGGGACATTTAGTAGTTTGCCTTTACTTGAGAAAGTCAATATTGTTACCATTTCTATTTCTTCATCCCTCAATACTCATAATCTTCAAATCACACTAGAATCTTTCTCATATTGAAATACAAAAATTTATTGTTATCCCTGCCCTATATCTCCATGTACTTAAATCCTTATATTAAGATCCCTGTTCAAAATGAATTGATTTTGTTAGAATTTTCTAGACATCTTAACCTAAGTCGCTTCCACTCCTCAATTATTCCCCTATTTCTTATTTTCTATTTCCCCTATTTACTATTTCCTATTATTCCCCTATTTCCTATTTCCTATTCTCCTAACAGTGATCACTCTTTGGTAATGTTTACTTGAGTTTCCTTAAAATCTCCCTTCTCCAATAGAACACAGATCAACTAGAGAAGATCATATTCGATATTCTTATGGTTTATTCAACATAAAGAATATCTGTATACATAGTTAGATGACTAAATATCTTCACTGGAGAATTTTGTCGAATATTGTTTTCTGCTTTATGGATTACATATAGTAGCACTCGTGATAAATCCAATATTTTGCAGAAAACTATGTCAACTTTATATTTTATTTTGATCTACTATATCAGAAGTATTCTCCATTCTGAAAACAAAATCACGAATTACATTGAAACTTGGAATTATAATTTAATTTATAGACTTGTATGCCCCCCCTATAATGTTATTTAAATGTCTGTCATTATCAATAAAGAAAAAAATTATGTCATTTTGACCCATGTGTGAATTCAGAGGGAGACTTCCCCACTGAAAAGCATTTCTTATGATGTAGGATTTCTAAGTTTCTCTGCATGCGCTCTCCCTATGAACAACTTTTGCTCTGCAGGGAATATTATTTACCCAATATTCTTTACCAGACCTCAAAGCTGCAAGCACTTTCAGAAGCTCACTAACAAGATATAAACATAATATTTGTCATGTCACAAATGTTTTGCTTTTCTTTGAAATCCTTTTTCCTTAAAGTCTATAACAAATCTCAGTCTTTAAAGGTCTATAACAAAGAAAATGAAAAATGAGAAAATTGCACAACCCTATGAGTACTCTTCCTTTGAGCTCTGTGGGGTTTTCAATTTTTCCAAGACATTCAAGGCAAAGAAAGAAGAAACAATTTTGGCTGTTCCTTTTCTTAGCATTGTCCCTGGGGGTAGAATCCATTAAACAGGAAGAGGGAAAGAGAGAGAGAGATGGGAGAGGACAGATCACCATATTACACAAGCATCTACAATGTTGTCAGTATGCATTTTCTTTCATAATTTCTGAAAGCAACATTCCACAAACATCCTTGGGCCATGGTATGAAATCACTCTGTTTTACATATATTACAGGGTTAGAAAAATTTAAAAACGTATGCAACTAAAGAATGTCATAAGAATTAATTACCACTCAAGAAACTTAACGTGACAAAATGTAGCAAGTATGTTTGGTACATGTGCTTTGATTTCACATTATTCCTTCTCAAGACAGATGCCACTTGCCTATCTATAGAAAGGATTATTTGCATTCAACTATCTAAAATACAGATTTATGAAAGAATCTCCTCAAAATTAGAATCAGGTAAACAACACATAGATAATGCATTGAATGCCACTGAAGTACGAATTTTATCCTGGAAATAGAAGAGTATATATATATATATAACATATATAGTATATATACATATATATACTATATATAGTAATATATATGTAAGATGTCACATTGTCTAATGAAAAAGAATAAGAGACAGGTCTCAGAGGTTACATAGAGGTTTAGATTGTTGTTGACAGTAGTATTGCTCCATGCAAAGATAAGAGAAGACACGGGTCACTAGGAAAATTTAGGAAATCTAATGATTATTATATATACAAACACATATATACATGTATATTTCTAACTAATTAATTAGAATTATTTATATAAAGTTTTGATCCAAATAAAAATTCAGAAAACTAGAAAAATGCTTATTTTGTTATGATTAGGGGAACTGATTTGAAAACTGAGTCAGCCTTCTATATATTAAGATTATGAAAAGGTCCACACATTCACATATATGATCAGCAGGCATTAATTCCCTCTTTAGCTTATGCTCTAAAGAATATGTATAGAATTTTCTAACAAATTCTTTGCTGGAATCATCTTCTCATTTCTGACTTTTGTGAGTGTTTGCCCAATCTGTTTGGTGGTGAGTCCAATTTTGAGTAAAGTGAGGAGGCTGACTTCCCATTGATTGTTTAATTGCTGCATAGTTCCTCATCACTTTGGCTGTAGATGTCTGGCCTGAAGATACCAATGGGGAAAGGGAGATCACCATTCTCTCCAAATAACATCATTTACTAAATGACTATTGACATTATGAAGCTATTCAAGCTAACCTATTAAAAACATAAAAAGGCAATCAAGTTAGCTTACTAACATTTACAGCAATATTCTATTTAAGAGATTGAGACGCTGACTCCTCAATATGCTAATTCACAGCTCTGAAAAGGATATGTGAGCACTGAAATTCATATGTTATGGAAGAGCATAATGTATTGTCTTGAGGTAGTCAGAACTTGACCTGGTTAGATTAATTTTCAAAAATTAAAATCACAGTCCATAGAAAGAGATTTTACTTAGTTGTATGTACGGCTATGTGTAGTTATTTAAGATGCATTAGTCACAGGTATATTGTTTATTTCTAGATTCCCATTGTTATAGTTCTTTATTTCAGCAAAATATAGTCAATACCAAGTATGTAGAAATGAAATAACATAGCGCTCTTTGAAGTTTGGTTACTTGTTCTAGCCAATAGCTGCATTCAATTGATTTTCCCCTCATGCTTATTTGTATATAAGTTCCTTACTAGACTCAACTTACTAGAAGAAATGTTTTTAAAATGATATTCTCTCCTTAGGATGCTTATTCTAATAACTTTCTCAAAAGAATACAAATGTAATGCATTGTCTTCTTTCATCTCACTGAGATAACTCCATTGCCTAAAGGTTGGCTATTATACAAGAAAAAATATCATGTAATGAAATGCCTGAGGACAAAAATATATTTGAATTTTTAGGGTAATGGCAGATATCACAAAGAAATTCATTATAAATATTAAAATATAAACCAAGATGCTTATTTTTTCTCTTGGGTTCAGTATATTCTTTGTGTTTTAAAATTTGTTTTTCAAATAATATTCTTTAGGTCTCCGAAATTTATTTTCTATAATCTTTCACTTCTTTGGTTTGGAATGTGTACAGCATTCAAACTGCGACCACCTGCAATACAGTGATATGGAAGTTGTGAACTTAATCTCTAAAGAGTTATAAACTGTATGAATATAATTCATAATATTCATTCTGCAATACACAAATGACTGATATATTTTGATTTGTTTTGATTTTCATCCTTTTAGTTTTAGGGTACCTAGCAATGCTTAGGGGCTAATCCTGGCTCTGTACTCAAGAGTGAACCCTACTAGGTCTGGAGGAGCTTACGTGGTATCAAGGATTTAAAAAAGGGTCAGCTGCATGCAAGCAAGACAAGCGCTTTAAGTACTTTACTAACTCTCTGGTGCCAACTGATTATGTTTGTAATTTGAAGAGCTTCGCATTTTCCAGTTGAAGAAATAGAACAGGGTTTCAGTTACTTGACTAGTTAGATCCACAGCACCTCATCTGCTCTCTGGTTCTCTGAGTAGGAATAATACCTGAGCACAGGACTAATAGAGAGCACTGGCTACTGAGCACTCTTGATATGGCCACCCAAAAAAACCCAAAGATTAATTATTTTTCAATTTTGTAACATCAAATTGTTGCCATATTTTTGTGCAAAATGACAAGAGGATTTTTGTATCTTTAATAATATTATGCTCCTTTATATATAATTTAGTATGGGGCCAGAGAATATTTAAAGGCTTTCTGAATACATTTAAATAAAATTTGGGTTCTCAATTGAAAAATGCACCTTCAAAATTAAATTATGACTGATTAGTAAAAGAACTCTACATGGGTCAAAGCAGACTCAAGGAAGTGTTATAGCTGGAGAGATCTGATGACTGAAGGGCCTCTAATTCTGAACTTCATTCTTTTGCTAGGCAGGCATTACTGAGGCATCTAGTGAAATAGGGTTGATTTACTAGAAGTAAGGTATATGTGATAATTTATTATACGGTTCTTGCTTACAAGAACATGATGTTTTTATGCTGTTATACTGTTCTTGATTTTTATACTGTTATACTGTTCTTGTTTACTGTTCTTGCTTACAAGAACAGTATAATACATGATACGTTTCTTGCTTATTATACTATTCTATATGTCTAAAATTGTTTCATCTTATTAAAAATGTAATTTTTAAAATATAAAAAATATATTCATGACAGCATTGATTTATGACATCATTTGATCTCTCTATTCATAAGACTACTACCTGCATGCATAAAACACCTTTCACTGGAAACCAGTGATGCTGATACTCGCTTTACTTATAAAGAAGAAAACCTTTGTGTTTTGTCATAGTTGGTCAAGCTAAGACCAACTTAAGCAAGTATTGTTAAATGCTTGAGCAAATTATTTCCAGTTCTCTGAGAAATAATTAAATTGTCTTTGTAATGCGGCATGAAATTATATTTAAAAGATCTCAGAAAGAATGACTGTAGAAGAAAAGGTCAAACTTTTGTATAATACTTCGTGAAGAAAACCAAAATTCTGTGGTCATTTGTGAATCATCAAATGCTTTTGTACAAGTATAGAATACTTGTAGAAATATCATAAAAAGTTACAAAATCTCTTATAATATTCAATTTATAATGATTTGCCATGATTTCCATTGTTCCTGAATCCTAAAACTCCCTCATGTCCAATGAGGTTGGGTTTTTTTGTTTTGTTTTGTTTTTTGTTTTTTTCAGTAAGTATCAATTAGTCTCTCACTGTTCCATTTACTTTTTGGAAGTAGGCAAAGTTCTATCAAGATTATTACTGACAGCATTCTTGCCTGTAGCCAGATGGAAAAAGTCAGAAATCATAGGCAAATCCATGACTTAACAGAGATAAACTCACAGACAAATGAACTGATGACCCTAGATGTGAAGAGGTAGATTTCCATAGTGAGATTTTACTCCTGATTAATATGTCATGTATAAGACAAATTGAACTAGTCATGTTAAAATTGAAGAAACAGATATATGGGATATTTGGGGGAATATATATATATATGTATATATATACACATATATAGCATATATTGTTTTCTTACATGCATTTTGATTTCAACAAGTCTTATTTTAATTTTTTTATTTTTATTTGTTAAATTTTATTTTATTTTTATAAAATAGTTGACAATAATTGATTACATTTAATATTTGAACACAAGTCCTATACCATTACACCTTCCCATCCCCATATTTGAGATGTTTCCATCCCAAACCCCAACTCCTGCCCCAAAGCAGGACCAAAATAATCTATTTTGTATTTTTTGTCATAAATAAACCGCTGAAAATGCTCCAAAAAGTTTCCTTAGAAGAAAGTGTGTGAAGATTATTGTATTTCACTCAGGGGCCCTTAAGCCCTTGTATAACAGATCACTAACATTGTAAAGGTTGATCCTCGTGTGCTTCTGTCTGTCTATCTATCTATCTATCTATCTATCTATCTATCTATCTATCTATCTATCTATCTATCTATCTATCTATCTACATATATGCATTTCCCTGCCTTCTGCTTTAAACAACCCCAAATGTGGTGTGCTACTCTTGGAATATGAGTGGTGTGAGGTATGAGATATCCATGAATGAGATATTCATGAGTTAGGCTTGGCTTGAGCGTATGGAGAGTGGCCATGAGCATGGTGGTAGTTGAGTTCTGGAGGTTTTTTACTGTTTGGGCTGGGTCCCTTGGGGAGGGGCTGGGCCTCACCTGGTTCCCTCCAGGACGCCCCAAATCAAACAGCCTGGTGTTGGGTCCAGTGGCATGGCTATGGTGAGTCAAATTATACTCTCTCCCGAGAGAATTATGGTGTCTCAATTTCAACAAGTCTTAGGGGAAAAAAAATCTATGGAGAGTGTCAAAAAATCAGTATTTTAAAATAACCAATTTTCAAAAGTTACTGTTAAAGGATAACATGTGGGGGACAGAGTACAGGGTTTTGGGTCATGCATGTGTTTCAGATACAAGCACTGGCACCACGTGCATCTCCCAACTCCTCTAGAATCACTGGAATAGCCCGGGCGGCTCTAGCATGCAGGGTTGGATCTGCCCAGTGTCCTAGGACACTAGCCCTGAAGCACACAGGGCTGAGACTCAAGGGCATTGGCCCAAGGCTCCCGGAGCATCACTTGGGATGCCTTCCAGGCACTCTTCGAAAGAAATGATGACACATGACTTAAAACATGGATGCAAAAACACCTCAGATGCACGTGTTCTGAAATACACAAACCTTGCAGAACATGTTTGTGCTGTGGAGAGAATGGCTGCATGAAAGATCTTTCCCAATGAACATGTGACTATCTACGGACTATGACACTGCCTGTCCTCTACACTGCCTCTTCCAGAAATTCAGCCTAATGCACTTTTGAAACTGAGACACCTACAACTCTAATAAGTAATTCAAAAACAAAACCGTCTTCACTGGAATTAATGCTGTGACAGAGGGCTGGCTCCGGGATCTATGTTTTTATTTCCCAGGGCAGCAGCAATTTCAAAGGAAGAAGTAATTGATTCATAGTAGGAAACCTCAGGCTAATTTTCTAATTAGGTGACAATTAAGATGCAGTGCATGCCTTAAGTGCTATGTGGAGTACGAAGTGCAGACTGGGGAAGATGCCCAACTGTGGAGTTGCAGAAAAAGCAGATGACAAAAAAAGAAAAAGCAGACACACACAAAATTTTTACAATTATTTCAGAGTTGTACCTTTTAAGTCTATCTAGCATTATTAATTAATTAATTAATTAATTTTATTATTTAAATTAATTTAAATTTGGAGACTCTCATGCAGAAAGCCTCTTGCCCGCACGCCTGGCTGTCTTCCCCAGGGCCCCTCGGAGGGGATGGGCTCCAGCTTCCCTCCCCACCCAGAGCAGAGCTCCCGGCGGCCAAAGATCACCAGAACCTAGCTACAGCCATGCTGGAGGCTCCTCTCTACACGTTCGGACAGGCCTCATGCATGAAGGTACTGGCAGAGGAACCCAGGTGTGTGTAATCCCATCAACGGCCAACAGCCAGAGAGAGATTAAAAGCAAGCTCCCAGAAGCGATATCTTTAGCCTACTTCTCCCTCTAGGAGAAACTGGCAATCTTCTGAGGTTTTCTGCTCACATGGGACAGTCTTGTAAGCTTCCCATGGTGTATTCATATGCAAAATCTAGTAACAAGCTGGATCTCATTCCCCTGACCCTGGAGAGCCCCCCAGTGCTACATCCTTAGGAGGGCCAAGTTGAGATAGACTTCTAAGATCTCAGGGAAAGAATGAAATGAGATGTTACTGAGCCGACCGGAGAAATCGGTGATTAAAGGGATATTGTGATTGTAATTATTTAAATTTAATTCTAGGAATTTTCCTCAGAAAAATCATGTGAGTATTTTCCACTTTATGAAATAATTTAGCTACTGGATCAGTAAAATATTCAAACTTTCTCCATAGCATAGATAGAAGTAATTTTGCTTTTGCAATGTGTTAATGAAAGCAAACAATGGATGCAGAAAACCTATTGAAACTAAACTAGGATGGGGGGCTAGAGTGCTAGCATAGTGTGGTAAGGTTTTGCTTTGAATGCAGCTGACACCTGTTTGATCTAGCACCTTCTGTGGTTCCCTAAGCACTGCCAGAGGTAATCTAAGCACAAAGCCAGGAGGAGTCATATGTAAGATCTGCTAGGTGTGGCCCCAAAATTTAAAAAAAAATTGGATTGTTTTTCCTTCTTACTCAGAGCTGAAACATAGAAATGATCCAATTGCTTAATGACAGATGAGTAAATAAAGAAGATCAAGTCTGACTATCTATCTATCTATCTATCTATCTATCTATCTATCTATCTATCTATCTATACGTACATACAAACAATGTAATATTATTCAGCCATAAAGAAGATAGAATATTGCTATTTGTGACAACATGATTATAACTATTTTCCCAAGTGAAGTTAGACAGAAAATATATATACTGGATAATATCATTCCTATGTGTAATGTAAAGACATGGGGCAAGAAATAGACAGTAATAATCTAAGCCTAATACTGGATTTGGACTGCAGGACTAGAGAGCAGAGAGTTAGGAAGTAATGAAGGAAAAGACTCACTAGGCAGTGATAGAGGAAAATCAGCAGTATAAATGGAGACAATTTCTGAAAAAATTGTAAAAACACCCTCAGAGCATATAATGATATAAAACCATGAGACCTCAATACAAATAAAATAAATCGTAATAAAATGTATTCACAAGCTAGTGCTTTTACTTCTCTTTCTTTTTTTTTAACTTTTTGGGGACCACACTGGGCAGTGATGAGGGCTTATTCCTGACAGTGTGCTCCGGGCTCACTCCTGGTAGGGTTCAGGGTCCAGAGATCCAACCTGGGAAGGTTGTGTACAAGGCAAGTGCCTTACCTGATTGTACTATGCTCTGACCCCAAGACCCTTTACTTCTAACTTTCCGTTACCTCTGACCTCTCTAGGCTAATAATCCCCAAGCAAATCCTGAAGAATTTGAAGTTAAAACCAAAGCCAAAAAAGAAAGAAAGAAAGAAAGAAAGAAAGAAAGAAAGAAAGAAAGAAAGAAAGAAAGAAAGAAAGAAAGAAAGAAAGAAAGAAAGAAAAGAAAAAAGAAAACCAACCAAACAAAGAAACAATGAAAAAAATCAAAACAATAATAATAATTAAAAAAAAGTGTGTTGTGCTATGCTGGGGGAAAGAAAAAGCTTTCTGAGAGAAAAAGGAGGCGTTTGAGTGTTTGTCCTGATGCTGGTGCCTGCGGCCTGCTGCTACTCTGAAAGCAATTCCTCATCTGCTTCAAACCTGTGGACAGAAGCTTGCAAGGCACTTCATATGACGGAAGTAGCTTAATCCAAGAAGACGGCACAAATTCACAGTCCCAAACTCCGTGCCCTAGGGTATAAATTCTTTAAATACTCCAAACAATATATGCCACTGAAGGAAAGATCTTTGAATAAAAAAAAAACAGAATTAGAAGTTTTTAAATTTTAAGAGTATTATTATTTTTTCATTTTGCTTTGGATATGCCAAAAACAGTAACAATAAGTCCCACAATGAGAGACGTTACTGGTGCCCGCTCGAACAACTCAATGAGCAATGGGATGATAGTGACAGTGACAGTGATTGGGTCACACCCAGCGATGCTCAGGGGTTACTCCTGGCTCTGCACTCAGGAATTACTTTTGGCAGTGCTTGGGGACCATATGGGATGCCGAGGACTGAACCTGAGTCAGCCTCGTGCACGATCCACTGTACTATCACTCTGGCCCCATATTTTAAGATTATTTCTTAATGGTCTAAAGTACACATCTCAAAGCATAAAAATCAAACGAAAAGAAAGAACATTGCTAGCTTATATGTGTGTGAAATAAATGACAAGAATGGAACAAGGGAAATGAGAAAAACAAAATAAATATTGTGTTACTACACATACTCAGAAAATCTAGTGATTGGTGAGTGTTATTTGAATTACACTTGAGACAATTTTAAATATATCAACAAGCTCTCAGGCACTCACTCAGGAAAAGAACTACAATTTTTTTAAAGGTCACAAGAAGGCCCGGGAGCACTAGTACAGCCGTTAGGGCACTTGCCTTGCACAAGGCTGACCTGGTTCCTTCTGCATCCACTATGGTGAGCCCTGAGCTGAGAGTCATTAAGCCCTGAGTACTGCTGGGTGTGTCCCCTAAATCAAACTATCTAAAAAGAAAGAGATTATTTGACTAGGGATGTACCTATTTTAAAAAATGGGATCAATAGCTGAGAACCTCCCAAACCAGAAACTAAATATCAGGCTCACTGGTTTTACTGATAAATGGTATCAAATAGTAAGGGGGAATCATAGCAATTCTTTAGTCAGAAGACTGAAGGAAAGGTAACACATTTGTAGCATTTAAAAGTCAGACTCTAATCTTGTTTATAATCTAAAAGTAAAGGTTTTATTCTTGCTGTTGGTGTAAAGCCGGGCAGAAATTCTGCTAAGTCTGCAGCTGTGAGCACTGATTACTGCAGTACCTGTAGAGTCCTTTGCAGCTGTGAGCACTGATTACTGTATTACCTGGATAGGGAGGGTGTTTGGATGCTTTGTTTCCAAATTTCTTTGTAAAAGACCTTGAAAAACTATGAAGGCAGCTTCTTTTAGCTGGATTTTAAACCTTGACACTTCAACTTGGATAGATACCCTAAAAGTGGGGGAAGCTATTCAAATGTGGGACAGTGGTGCACAGAAATCTGCTTCCATTTGAATTTTGCTACATGTGCAAATATATTTAAATATATAAATATACGTTTAATTGCAATACATTTCTCTAATTAATGTCTTAAAAGGACTAATAAGATGTTTTAATGTATATGTTAATCTGCATATGCATAGAGTCATATGCATTTCGCAATACAATTTGGTAATTGTAAACAAACTAAAGATTTGTAGGGTGAATAGGTAATTTATTAACTACAAATACAGTTTAATAAACATATTAATTTGGAGGATTTATAAATGAAGTAGACATACTTTAAGAAGCAGAGTCATTTTAGAACAAAAAAAAGTAATCACTGTATTCAATTATTAAATGTGAAAGGATTGCTATTAGAGAACACAGATTTGTATGCTCCCCAAATTCATTTGTTGACATGTCTAAATCTAATGTGAAGATACTAAAGAGGTAAAACAAATGGCAAGCATTAGATTATAAAAACAAAGTCTGTATGAAGGGATTATAATTCCTTAAGAAAGATACTTTTAAACTGGAAATTTAGCCAGAAAAAAACGCCAGAAACTTTTAAGCTATCTTCCTGTTATATGAGAGGATGGAAGAAAAAGTTTGCCTCACAGAAGACCCTGTCTAGACATGTCATATCTGTCTTCATGGTGGAATTCCTTGCTGTCAGGTCTATGAGAAAGAACTTTTTGCTGTTGAAGTTATTTAATCTGTAGTGTGCTGTTATAGACATATATACTTATTAAAACAGTAATTCCATCTAACACACTGAAAAAGAAAAACCTCTTTAAGTATACGTAGTATATCCAATTAGACACTACAAGAAAACATAGTTAAGCCCAAATGATAAATAATATTTTATAAAATACTTAGTATTTCCTAACCAATGACCAGGAATGTTGTTCTATGGTTGGAAGCCTGCCTCAGGAGCTGCGGGAGAGGGCAGCTGGAATAGAGGAGGCATCACTAAAGCAATGGCAATTGGAGAAATCACTAGGGTTGGGAGATATTTGCTGAAAGTAGATTAAGGACCAGATATGATAGCCTCTTATTTCTGTAATGCGAACCATAATGCCCAAAAGTAGAGAGAGAGAGAGTATGGGGGAAATGGTCTGTCATAGAGGCAGGGAGATGATTGGGATGGGGTGGGGAGATACTGGGGATACTAGTATGAAAATGGTCACTGATGGAGGGATGGCTGTTCGATCATTGCATGACTGAAACTCAAACATGAAAGTTTTGTAATTGCATCTCACAGTGATTCAATAAAAAATAAATAAAAGAAAAATAATATAATTTTAAAGGATAGAAAATTGTAATTTTTGCATTTCTATAGCCCCAAGGAACCATGCCTTGCTTCTGCTCCTGTTATAGAAACTCTTTACCTAAGGTTTTCGTTTTTTAACCTCCAGGATGCTTGCAACCTACTAATTAAAGTGAAAAGTTTCTTTTAGCTGGTTAGTGAAGCAAACAAGTGCAAAATAATCCTTTATTTAGGGAAACACACATATGCAAATTCTTTTTTCATTTTCTTATTGGACTTACAAAGAAATTAATCTCACACAATTCAAAGATTACTTATTCTGTATTTACGTGTATTTGTTTTAACCATAAATCTTAACTGATTAATTAACAATGGGTCAAAAGTGGGGAGCAGGCTGCCTTGGTAAGAAATGTGGGTTCTGTATTTTTAGCTTAGTTTTGTGTATTGACTGTTTTGGGGCACCACTGGAATAGCAGAATAAATAAAGAAGCTTTGGTTCTTTTGATAATTTAAGAAGCTGTCAGAAATGTTATACTTAGGATGAAAAGGTCGAGATACTCAATTATTCTTTATTTTCCTCCAAAGTCTTCTGTTAGACTTGGAGTTTGAAACCTCTGTGCACATGTTCTCCTCCTCTTTGGGATTTGATCTGTCTAGCAGGTAGGGCGTTTGCTTGGCACGGCCATCCCGGGTTTGATTCCTCTGTCCCTCTCAGAGAGCTCAGCAAGCTACCAAGAGCATCCCACCCTCATGGCAAAGCCTGGCAAGCTACCAGAGGAGTATTCTATATGCCAAAGATAATAACAATAAGTTTCACAATGGAGACATTACTGGTGCCTGCTCCAGTAATGTCTCTGATACAGTGATACAGCAATGACACTGATACAGTGATACAGAAAATTGTAACCGGGGTGTGGTGCCCCCTGCAGGTCAACCTGTATCTGTTGGGTGAGTGCATCAGCAGCCTGGTGGTTCCTTTAAGCTTCCTGATACCTCAAAATTGCTGCTGTGTCTCTGGCTGGACCCCAGTAATTCAGGACCAAGTTTCCTGAGAAATTAAAGGGCCAATATTTAGACATGCAGGAGGCACGCCCACAAACCACTTCCAGCTCAGCTATACAAACTCACTTATTTGCCTTACTTCAAGACATATATATATATATATATATATATATATATATACATATCTTGAAAGAGATTAAAAGCTGCAGTTAATCTTGACCTACTCAAGGGTAAACAGACCAGGATAAACTGGATGGGAGCTAGGTCAGCCTGTTGCCAGCCTACGCAGATTCCTCCACAGCTGGTTGTTTCCACAATCCAAAATCACTGCCTTGACTCCTGGCTGGACTCCACTTTCTTAAGAAGGACAGATTATATCATGGTGAGCCATGATATAATCTGTTGAAAATTTTGGTATGCAGGGTTTGTGACTGAAATCTCAAGGCTACCTTGGGTTCGGGGTGGGCTACTTTCCCACCACCACCCTGAACTTCAGAAGCCTTAGCCGTCAAAGCTGCCACCCAGTTTAAAAAGCTCCTTAAGATTCACCTTCCTGGTAAAAAAAATAGAATGACCTGAACACAATGACCTCTTAATACCTGTATTACAAACCAAAATGGACAATAGGAGAGAGAGAAAGAAGAAAAGTGCCTGCCATAGAGGCAGGCGGGGATTGGGTTAATTTGGGGATGGTGGGAGGGAAATGGGAGACATTGGTGATGGTAAAGGTACACTGATGAAGGGATGGCTGTTGGATCATTGTAGACTGAAACCCAATCATGAACAGCCTTGCAATGATCTGTCTCATAGATATTCAATAAAAAAATAAAATATAATGCAATGCTTCTCCTGATTGTTGCAGAGCAGTAATGTTCTAAGGGCTTTTCATAATTTATTTTGTATTTTGTGTTATCATAAGTATTTAAATTATAGATTAAGAGCTGGGTTTTGTTCTGACAGAAATCAAGTATGATTTGCCTAATTACTTTAACTGTGAAGACTGACTTTCTTAATTGTGTTATGTGAATTTACCAAATCATTATTAACAAACACCGTATCAGCAAATGTAGATTATAATGCAGAATATTCCAATTCTTGTAGTGTTTTCCATACTCATAAGGTTACAAAGCAGGGGTCTAGGTGAAACAATAACAGATGCAATTAATAGCCATTTGATAATAGTTAGAAAGTGAGTTTTGGTGTACTTCCCAGAATTTGAGGCATAGACGATACTTCTGGCATGTAAATTTTTTGGAAGTCAGTTATTTTCAAAAATTTACTTTAAACCAACCAAGGAAAAAATCATAATAAGTTGTTACCTAATATCACATAAAAATGAAGTTACTAACCACTATACAATTACTTCATGTAATTCAAAAGAAATTTAAATGAATGGCATTACTTGTATCACTTGTATCACTTGTCATCCCCTTGCTCATCGATTTGCTTGAGTGGGAGCCAGTAATGTCTCCAATCACCCCTGTAGCATGCTAGTGTAGCCTAATAGTGTCTGCTTACTCTAGAAACATGAAAAGCCTCAAAACATTCATTGAGGTTTTTGACAAAGAAGTCTGACCGTCTCGTAGTTGGGCAGCCACGCATTCTCTTGATGTCCTGTGGAATCCAGTCAGTAACATCTCTAGTCCAGCAGTCATCTAAATTGCATTATGTGTCCAGCCGATCTGATATTTGATGCCTTGGCAAACCAGGCAATGTCCATGATTCTTGGTTGTCACAGGAAGTCGGAACTCCGATTCTTTCTGTCAGTTGAGTGATCCATGATATTCCAAGCATAGCTCTTTCTATTCCTCTTTGGGACAGCAGAATAGCGTTCTTAGCCTGTTTTTGTAGGACCCAGGTCTCTGAGGCGTATGTTAGTGCAGGAAGAATGGTGGAGTCAAAACTATGTGCACGGAGCCGGAGGTTCTTCATCCTCCTAATCACTTCATAGACACCCTTGAAGGTATTCCACGCTGCTCTCTTCTTTTGCGAGGTTCAGGTGCCAGGTCATTCCTCATGTTGAGTTCTCGACCCAAGTATACATAACTGCTACATTCAAAGATGTTCGTTCCATTGAGGGCAAATAAACATCAGGAACTAGTCTGTTACTCATGAACATTGTCTTCATGAGATTCAGCGCAGTTCAACCTTTCCATACTCATGGTCTTAGTCGGCCAGCATTTGTGCCACTTGGCAAATATTTGGTGTTATTAGAACAATGTCATTAGTGAAGTGGAGGTGGTGTAGTTGCCGAACATTAATCTTCACTGCCATTTCTTCTCATACCAATCATAACATGATGTTTTTAAGGGTGCGTCTTGGCGAAATGGTATCGCCCTGTCAAATTTCTCTCTTTACTTCGATGATCACTTCCTTGTAGAATGGCGAGATCCCAGTGGTGAATCCATAATTCAGCTCACGGAGGATCCTGATGTACTGAGTTTGGAAGCCTTGTTTAGTTAGGGCTTCAATGACTGCTTTAGTCTCAACAGAATCAAAGGTGTCCTTTAAATCAATGAATGTTAGACAGAGTGACATCTTGAACACTCGCAAAACTTCAATGAGTTTGGTCACTGTGTGGATATGGTCGATCGTGCTGAATCCTTTTCAGAACCCAGATTGTTCACATGGTTGTCCTTGGTCTAGTGTTCTGCCTACTATATTCAGAATGACTCAAGTGAACAACTTGAAGATGACGGACAGCAGGCAGATTGGGCGATAGTTGCCGATGTCGTGAATATCTCCCTTCCTGTACAACAGGACAGCCCTGCTGGTTTTCGGTTGGGACAGAAGCTTGCATTCAGACAGGTAGTGTGTGAAGAGCCGAGCCAGTGTATTGATGAGTACTAGTGACAGATTATTCAGGTGTTTGGGTCTGACCTTGTCTGGACCAGGTGCTGTATGCTTCTTTACCGACGGAATGGCGTGTCAGATTTCAGAAGGGAGGATGTTGGGAATGACATATCCATCCTGCGGAATTTGGTATTTGGACCTGGCTATCAAGGAACTCCAAGTAGAAGTCGTGGATAACCTTCTCCATTGCCCTTCTGGAAGATGTGATAGCTCCATCAGGACGTCAGAGGGCAGTCATCTTGGTCTTGTAGTTGGCAAAGCAAAGTGGGGTGTTGTGAATACTTTTCCCAGCTTCAGCCACATAGGCCAACAGCTGCTCTTCTCTCTTTGAGATGTTCCTATATCACAAAATGGCATTACATATAACAAATTTATATATCCTAATCTATTACTTATATGAGCAATAGCACAGCGGGTAGGGCATTTTCCTTGCACATGGCTGACCCTGGTTCGATTCCTCCATCCCTTTTGGAGAGCCTGGCAAGCTACCGAGAGTATCCCGCCCACACGGCAGAGACTGGCAAGCTACCCGTGGTGTATTCAATATGCCAAAAACAGTAACAACAATTCTCACAATGTAAATATTACTGGTGCCCACTCAAGCAAATTGATGAGCAATGGGATGATAGTGACAGCGATACAGTGATTACATACAGGAACATTAATTTTCATACTTAACTTAATTTTGTTAAGAAACACATTGGCACTGAAAAACTTTTCTATCTAATATTATGTATTAATAAGTAATGGGAAAGTTGGAGATCATTATTTGACGAAGATACTGTAAGTAGAGAGTCTCTTGCCTGCACACCTTGCTGTCTTCCCCAGGGCCGCTTGGGGGGATGGGCTCCAGCTTCCCTCCCCACCCTGAGCAAAACACCTGGCAGCCGAAGACCATCGGAACCTAGCCACAGCCATGCTCGGGGTCCCTCTCCACATGTTGGGACAGGCCTCATGCATGAAGGTACTGGCAGAGGAACCCAGGTGTGTATAATTCCATCAACAGCCAACGTCCAGAGACTTTAAAGCAAACTCCCAGAAGCTTATCTTATTAGTGATATCTTAGAACCTACTTCTCCCTCTGGGAGAAACTGGCAAGCTACTGAGAGTTTCCTGCACACATGGGACAGCCTAACAAGCTTCCCATGGTGTATTCATAACAAGCCGGATCTCATTCCCCTGACCCTGAAACAGCCTCCAATGTGGCACCGTTAGGAAGGCCGAATGGAGAAAGCTTCTAAAATCTCAGGGATAGGACAAATAGACAAGTCACTGAGCCCGCTCAAGAAATCGACGAACAATGGGATTTCGTGATTCGTGACTGTAAGTAGATAATATTTTATCTAAATTATTTTAATAAATTTAAATAAAATAATGTAAGTTTTTAAATAATTTATCTATACTGTATTTTTTGTGTTTTGGGGTTTTTTTTTTGCTTTTTTGGGTTACACCTGGCGATGCACAGGGGTTACTCCTGGCTCTGCACTCAAGAATTACTCCTGGCAGTGCTCAGGGGACCATATGTGATGCTGGAATCAAACCTGGGTTGGCTGTGTGCAAGGCAAATGCCCTACCCTCTGTGCTTTTACTCCAACCCCTATCTATATTGTTTTATGCAATTGCAAGTGAAGGAAACTTGGGGTTATTTGTAACAGAAGAATGTATTTCAATGTTTTTACTTATTGTAGAGAATAGAACATAAATAATTTAAAGTGACTTTAATTAGACATTTGAGTTCAAATAAAAAAGGACTGTTTTTTTTTCTACAAAATCACAGCAGCTTTTAGAATTCAGTTGATATTCTCAAAATTAATGCCACAATTTTTTTTATCCATAAGTTTGTGAACCTTCCGGTAAAAGAATTCTATACCTCTAGCGGCATCATTTGTCCCAGAGTCCTGCTCCAAATCTGTGTGTGTAATAAATAACCTTGAAAGACACAACCGTGCTTCTCCCTGGGACAATTCACATCCAGTCCTGAGCAGTATAGTAAAGACATATATCCTCTCTAGGGCAAAGGTTGTTCAGGTTTGACAGTTGATTCTTACAGCCCTTCGGTTTCTTGGTATTTGGTTTACTGTGTTGTGATACAAGTCCATTGTTTGAACAGCACTCACCGGGGTCTATTTTACACTGTCCCTGCAGAACTAACAAACTTGAAACTTAGGTCTTTTGCTGAGCTCAGAATAGTACAAATCCAGGTCTTTGAGTCGGGACCTCAGGTCATTGCCAGTATCTATAAAACTTGACCACACTAGTTTTCATAATGCACATTCAATCTAAACTCTAAAGTTGCGGACAAAAATTCTATAGATATATACTCACCAGAGCTATATATATTGCAGTTACCATTGTGAGCAAATGTGTAGACCAACACATAAATATGATAAAAAATGTAAAGGTCACTACTTGAATGAGGATGTATTGTTTGTTATTTTTATCCGACTATCAGATTAATACACTATAATATGTAAGAAGGCATGGTTCTTGTCTAGACACTTTGATTTTCTTCTATTTCTATATCCTTAGTCATGACCTAGGTGCATGTCTCATCTATTTCAAAATTCAATGCTGAATAATTGAATACTTAATTTGCTTATCATAGATGAAAAAATATTTGAAGGCAATAAATTTGAGACTTGGGAATTTAGATTTTTAAAAATATATATAGAAAACATAATATTTTGCTTTTGAGATATTTCAAATGTATGAATTTATGTTGAAGTCATTCAAATGATAAACTATACACTTGTTGAAGTCAAAAAATTTTGACAAATCATTAAAACCCACTTGAAGGATTTTATTGATATAATTCTTATATTTGAATCAATGCTTGTAAATTATCACTGTATCACTGTAGCACTGTCGAACTGTTGTCCACCAATTTGCTCGAGCAGGCACCAGTAACGTCTCCATTGTGACATTGTGAGACTTGTTGTTACTGTTTTTGTCATATCAAATACACCCCAGGTAGCTTGCCAGGCTCTGCCATGCAGGCGGGATACCCGAGATACTGCCAGGCTGTCCGAGAGGGATGGAGGAATCGAACTAAAGTTGGCCACATGCAAGGCAAATAAATGCCCTACTCACTGTGCTATCACTCCAGTCCACTTGATAATTATAAGACTAGTAATTTGCAACTAATATACAATGAAGTAAAATATATTTATTTGATTACATACAGGCAAATTGAAAGTTAATATGTTTTAAAAATTGTAAGATGTGGAACAGAATTTTCATGAATTCTTAGGATTTATTGATAAAGCTAATTTATAAGAACAACCTCAATACATCCACTATACTCTCAAAAAGAGAAGTAAAGGTCTAAAATGATTCACTTATGCCAAACCCTACCAAGTTTTAATACCATATTCACTTGCAATTTTAGCAACTTCCAAATAAGGAAGTTTTTTACTGTGTTTGTCGACCATCTGCAAAAGTGCTCCTCACTTTTCTTCCTTTCACTCAGCAATCACTCCTGGTTCGCTAAGGGGAACATATGGAGTACCAGGGCTGGAACCTGAGTCTGCTGTGTTCTATTGTTCCAGCCCCTGGAAGTTTTTGTCTGCTCTGTTTTTGCCTGAGCTCTCTAGGCTCTGGGCTTACTCCTGGATGTGCTCTTAGATCTTACTGGTGCTCAAACTGAACCAGGCTTCTCTTTTTGCAAGGTGAGCTTCTTACCCACGATACTACCTCTTCTGGCCAAATATAGAACTTCAAGACAATTAATCCAGAATTTCAAAATCAATAGTATTTTGATAATCTGCATAAATGACCTCCTGTTTACCTCCAAGGAAAGTGACTTTGCATGGTACTTTCGTTTTGTCAAAACTTTGGCTAACAGTCTAACTAAATAGAACCTTCCACTTATACTGTTCATGAATTATTTCATGGATGTAAATTTTGGTTTTTTTTAATAATAACCTCAAAACTTCATAAGCTGTATAAATTTATATAAAAAATTCTAGACATTATTCTCAACAATTAATCACTGCAGCACTGTCATCCTGTTGTTCATTGATTTATTCGAGCAGGCACCAGTAACGTCTCTATTAAACTCAGCCCTGAGTTTTTAGAAGCCTCTCCTTACTCGTCTTTCCCAAAAATTGGAGGCTCTTTCAGGGTCAGAGGAATAAGACCTATTGTTACTGCTTTCGGCATATCGAATATGCCATGGGTAGCTTGCCAGGCTCTGCGTGTGGGCGGGATACTCTCCGTAGCTTGCCGGGCTCTCTGAGAGGTATGTATATATCTTTTACTGTATTTCAGATATGAATACACCATGGGGAGCTTGTAAGGCTCTCTCTTGTGGGCAAAGGACTCTTGGTATCTTGTCAGGTTCTCCAAGAGGGAGAACAAGGCTATTAGATGTCTAACAAGGCTACCAACCTTCCGGGAGCTTGGTCTTATAGTCTCTGGATGTTGGATATTGGTGGACAACAACAATTACTAGTAGATACAATTAAATTTCAGAAAAATTTCATGTAGTCAAAAATATGACAGACACTGACTGAGTATGCTACAATGGTATTTATGAATTACAGGATATTAACTCTTGTTTGAAAGGTTTACTGTTTGTTTTTGTACTCACATTGGTGAATTATGTACTTGATTGATACTACATTATAAATTTTACTGTGATTTTAAAGTAGATTTTTATCATTATTCGTTGTCAACTATATTATTTGCTAAGTAAAGTTATTTCTAAAATATTATATTTTTATTCTCAAATTTAAAATGTCTCTGTAATGTAACTTACCTCAAAATCATATTTGTAAGGATTGGGCTGCATGTTTGAAGATACAAAATTATTTACTCAGAATATTTTTAATTAATTAACTGAAATTTTGAGAACTTTATTTTCTCCTATTTTGTGAGATCACTATAAACATGTCTCAAATATGCCAACAAAATAATTTTGACAAATGCCAATTATTTCAAGTGTGGTGCCAAATAATAACAACTTTTAATTTGCTTTTTAAATGAAAGAAACCAATTAAATTAGGAATGGACATAAATATTTTTACTTGTTAAAAATGTGATCACCAGTTTTTTCAAAAGCAACCCTTACATGTGCAAAATTCATTCTAATTTAAAATGAGCTTAATTACTGAATGTTGGATGTTTATCTAATATGGACTTCACAATAATATACATAGTATCAGCATATGCACAGAAGATTTTGGATCTATTTTTAACTTTTTATAATGGTACAGCAGCATGATAGAAATATAGTTATTTGTTCAGTTGAATTGGAATCAGTATTTAAAGTTTGGAAGCTTGGAAGTCTCTAGATAATTTTGCTAATTCGAAGATGATACACAATACCCTACCAACTCATCTGCCATGAATAAATTTTACTCTATTGGTGCAATGAACTCTATTTGCCAGTATGTCGTGGGAAATTAGTTACAGGTATTGGTAATTAGATACATATTTAGTAAGATGCATCATGTACTTCTGAAAATAGTTTAAATGCATCAAACTAAAAACTTTAACTTTCTTTTACAGTGAATATTGTGTTAGAGGACTGGAATGATAGCACAGCTGGTAAGGCATTGCCTTACACGCAGCTGACCTGGGTTTCAATTCCTCCGTCTTTCTTGGAGAGCCCAGCAAGCTACTGAGAGTATCCTGCCTGCACGGCAGAGCCTGGCAAACTACCAGTGGTGTATTTGATATGCCCAAAACAGTAACAACACGTTTCACAATGGAGACCTTATTGGTGCCCACTCGAGCAAATCGACGAACAATGGGACAACAGTGCAACAGTGCTACAGTGCTAATGTGTTAGAGTCACACTCTATAAATAAGTTATATATTATATTGTAAAATCAAATCAGTACAATTGAGTTCACTAAATATTAGTGATTATTCACATACTTTCTTTGCTTCACCTTGATTTGCCGATAGACCACAGGTCACTGCTTGTTAAAAAAAAACACATACAAATTGTGGCCAACTTGTTTTAGTGGAAGCCATTTGAACTGCCTTGGTATGTTTCTCGCTATTGTATATTTTCTTCTCTCACTACTAAAAAGCAATTGTGTGAGAAAGAAATGAAAGTTAGGTTTATACAATAATTGTGACAGGTTGATATGCATTAATATAACTGTCTGAACTATTGAATTACTTAACAATCTATCATTTAAAATATAAATTATGTAATATTCAGAATGAGGGAATCAATTTCTATAGCTTAGTTTTATAAGGTTTACAGTTGCTGTTGCTTTTAAAGCCATGACAAACTATTTTGTAGTCATAAGTTAGAAAGAATGCAGAAAATGTCAATAATCATAGATACCAAAATGTTTAGGAAATTATATTTTGGGTAGATGATAATTAAGTATTTGTATTTAGAGAAAAAATTCTTTACCAACTTAACAGAGGTATTAAAATCCTAGTTAAGAAAGGGAAATCAGCAAGAATGAGATAAATAACACATTTTCCTGTTAAGGAACTTAGTAACTGTCATTTCTTGAAAAACAGTATTTAAATGCAGTCTTAGTTTGAAAGTAATGTAAACTTTAGGGGAAAAACTAATTTTGTAAAAAACAGCTATATTATTTTAAAAACAAATATTAAATTATTTTACATTTTTATTTGGATCTGAAGATATTTTACAAATTCACCTGTGCATATAGAGTAGACATACTTACCTCTTTTGTAATATTTAAATACAATTATGCATAGAATAAATAAAATACCACAGAAGACTTACTCATTAATCAAATTGGAAATTTGGTAGAATGCCAATATAAATAGTATCTGGAATTTCTATCTATAAAGTAAACTATAGGAATTTTCTATCAATATTTCTATATATATGAATGTTTTTTGGACCTAGAAATATTTTTAGAAAATGCATCTGGCAATTTGGGGTTTGGGGTGTACATGCTGTGGCAAGAATCTGTTTCTTTTTCTCTCTTTTTTTTTTTCTTTTTGGGTCCCACCCAACAAGGCTCAGGAGCTACTCCTGACTCTATACTCAGGGATCACTCCTGGTGGTGCACGGGGAATTGTATGGGATGCCAGGGATCCAACCCAGGCTGGCCGAGTACAAGGCAAACACACTCCCTGCTGTACTATCACTCCAGCCTAAGAATCCATTTCAAGTTCTTTGTTAATTGAACTATACCATGAGCCTCAAGGTAGATTTTTTTTTTATCTTAAGAAATCGAATAGGCTACAAGGAAACACACTATTGAGACAAATACTGAATACTTTCTGCGAACTAATAAATTTGTTTTCTTAGGCATTCACCAACAAAAATATGGAAACATGAAATTACCAGTTAGTACTCAAGCAAAATTGAGTGAATGAACTTTATGGTGAAGTATTAAATTACGTAGCATAAAATCAGGTAAAATGTATTTAAACTCTGCCTCCCTTTTCTGATGCATTAATAGTCTATGCACCTTAGGGTTCATTGCTTCGACATAGCTCTGCTGATAAGTAAATGCATATTTCCATTTTATTCTATGTATTTAGAAGTAAATACAGTCATCTGATAGCATAAAATCAGATTACCCAAATAATTGCCACAAAAAAAGCCCATATGAAAAACAAATATTGTTACTATGCTATTACCAAAGCACTGAACTAAAGTATTTTCATGCATTTCTGCTCCCATGCATTTTCATTGCAAGCAAAGCACTTAACAAATAGTGGAGGACTTTGAGATAAAGAGCTTTAACTTCAGCAGGATGCCTTGGAACAGCTCTGGGGAGCACAACATAAGTACGACATGCAGTGAGACTTACAAGTAGCCCTGGAAAACAAAATCTAAGAGAAAAATGCTTATGTGTACAATTTTCTAGATTACTATTCCTAAAAATCCCTTAAGAAAATAAAAGTAAGCAAAAAATTAATTTTTAAAGAGCGTTAGATAATGAGCTGCAAAGAATCTAATAGGAGATGAGCAGACAGGAGTAGCAAACTGATCTTAAACAGACAGAAATGCTGGATGCTTTCACTTGATTCAAAGCATGGAGCCAGCTGCTGGCGGAAGAGACGGCTTTATGAAGGAAATCTTGGGGCAAAGTTCCGACGGTTCTATATTTGGATTAAAAACTAGTAATGGAAAAAGTTTATAAGATGTTCTACTCCATACTCCAAGATTTTGTAGAATCCTTATCCACGAATTTATGATTTAATAATAGCTACAAAAAGATGTACATAGAACATTTTTATTTAAAAACTATATATATGTATATAAGCTATCAAAATACGCTACAGTTTAAAAGGACAAATGGAGCTGGAACAATATTACAGTAGGTAAGGAGCTTGCCTTGCAAGTGGCAAATTTGGGTTCAGCCTCCCTCACTGTAGATGGTCCCCAGAGCATCACCAGGAGTGATCCTTGAGTGACAGGTGCTTCCAAGTGTACAGAAAGAACCAAAAAAAAAGGACAAAAATAATAATTTAATTTTATTATTAAATTAAATTGATAGGGGCTACTACCAAGGATACTGTGGAGAAACCTGAGGAACTCAGGACTGATCTTATGCAAGAAAGGCATGTACTCTGCCTCTACAGCCAGATTTCAAGTTAGAAACCATTTTTAATTCCATTAAAGTATTTTGGATGCACATTAATTTTTAGATCAGATTATAAGTCACAGTAAAAGTGACTGGACGTCTAGCTTCCCTATGCCTCCTGTCCTTCCTTCAGAACTCACTACTTCCCATGGTCCCCAGACCCCACCTCTGACTTTGAAAAGACATGTTTGTTACATTGACACACCGGCACTGACTCCTAGTCATGGCTCAAAGTTTATACTTCATGTGAGTGTTCACCCTTGCTGCATGGTATTGTGTACCACAGATCTTTAGTGACCTATTCATGATAAATGCTTCAGAGTTTCCTTTTTTATACTTTAAGAGCTTGACATTGAACTATCCATTGCCCAGCTTTCAATAACAATCCTTAGTCATTTAGAATAAGCATAATGCTAGTTAGCTTCACATCTAGGTGAAGAGTAAGGTGCCCCAGTATGAAATCCCGCCCGCTGTTAGAAAACCCTGCGAGTCATTTCTTTTACTTTCTTCTTCCTCCCTTCCTCCCTCCCTCTCTCCCTCCCTCCCTCCCTCCCTCCCCCTCCCTCCCTCCTTTTCTTCCTTCCTTCCTTCCTTCCTTCCTTCCTTCCTTCCTTCCTTCCTTCCTTCCTTCCTTCCTTCCTTCCTTCCTTCCTTCCTTCTTTTCTTCCTTCCTTCCTTCCTTCCTTCCTTCCTTCCTTCCTTCCTTCCTTCCTTCCTTCCTTCCTTCCTTCCTTCCTTCCTTCCTTCCTTGCTCCCTTTCACTCTCTCTGTCTCTCATTATCTCATTCTCTCTTTCTCCCTTTCTTTTGAAGGGGACCACACTAGCGGTGCTCAGGGATTACTCCTGTATTTGTGCTCAGGAATCACTCATGGCATTGCTCAGGAGACCACAAGCAGTCCCAAGGGATAAATCACCTTAGTTTCTTAAACTCCTGTTACTATCCTGGACAAGGTTATTTAACTAAATATGGGGATCATATTGCAATAAAACTTTTAATTATTAGTAGTACATTAAACAGTTTTCATATCTATTTCATATGTCTGGGCTGGAGTGATAGCACAGTGGGTAGGGCGTTTGCACGCGGCAGACCCAGGTTTGATTCTTCCGTCCCTCTCGAAGAGTGCAGTAAGCCTTCAAGAGTATCCCAACCGCATGGCAGAGCCTGGCAAGCTACCCGTGGTGCATTTGATATGTTAAAAACAGTAACAAGTCTCACTTGGAGACATTACTGGTGCCCACTCAAGCAAATCGATAAGCAATGGGATGAGAGTGATACAGTAATTTCATATACCTATATACCCGGGGTCATATAATTTCTCTTCTGGTGAAAGTGTATTACAAATGGGAAAAAGATTTTGGGGTGATAAATATATTTATTTTATCTTATATATCATATTGTTAATATTACATCTGTCAAAAACCTTTTTTCTTTATTAAATATATGCATAGGGTAGGGAAGTAGAAGGAAAAAAAAATACCAAGAGTATTGTTTTCAGTTTTATACTTCTTCATGTGACTTAAACCAAAAATATATAAAGTTCATAATTGAGATTAAAAAATTCTGCTTTTGGGGGCTGGAGCGATAGCACAGCGGGTAGGGCATTTGCCTTGCACGCGGCCGACCCGGGTTCAAATCCCAGCATCCCATATGGTCCCCTGAGCACGGCCAGGGGAAATTCCTGAGTGCAGAGCCAGGAGTAACCCCTGTGCATCGCCAGGTGTGACCCAAAAAGCAAAAAAAAAAAAAAAAAAAAAGTTAAAAAAAAAAATTCTGCTTTTGTTAGAGAAATGGTGCAAAGGACTGACTGAGTACATGCTTTTTATGTGAGAGGTCTAGCTTCAATTCCTATCAGAGCATTGAAAGGAATGGCCCCTGAGCACATATCTGTGAGTACTCTTTGCTTAAACATGACCAGGCATGGCCCAAAAACAAATCAAAGCAAAATATGTTTTTAATTTTAACTTAGAATATTAAAATTTAATTATATAGTTCTTGTGTTTCTACTGGAAACAGAATCATAAAATAATTATGTTAATCAATAATCAAGTAAAATAGTCAAATAAAATTAATTTTTGATGTTAAACAATAAAAGGAGAATGGATCCTTAGTCAGGCACCAGTGTTATAATAGAAAGTATAATTGGAAAATTTGCAAGAATGGACTTTAATCCTTATTCCCCTACTACTAATATGTTCAATTATTTCAAAGCACGCAGTTTAGCAACTAAGTGCAAAAATAGTATGAAATATTGTCTTTCTGAACCAAAATTAAGACTTGAATGAAATACTGCATTTATTCTTTGCACTTACTTTAGATTTTGGAAAATAAGTATTATTTTCCATATGAAAAAATTGAAAATAAAAAAAGGTTGGAATGAGAATAATTCATTAAATCCATGATAAAAATATGGAACTGTATATTCTCTATGATGTTCTTCTGGTTTTGTCTTTATTTTGTGGGTGTAAGAAAAGAAGTAAATGGAAATTAAAAATATAAAAACTATAATCTTTCTCCAAACACTTGTGTATCTTTACATGACTTGTTGAAAACTCTAGTTGTTTGAGCAAAAATCAAAACAACTCAAAATTCTGAAACTCGGAAAATCTATGAATCAAATATCTTCACGAACTGTAAGACATGAAATAGAAAATAGACACTTGTTTTGGTACTATTTTTATAGGTTCACAAAATATCTGGGCTTTCTACTTATGTTTATTATATATATATATATACATACATACATACACATGCATATATTTACTTTCCTTCTCTCTTCCCTTCCTTATGTTTCAATGACTAGGGTTCTCACGGATGTGGTGTGCTGCATATCTGATTTCGGTGCTTGCTCATTCAAGTAGGATGTTCATCAGACCTCAGCTTCAGCATTTTAGTTGCAGTGCTTGCACATAAGCTGACTAAGGTAGACACTCTAGCTGAGCTCACACACTTGCTCCAGGGGAGACACACGTCCCAGCACTGCTTAAATATCTTGAGTAGTGGTGCTTGCTGGAGATCACACATTCTGCCACTGCAAACACGTGCTCCAAACAGCTCTGCTAGCCAGATGCAACCTGTACATGGAGTAGTACGGAGTGTTGAATTTGTGTTCATACTCTCAAACGATAGCACAGCGATAGGGCGTTTGCCTTGTAACAAGCCGACCCGGGTTCGTTTCCTCTGCCCCTCTTGGACAGCCTGGCAAGCTACCAAGAGTATCTCGCCTGCATGGCAGAGCCTGGCAAGCTACCCGTGGTGTATTCGATATGCCAAAAACAGTAACAAGAAGTCTCACAATGGAGACGTTACTGGTGCCCACTCCAGCAAATTGATGAGCAACGGGATCACAGTGACAGTGACTCTCAAGGTTGGTGCTTTTGCGACCCAACTATCCCATGCCTCTCTGGGTTGTATGTATTTTACCATAGTTCTTTTCAACACTTCCTAGTAAAAGATGTTATGGAGCCCCTTTGCATAGAACACGTATATTCAATGGCAGACCTCAAGGAAATGTTACATACTGACATAACGGTATTGACTGAATAAATGTGGTGGCAATAGAGATAGGACAATTAAGTTACTGATTAAACCATAACCACTTGATCACAAAGATACTAACCAAAGAAAAGAGCAGATAAAATCATAGTTATGCTAAAATAGCAGGTAATACTAAAAATAAAACTGAAATATGCAATCTGAGCAGTGAATTGAGCCAATTTGAAAATGTACTGGATTCAATACCCCGCACTCTATTCTCCAATTTTTGGAGGAGGTTACTGCAGTCTTCATTTCTGAGACAAGGCCCCTCCTCCTGGAGAACTGATGCCAGACTGAACCATGCCCACCTCACAAGCCAGAACCTCAGACCTCCTTCCCCTTTATGACTATTTGAAATGAACACTTGCAATGTGGATTCCTCCAAGAAATCATATTATAATATTTAACTGATTTGTGAAATAAATGAAACTTTCCCACTCAGGCAGTAGTTATCACGTTTGAGCTTGGTCCTCCTCCTACAATCCATAAGGAACCGGGGTTTCACTGGCAAAATGAGTTTCTTAAGAAACATTAAAAGTCCATTTGGAAAGTATCAGTTCATCAGTTCCTGTCAAAGCACTGACATACTTCCTTAGGGTCAAGGAAGAAGTGACCTTCAATGTATTTTAGAAGGGATTCATTGGCAAACACTGGGAAGTTGCCAGTAGGAATTCTCACTGGTGTCCACCGTCAGTCTCTTATTGACTGACCTGTGGCCATGCAAAGAGGGTCTTATTCCTTCCTTTCATCCAGCAGCAAATCAGCATCACTTCCTGTCAGAAGTCACACCAGGCATTTCTCTACTGGTTGAATTCGTAGTGGGTTCTCATCGTATGTATGCAAAAACTTTCTTCTAGCTTCTCATCCTCATTGAAATCAGGTGTCAATATATTAATTTTTAGAACTCATAAATAAGAATGACTCTGGCTCTCAGATATGTGTCTACTGGGAGAAATAAAACATCAACACGAATAACTCAAAGACAGTAGAAAGTGATTAGAATCTTTAGGGAACTGTAAATTACATGCGATCAGAGCACAGAAAATGAGAGATTCCAGTTAGTGAAAAATTATAGAGGAGGTGTGACATTTCATTTGTGTACGATCTAAAAATGGAGTGCTGGAGAGACAGAGAAATGTAGAATTCATTAATATTTTGGAAGGATCATAAATAAAGCCATATTGGCAGAAAAAATAATGGAGTAAAACTATCAGGAATTGAGCCTGACCAAATAAATGTAAAAAAGCTAGTCATATGGTCTGTGGACATATATTAGGCCACATGGATTTATTGTCTTATAATATATACTAAACTTTGTCATTATTTGAGTTTTGAGGAGGAAATAAGGCATCACAGAAAGAAGCATACACAGCAAAAAAGAAAAACAGATTAAATTGTGTCTTATGATACATCAGATGAGAAGAATAATACCTGACCTAGATATTTGCAGTAAAGATTAATAAAAAATGAGGCACATTCCAGAAACAGTTGTTTGTTTGAATATTGATTTTATAATGACTTAACGGCCAGGGATGCAAATACAACACAGGAAATGTCACATTTTATATAAAAAAGGTCTAGTGCACTTTTGCATAATAGTATTGGGTCCTATCAATAGAAGAAGTTCCCAAAACATATGTTTCTAGGATTATATTTATGATGAGTAGATGGAGTGGTGTGAAAACAGAACTCAATCACTCCTGCCAGCTGTATAGTGTTCTTTCAACATTAGGTGGCAAATCAGAACATCTCCAAGTAGAGTCTGACTGAAACTTAGGTTAGTTGTGTTTGCGGTGGAAATGGAGAAGATCAATTTACCAGAAAAGGATTTTAAGCATTTTTGCTTGCTGTACATGCACTTATACACATGATGAGTACTTTTGTAGCCAAGTAGTTTTTAGCTGTAAGTGTGGTTCTATAAATTCAAACAAAAATAATCAACAATTCCTTACTTTTAACATGTACCTTACCAGTGCAAAATGTTTTTCAATTTATTTGCAACAGATAGAATGGCCAGAAATAAGACTATTACCAAAAATAGTTGGTATTCAAAATGTATTTGCCTTTACAATGTTTAACTTGCTTTTTATCTTGTTATTATTTTGTTTTGTATTGTTTGGGGGGCTTCTGGTGGTGCTCAGAGGCTACTCCTGAATCTGTGTTAATAAACTACTGGTGAGCTTGGTGCACCATATGGGATGCTGGAAATCAAATCCCAGTTCACTGTATGCAAGGCAAGCAACCTACCCACTGCACTATCTCTCCTGCAGCAAGATACTTTTTCAATGGGATGCAATTATAAACTTTTGAAATTGAATGTAAAATTTTGAGCAGTTTTCAGTAGAAGTTTGACAATAAGCAAATAAATTGCCCCCTCCAAATATGCTTTATTTTCTGCTAATCATTCTTTTGATGATTTGAAAGAATGAAAATAACATTATAAGCTCCTTGTGTTTGCAGAAAGCAATACTTTTTACCAAATTAATTGTAGGGGGAATGAAAATGAGAGTGAGAGAAACAGAGAGGAACAAGAGAGACCAGAGGAAAGATACTGTTCTTTTTACTTTCATGTCTTTTTCTGAGAATTGCTAGTAGATGACGAAATAAGGCCAAGTGAATGTAAACAACTATATGTCTCCAAGCCATGTAACTGATTTGTTGAATAATTCATGCTATCCCCATATTTTGCATTTCAAAGATAAAACTTGAAGGTGTTCTTTCTATCTAACCTTGGATAAATGCTTTATTTAGATGTAGTAGACAGGAAGATAAAATAGAAACAATAGTAATTAAAAAGAAACTATTCACTTAATATTCACTTAATTCAATTCAACATTGTGGAATTGAAGGATTAATGTATTTTAAGATTAGTGATATTTAAAAAATCAGATTTCTGTCTCACATTCAGAATGATATTGTGTAATGGCAAAAAAAGTTAATGCTTTAAGGTTTATGTGGTCTGTCACATGGTTTAAACAAGCATCAACTAAAATGGCTCAATTTGAATTAAGATTGTGCTTTGTAAAAAGCCTACATCCAACCCTTATCCTGGTGATCATTCTGTTAAGCATATTTGCTAATGAAAAGTTGATGCTTAAGATTTGAGACACATTATATACATATTTAAGACACATACATATAATGCATAAACTTTATATCCTGCAAACATGATTTTTCTAAAAATCAACAAAGTAAGTGAAACATTTACTTCCAAGGGGTTATAGATAGAAATAAAATTAAAATCTTCATTTTTGGGGGTGTTGATATGAGAAAAATACAAGAAAAATAAGTCAGCTGATTGAATATCCCTACCCATTCTAACATTAATCTCATACTGGAACAAATAATTTTTTCTCAGAAAAATTCAAGATATTGTCCAAATTTGAGTGTTATTCTAAATAGTTTTGAATTTGTATTAACATGTATGTGTTATTTATAGGCAAATTATATTTCTATAAAATAAATTAGAATATGTGATCATCAAAATGTATCTGATTTTTATGTCACATGCACAAAATAGATTTTTCTAGAAAAATAGTGGTTGTATATTTTTGTAGTATTTTTGTTGAAATAATGGATTAGAAATTTCAATTGTTAAACTTAATAATCTGATTCAGTACCTGATTCTGCAACTTCAGGTCAGTTGCTAAGTCTTCTGCATAATCTCTTCAATCTTAAAATAAGGATATGGATAATGGTAACTCAGTGGATAATCTCAAGAATGAGATGACACCTAAAATTCAAAGTACTGTGTGGACATGTAATTGGTCTTCATTAAGTCTTAGCTACTATCATTTTTCAAGTAAGGAAGTTATAAATAAAATTGTATTTATTGACAAATGTAGAACAATCACTCACTTTGTTTTCCAACAACTTCAGGGAAAGGATAATAAACTTTAAAATTCCTAATGTAAAGTCCTATCCTGTTTAATTTTATTTAAATTAATTGTAGATCAAATATATTGCATTTAGGGGAGGCCAGAGTGATAGTATAGCAGGAAGGACGTTTGCCTTGCATTTGGCTGACCCGGGTTCGACCCCTAGCATCCCAAATGTTCTCCCAAGCAGTAGAGGGAGTAATTCCTGAGTGCAAAACCAGGACTAATCCATGAGCATCACTGGGTCTAACCAAAAAAATCCCCCCAAAGTGCAATTTTTTTAGTTTCATTTTTAAAAAAAATGTATTTTAAGATATTGAATCACCATGAAAAAAAATGCAAAGCTTTCAGGTATAAGTCGCAGTCATACAATGATTGAAACCCCATCCCTTCACCAATGTACATGTTCCACCACCAAGAACCCCAATATACCCCCCTCCCACCCAGCCCCCACCTAAGTAGCTAATGATCTTCATTTTATTCTCTATACTTTGAATACATTCAATATTTCAATAGAGAACTCACTATTATTTTTTGGAATTTTCCCCCAACAATCAGGCCTGCTGAAAAGGCAACATTTAATAATTTCTTTTCATTGATGAGAATGAAGATTCGATGAGTTTTGGATTTCTGATATTTTAGTTCAGTTCACAGTCCAGATGCATGTCTGTAAGAAGCTGCTCTGGGTGCCAAAATGGATTAGAAGACCTCTTGGATCATAGTCTTTAGGAGCAGAGGGTCTGTTTCTCGAGCAGCAGCTCAGGATCTTATCTGGGTCAAGGGTGTGCCGATACCGCACCCTTCCCATGATTGCCTATGAGCCACAACATTGCAAAGTTCCTACCTCTGGGTGGAAGTCTTAGGGGGTGACTCTCGCCATGTGGATGATGCCGCCTGTAGGGAGCCATTTTACCTAACTGATCTTATCCTGTCACTATTTGTTTAATCACTAGCTAACCCCATGCCACACCTAGCAAAGGTTGCCACTCCTAATCTTACTGATTTTATCCTATCAGCATTTGTTTATTACTAGCTAAATCCTGTGCCACACCCTGCATTTCTGTTGGGGGTCCTGGCACCACCTCCTCCCAACAGGGAGGTATAAATACTGTAACTGCCATAGAATAAATGCCTTTTCTCCCTCCTCCGGGCTCTGCGTCTGTTCTTTCGGCTGCGCCCTACGAAGAGTTCTCCCTGCTGAACAGAACGAGACCTCCACATCGACTTCCACAGCCGCCGCTGCCATTTTCCACATAGAAAAACAGGGTGGAGAGGGAAAATCCCTCCCCGGGCGGCGCATAGTCATAGTACAGCTCACAAAATGCATTTTTGCTTGGACGAATGATAGTACAGCAGCTAGGGTGCTTGCCTTGATTGTGACAGATACATGTTTCATCCATGGCATGCCATGTTGTTCCCAGAGTTTGTGAGAAATGGACCCTGAAAACAGACCCAGGAGTAAACCCTAAAAACCTTTTGGTGTGGTCCTCAAATAAAACAAATCAAAGTTATTGCATATTTTCAAGTTAAAGGTTTATTTGATCCACAAGTAGAACAAGGCTAAAAGAGCCATTGTTCCAAGTCCATGCACCTTTTTGTGGAAAAAGGCAATAAATTATCATATTTTTTTAACTCTTTATCTCAAGGTCTTTAAGTGTTTGATATGCTTGATTTGTACCTGAATAAATGAGTGTTTTCCTAAGAGCTAATTTTATAATGGCTCTTTTTATTATAATACAAGGAAGCTGACCATTGGTACCATATATATAAATATATGTCTATATATGCACATATATAGAGCGATATTTTGATTAAAAGTGAGAAAGTTAGAAGTAAAAATGTGGGGGTGGAGCAATAGTGCAGTGGGTAGGGCGTTTGCTTTGCACGTGGTCAACCCAGGTTTAATTTTCAGCATCCCATATGGTCCCCTGAGCACCGCCAGGAGTAATTCCTGAGTGCAAAGCCAGGGGTAACCCCAGTGCATCACAGGGTGTGACTCAAAAAGAAAAAAAAAAGTAAAAATGATAAATTTACTTTGGTGATAGATACAACTTTTCTGAAGCAAAGACAATTGGTTTACCACCGTCTGTTATGTGACTAAAGAATAGTTTGTTTATTTTAAAGGAAGACTCAGCAATGTTTTAATCTTTTATAAGGTAAATTGGAATTGCATGTGATATATTGAACAGAATGCTAGTACATAACAAGTATCCCAAACTGCATTTTATCACAATCTTGAAAGAGGCAGCTTGTAAGTATTTAATTAAACATTGCCATTTAGGGACTGGAGAGGGAGTCCAGGGATTTCAAGCTTCTGCTAACAGTGTCAGGAGTTTCTTCCCCACTAAACCTTAAAGGAGCTACATTTGCTCTGGCACAGTTGGGAACCCAGGAAGGGACTGGGCTCCTGAGTTGGGGGCAAACAGCCCCTGGGAGCAGCCTTCAGCCAGACAGCAAGACCTTGTGAATTTGAATGATCTAATGACTGAGAGTTTGTAATGGAAATGGTTTGGGCATAAACGTCCTTCATCTGGCGACCCTGTAAAAGAGCATTCCTGGATGCTGTAGGGTGAAGACAGAGAATGGTCAAGTTTGGCGACAGAATTGCACCATAACTGTTAGCTAAGGCCACTGCTGTCTGGCGTCCCTGAGACCTTCTGGGAGGTCTGAGTCCTAGATTATTCCCCACCTCTCAGAGGTCAGGAAGAGACCCCAACAGTGAGAGACAAGGAACAGCTGTGTGACAGCAGGGATGTTGTAGCTCCAGAGAAGAGCATGTCATTACCCCCCACCTCTCCCACCCCCATGACAGGTCTGTTTCTTCACTCCTGGACTCAGATTGTTTCAGGAATGACCAGTTGTTTCTTGCTTCACAAATGCTACAAAAAGGGCAGAACTCAGTAAGACACCACACAGCGACCAGGGTTCAAGCCCCACTGCTGCCAGTGGGACCCACTTGGCATGGGAGCAGCAGGACTTTGAAAGACTGGCCCAGACATTTGGCACTGTGACTCCTGGATTTGGAGGAGTTGAGTGATGGAGAACCTACAATTGATTCAAGGATCGGACTGGCAGATCGCACTCAGCACACCTGCAGCAGGGGCTGATAGGAACTGTGGTACTTGCCTTGCACTTGCCCTACCCAAGTTTGTTCCTGAGCCCAGATCCAGGAGAAAGTTCTGAGCATCTCCAGTTGTTCCCATAGCAATCCCCTTCGCCTCCTGCGCTACCACACAGTGTGCCCTTCACTCAGAGCCTGACATTTGATTAAGGACTATGATTCTACAAACACTAGAATCTAATAGACACAGAGAACAATGTGCTGAAGTCATTTCCAACCCCGCTCAGTAAAATGATCATGCTTAATTTCACCTGTGCCATATAATATAGGAAACTAGGTGTAGACTAAATTCTGCATAAGACTGGACACCTATTTCTAAATATTTATATCTAAACAGAGAAATTCTTTAACTCTACCTTCAATAGTTGTTTACATTTTTATATTTTCATGTGAGATACAATGCCTCTTATGAGCATGGAACTAATGTCTTTGTCAGATAAATGAAACATGCCTCATGGCATTTGAAATTACAGGATAAATATGTAATTGTCTTAAGATGTATCATCCATTAGTAATTTGAGTTTGCTTGTACTGTATTTTAGAGGAATATTATGAAACTTCAAACATTATGAAATTGATTTTTTTTTCCTGAACACTTCTGTAACATCTGCCACTGATCTTACCTGTCACCACCACATAGCTATCACAAAGGTATGGTGTGTTCTTTTGGGACCTGAGAGGTTTTATAGGTACCACCTCAAAATCAAGTGTTTTTGAAGGAAGAATCTCACAAGTGGTGCCAGCCACAAGTCCTGCACTGAAGTATCAGGGCATGGGGATACTACTAGGATGCATGGTGCTTGGGTTAGCCTAAGTCACCCCCACAGTGCTAGAGACTTCTAGGGCTACACCTGGTGGTGGTATGAGGTCTTCAGGGTGGCACAGTGCATGTTTAAGAGAACAAACAGTGCCAGAAGTCACACCTGAGTCAGACACATGCAAGGCATGTCCCAAACTATCTCTTGCTCCTAAATAAATTCTTTACAAAGAGAGATGTAAGAGATAAATGAACTTCAATAGTTTCTACAGATAGTGTGAATATTAATAGAACAACTCGTTACAAAAGGCAAAGAGTAGACATTAAAAAATTCAAAAGCTTGACTGCTTTTCAATAGAACTCGATCCAGGCATTTCTTTTTTTGTGGTGCTTGTATGTGTGTATATAGGTTCAACTTTTATTTTGACTCTAAATTGAAATGTTTGACTTTATTATATGATGTGACAATATCAGATTTTTCTAAAATAACCTGTTATAAAAATACCATTGTGCTTAGAATTAAATTCTGAGTATTACCTTCCTTCTAAATACTTCCCAAGATCATTGGCTTTGTATCTATAGGTTCAAACCTATAACAGGTAGAAGTCTTATAGGGTAAATGTTAGCAAGTTATTGGATCAATACTAATTACAGGCTGCTTTTGGATTGCTTTACATGTGATTTGAGTAACTCGTGGCTGGAATTCCATGCCTAATTTAGCTATACTTAACATCCATTTTTTGCTTATAAATTTCAACACTGTATCACTGTCATCCTATTGCTCATTGACTTGCTCAAGCAGGCACAAGTAATGTCTCCATTGTGAGAGTTGTTGTTATTGTTTTTGGCATATCAAAGGGGGAAAACACAAGCGTATAACTTGAGTCCAGACCATACAGCAAACACAAACATCGCCAGGACTACACTATAATAGTGAATAGATTTTAAGTTACGGGGAAAATAGTTTCAGATAGCTCAACGGGAGGGTGCTTGCCTTACACGCGGCTGACCCAGGTTCGATTCCTTCACCCCTCTCAGAGAGCACGGCAAGCTACTGAGAGTATCTCGCCTGCATGGCAGGCCCTGGCAAGCTACCCATGGCATATTCAATATTTGATATAAATTTCATATCAGAAATAATTGCAGCTGGCTCTTTGTGATGAGTGTATTTCCCTGAAGGACCGATAACAACCATTCATTTCTGTTTAAGGAGATTACCTTAAACATTTTAACTAAGAACTTGATCAATGCAATTCCACTTATTTTGTCATACTCCTATTGGAACAACTTGAAAATTTTGGTCAAGTGCCTGAATTCATAGCTCTGTGATATACAGGTTGGGGAATTGTGTTTAAGTTTCTGCATTTCTGCTTTGGGGACCTGAGAGATTGTACAAGTGATAAAGGCATTTGCTTGTATCCTGTTGATTTAGATCCTTACTGGGAGTCACCAAACTTCCTTGTTTCCTTCCCCCATATCTGTTTTTGTTATTGAAGTTTTTTCCTGTCTTAACTCACTCTCTCTGTCTGTCTTCTTCAGTCCATGTTAAACTGCTTAAGATTGAAACAAAGATATGGATGTCTTGCTTACAGCAAAATGAGCTGAAGGAGTAGATAATACTCTGAAAGTAGTATTGATTGTTAAATTGGATCATGGCCAGAAAGGTTGCCCATGAAGAAGGCTCTCATTAGACTTGGCGAAGTTATAAACAGTTACATCATAGAGTAATAAGTATTCCTCATGGAATGATTGGAGATAATCCAGTGGCATTAGAGGAATTAGCAGCATCTAGATATAGCAAATAGACAGATGTTGGCATTGTGTATCTGCAAGAAATTTGATTCTCATCTCCATTTCCACTGTGCATTTTAGACAGGATCCTTAAGCATGGAAATGATAATGAAAAGAACAAGGTGAGAACTTGAGCAGCAGGGTGTTAGGCATTGTACTTTGATGAGAATTCAGCAGCAGAAAATGAGTGTATGTGTATGCTAATTAGGAGAAATCAGTTAACTCAAACATTTGATCTCAGGTATAAGAGCTCAATTCATGAAAGAATTGTGTGTATGAATATGTATGTAAATATATATGTATATGCATATACACAAGAGATAAGAAATAAGGATAATTTATTAATAAATTTCATAGAATAAGCACATGTTAGATATCCTTAACTTTCCTGGCTAATTCCAGCTATAATTCTCATAATGGGTATGGCAATAGATAGGTTAATAAAGCAAGGAATTTAAGTATTTATTCACTACTGGATATCACTCCCATAGAAAGGTGCTTGACTTAATAAAACATTCAATAAACACCTTCCAAATATTGTGTGGATAAAATGGAATATATACATTCTCTGTCCCTCTGGCAAGCTACCGAGAGTATCCTGCCCACAGGGCAGAGCCTGGCAAGCTCCCCGTGGTGTATTCGATATGCCAAAAACAATAACAATAATGGATCTCATTCCCTGACCCTGAAAGATCCTCCTATGGCATCATTGGGAAGGATGACTATGGAGAGGCTGCTAAAATCTCAGGGCTGGGACAAATAGAGACATTACTGGTGCCTGCTCAAGCAAATCGATGAACAATGGGATGACAGTGATACAGTGATACAGTGAATAAAGAAATAAGAAAAAGTTATTGTAGTTTACAGAATTCAAAATAATTTGATCTAGGTCATTTTTGAAATACCTAATGACAAATAGTGCCAGTTATAATCAAAACTTTGTACATTATAATTAGTTATAACATAGGTCCAGAATCGAAGCTGCCCAACACTAAGGGATACACAGACGTTAGCCTCCATAGGAATAGAGCAATAGTACAGCTGTTAAGGTGTCTGCCTTGCAAGCAGCCAAGCTGTTCAATCCCCAGCAGCCCATGTGGTCCCCCAAACACTGCTAATCATTGGGTTTGACTCAAAAAAGCCAGAGAGAGAAAGAGAGAGAGAGAGAGAGAGAGAGAGAGAGAGAGAAAGTTGCCACCAGTTAAGTATGTAACCAGATTATTTTGTTTAAGTTTACAAATTATCTATTGCTTCATGTATTTAAATTTTCACTGTCAAGTAATGACAGTGGAGATTTTACATAGGTTTGTGTGCTTCAAATAAGTATCATTTTGTCTGGAATTCTTTCAAAACCAAATAATGTGAATTGAAGCTGCTTTTGTTATATAGTGGCATACTTAATAAAATAACATTTCTTTAACTATGCAGTATATTCCTATCATAATTTTGTTTGTTTGGAGGCCCCACTGAGCTGTACTAAGGGCAGACTCCAGTCCCTGAACTCAAGAATCATGCCCGGCAGACTTATTTGCTATATATAGGGCTGGGCACTGAAGTTGGGTCAGTCGTATGCAAGACAAGCACCCTGCCCACTGTATTATTTTTCTGGACCTCATATAATTTTTTTCCAAAAACACCTTCTTTTGGCATTACTTTGCTTCAAATCATAGCTCAGCAACAGTGTCCTTATTTTTTATTTCTTGTCCTTACATTGCCTTGACATTTTTTCTCATGCTGTTACAGTTCTATAAGCATGTACTTCTAATTCAATTCTCCTTTCGAAAACTTCATTTGTTTGACACCCCCTAATAAATGAAAACAAAAATAGCACTTTGGCACTTGAAATATTAAAGGAGATAATTCAATCTACATTCTCAATATATATTTTGGTACTTGCTAAATACATTGTATGCACAAACTATTTTTGTCCTTAAAGCTCATCTCTAGTATCAATCAGAAAAATAATTTATTTTTTTCAGAACAATAATTTAATTTGAAGCCTCTAAGCTGATAATATTCTCAATCTGGTTAACTTCCAAGAGCTTTATGCTTTAATGTGTTATTCTTTTTGAGTTTATAGAGAATTATACAGATACCTAATTTCTAAGATTTTAATTCTCTTAAAGCCAAAATACATTTCTTATCAAAAGTTTTTTATTGGTGTCAGAATCACTAAACTTGTGCTTTTAGCCAATTGAGCATTTTAATTTGTTTTGTAAGTAAGGTATACTTACATAATGTTTTTTATAATTATAATTATAATGTTAAATATCTGTGGTTTTATGAAAGTGTGTGATACTGACAGGGAATTTTTTCAGTCTATTTTATAAACAATCTTGTCAATGAAGATTGGTAACATAAAACAATTTTGAAACATCTATTTTTTAAGTGTTTATTCTGGTAAAAAAGAGGCATATTAACAAACTAAAAGTAAAATAAGATTTTGTTTATGCAATAATATCGGGGGAAGTAAAAGCCATCAAGTTAAATAAGGGTCACCTTTATGGTCTGAAAATGTTTATGTTTAAAGTGAGTTTGTGAGTTAACCTTAAAATGGGTATGCATATTCATAATACGGTAGCTTAGTTTAGCAAAGATGACATTCTACCATTCTCTGGTAATACAAAATCAAGCACAAACAATAAGAAATACAGCCTAAAGCCCTGGTCCTCACCTGTGGTCTGCAAGACATATCGTTCCACGTGTCCCTCCCAGGACATGGAGCTGTTTAAACCTTCCACTGGTGTAAAAAGGTTAAAGAGCAATGGTGTACAGTAGTTTCAGGATGGCTATTTATGCAGGATGGTAAGCAGGAGGCGGGAGGTCAGACTGGCATCAGCTCATGAATTGAGTATTTTAGGGCATTTGGAAGATAGATGTTTGAAAGTATGCCAGGGTGCACTGACCTTGATTAGACTCACATTTTTAGAAAAAAAGGTGTGGTTAACTCACAAAAGGGGACTGTTACATTGGCTAACATTTATTACATTGGCTTATATTCATTCAGAAAAATAATTCTATAATTTATCAATATTTTGTAGACATTTTATATCTTTTAAGACTTATCACTTTATTTATAGGCCTAACTGAGGCATGTAAGGTATCCCCGGTTTTCTTTAGATTACATTTGCTTCTGCTGAGTGGAAAAAGCTGGGTTTAGACAGAAAATTGGAAAATTGTATGCATTTTTTCAACATTCTGAGCGTGGTTAGTGCATTCTGCTAGGCAATTAAGTTACTTAAGTAAAACTCTTAGGCTGGCATATGAGTCGTTTGCATGTCTATTTTTCCCCTCAATTTAATGTGCTCTTTTAAATGTACTTTTGATTTAGGAGAACCAGATGAGCGTTGGATGGTTTTGATTTGTACATTTTCTAAGCTCAGTTGTGCTACTCTGCACGCTTCTCCCTGCTATATTTTTGGGCCGACCTATATCTTGTTCCTGCTTGATCCATATCTCAAACCTGGGTTTAAAAAGTCAGAAATGATTTTTTCACAGTTCATGGGTCAGACAAATATGTGCTGGGTAGCCCATTTCTCCGCGCCCGCACCCCCAGAATGACTGACGAAGAGGACGGAGCTGCTTGGGACACCGGCAGCCCACCAGCAACCTGCAGTATGTGACTTGAGAGTTTCCGCCAGGTCCCCCGAGCGGGGGCCTGGCGTTTCTCTTTTTTTTTTTCTTTAATCTATCTCTCTTCCCCTCAACCTCTGGGCACAGCACAGCATCTATCCCACTTCTGAGCACAAAATGGAGAGACGCACCCAAGTGCGCGGCGCGGCTGGCGGGGGATCGAGGGCGGGGAAGTACCGGTCTCCGCCCACATCGGACACTTAAAGAGAGTGCAGCCACGTGGGCTTTCCCATTTCTCCGCGCCCGCACCCCCAGAATGACTGACGAAGAGGACGGAGCTGCTTGGGACACCGGCAGCCCACCAGCAACCTGCAGTATGTGACTTGAGAGTTTCCGCCAGGTCCCCCGTGCGGAAATCTCTCTCTCTCTCCTTCAACTTTCTCCCTGGACTTTAGACAGAAACCCAAAACCGCGCGGCCGCGACTTAATGTCATCTTAGTATCAGCAGTATGTAATGGTTCCTTCTTAATGGGTCGGACTTTTGTGGGTGATCCTAACAAGAATAGTAAGTATTTTGTTGAAATATTGAAGGCAATCAAAATGGTAGCCATCTCTCTAGACTGAACTAAGCTATATCCCCACGCTGGCTGAGAAGAAATATCCTTCTTTCTCGGGAAGAAACGTGGCGTGGTGTCAAACATAGTGTGATGTCCATTAAGCAAACAGACCTAGTGGCGTGGGAATGGGAAATAAGGGGAAAAATTAGGTACATGGACCAGCGGGACGCTGGTATCTCGAGCCGGAGCCGATATCAGCGCAAGAGCTTTGGTTCCAGAAACTGCTTCCAGACACTCTACTAGACTATCAACTAAGCCAGAGCCCCACGCCGGCTGATGATGGGAAATAACCATCCTCTTCGGTTTTTTTTCCCTTTGTCAGACAGCGTGGCGATTACTAAACAGGCGTGAACTCGGTGGCGCGGGGCAAGGGGGAAAAAGAAAAGTTATGTAACAAACAGCAGGACTTAATATCTCTATATGCTTAGTAATGGAGAATTATCAAATGCCTCATTGGCAATAGGACTGTCTTTTTCTTTTTGGGGGGAAACCCCAGCAACGGTAGTGAGTTGTGTGTTGAAACATGGAATGTAATCGAGATAAGCGCAAATGAAGTGAAACCTATCACGTATAAGGGTGGGGACTAGGGAGGTGGGAGGGGGCGGCAGATAGACTGGGGGGGTTGGGAATGTAAGATGGGCACTGGTGAAGGAAGGGGTATTTGAATATTGTATAACTGACATAATCCTGAGAACTTTGTAACCCTCCACTTGGTGATTCAATTAAAAAAAAAAAAATGTGCTGGGTATGTTTTCACAATAGTCCAGGAACACACATCTTAGGAAGTTGTCAGATGTGCACTGAGGAAAAAGGGTGGTGAAAAATAATGAAAATGGATACAATGTGGGTATTTTTTTTAAAAAAAAACGACATTGTGTTTTCTGTCATGGTGCTGCTGAAATACAAAATAATGTGATGATTACAAAATAAGTGTATACCGGGATAATTATTCTCTTTTTTATGTATTTTGTTCTGTTGTAATTTGGGGACCTATGATTCATTATCAATTCTTTCAAACTGTGGGAGAAATTGTTTTTGTACATATGTTTACACATATATTACATACACATGAACAACTTTATATCAATATTAAAGAAATGTACTGTAGGAATATACTAGATTCAGAAAATTCATCTTAGCTCTTAGAGAGGGTGGCCCTTTTTTTTATTTTTAAAGTATTTTATTTTATTTTATTTATTTATTTATTTTCCTTTTTGGGTCACACCCGGCAATGCACAGGGGTCATTCCTGGCTCATGCACTCAGGAATTACCCCTGGCGGTGCTCAGGGGACCATATGGGATGCTGGGATTCGAACCCGGGTCGGCCGCGTGCAAGGCAAACGCCCTACCCGCTGTGCTATCTCTCCAGCCCCCAAGAGGGTGGCCCTTTTACATATCCAAGAGTGGACAATAATATCTACTCTTCAACCCATGATGATATAAATATTTTGCCACCTCAGCCTTGTAAGCATTGTGAATTTTAGGTTACAAAGCCACATGAATATTATTTATCAGGTGTCTATTAAAGAGGAAATTAGACTAACATAAAGGAATATCATTGCCGAGAATGTTTTCGAGATCCCATGCAAACAGTTTTGACTTTTTATTAGAAAATATATAATTACTGCTCCAAACTACCTCTTCGCTCTGTGTATGCTCACCTGAGCCTGGCGACTGTTTGAGCTCTAGACACCCTTTAAACCTGTCTGACCCATATGTCACATCACTTCAGTGACTTAATTAGTGAGGTCATGCTTGAATACTTTTTTTGGCCAGATTATCGGCTCCTTCTCCCATAATACTTTAATTCGGCTTCTCGTGTTAATTCATCATTTCAGATACAAAGCACAGCAGGGTTACTCTCCCTGGGTGAGCTTTTACAAAAATAATTGTGAGCTGACTACTCATGACCTTGGCTCTATCTATGCTCAATTTTTGATCTAAAACTTCAGTGAACATCAATTTTGAAACCATTTCCTAGTACACTGAGAAATAGCATTTGAAGCTTGGGACCATAAATTCTCCTTTAGATATTCCCCTGTTCAGGGTAGATTGAGTAGGATTAAAGGGAGCAGTCATGCACTCAGGGTTAAATAAAAAAGGTATTACACTTGAATGGTAATTTAGGTAGGACGGATGTTTTTCACATTACAGACACGGGGTAAAGCATGGCAGGAAACCGTTCAGCAGCGAAGATAAAGGGAAATGATGCTTTAAGCCTTCCTGACCCACAAACAGAGAGAAAAGCCATTATTAACTGAAAACAGGAAAGAGTGTAAGACAGGGGACAAACAATCAAGCTATAAATCACCCAGATAAGTTCCTTAGAGTTGCTTTTACCAGGTGAAAAAAAGTTCAATAATGAATGCGATAACCAAGGTTTAGTTTAATGGTTAATGAAGAATATAAAGTTGGACTATTAGATAATAACTAAATCTCATGCAAGAAGATAATCAGGGAAATAGAAGCTAAAGGTGATTAAGATATAATGTCATACTTCCAAGTAGAAAATAAAACGGAAACTGCTATGTCAGAATAAATTTTATCTACAAAAGAAATATGCAGATCCTGATTAGAATTGCCACTAGGGGTCACTCCTGAACTCAGAGCCATTTAAAGCCCTCGAGTAACACTGAGCCAAGAAATTCCCCACCCCTCAAAATATTAAAAGTAGTTGGCATTATGAAGTAAAGATTAAAAAAAAATGTGGGACTGGAGCCATACCACAATGGGTAGGGCATTTGCCTTGCACGCGGCCAATCCAGGTTCGATTCCCAGTATCCCATATGGTCCCCCAAGCACCATCAGGAGCAATTCCTGAGTGCAGAGGCAGGAGTAACCCCTGTGCATCGCGGGGTGTGACCCAAAAAGCTAAAAAAAATAATAAACCTATATAAATAGCACTATATAAATCAAGATAAAATGCAACATATATATTTTTAAAATTTACAGTAATATAGTATTGGAGCAATAGCACAGCGGGTAAGGGGTGTGCCTTGCACGCGGCCAACCTGCGTTTGATTCCTCTGCCCCTCTCAGAGAGCCTGACAAGTTACTGAGAGTATCTCGCTTGCACAGAAGAACCTTGCAAGCTATCTGTGGCATATTCAATATGCCAAAAACAGTAACAAATCTCATATGGAGATGTTACTGGTGCCCGCTTGAGCAAATCGATAAGCAACAAGGTGATAGTGCTACAGTGCTACAGTAATACAATTTAATATTGGAAAAATAATTGTTACTCTCCAATATAGATTAAAAGATAAGTGAAAATTTGTAGTGGTATATTTGCAAATTGCTTCACAGAAGAGAAAGATCTGTATAGATAACATATCATAATCTCATATATGTGAACCCAAGGGACCAAAGTTGAGCAGAAGAGATAACACAGATTAAGCCAACCCTGATTCCATCCTCTATACCCCATATGGTTTCCGAAGGCAGCCAGGGGTGATTTCTGAATGCAGAGCCAGGAGTAAGCTCTGAGCATTATCAGGTGTGATCCCCAAGCCAAACCAAACCACAAAGGAACAATGTTTTATATAATATCATTTAATAATGATATTATAAATTAATTCAATAAATGGCAAACAATATTTGAGAAAAAGTTATTGAAGAGATGGGCATAAATTGGGCTAGGATGTTGATTTTTTTATTTTTAAAGATGATGGAATTATAATTAAAGTACTGCTATTATAAATAATAAAAAACTGTATTTCATCTATACCATTGGGAAATTGCTTGGGGTAAAGGGTGCTTGGAGGCCCCAAGTAAAGGGCCCTCCAAGCACCCTTTACTTGGTGCTCCCTTCTCTATCTGAGCTGCATTTTACCCCAGCATGTGAGGCCGGCTTCCAAGCCGTGGAGCAATCCTCCTGGTTCTTATCTCCACTATTCTTGGGTGTAAGTCTCCCATTCTGTTACTTTAAATTCCACAAATGATTTCAATCTTGTTATGTCTGTCCCTCTCTCTCTGACTCATTCCACTTAACATAATACTCCCCGTGTTGAGCCACTTATATGCAAATTTCATGACTTCATCCTTTTTAACAGCTGCATAGTATAGTATTCCATTGTGTAGATATATTAAAGTTATTTTAACCAGTCATCCGTTCTCAGACATTTCGGATTTTTTGCAGATTCTGGCTATTGTAAACAGTGCTGCAATGAACATACATGTGCAGATGTCATTTCTACTATACTTTTTGGCATCTCCAGGATACATTCCCAGACGTGGTATTGCTGGGTCAAATGGGAGCTCAATTTCTAATTTTTTGAGAAGCTTCCATAGTGTTTTCCAAAAGGGATGAACCAGTCAGCATTCCCAGCAGTAGTGAACAAAAGTCCCTTTCTCCCCACATCCACACCAACACTGGTTGCTTTTGTTCAAAAATGTGGGGCAATCTCTGTGGTGTGAGATGGATGTTGGCTTTTGAGGGGGCAATGGAGTTATAAAATGCTTTTGTTATTTGTGCAGTTTTGAGAATTATTAACTTTTCAACATCATTTTGTGATTTATAACAATTTTTATGTCTGGATATTTTGTGATTATAAATGTTCTGAAGGCAACAGATCTAAAACATGAGGGTGTTTTGCAGTATTAGAAAAACTATACTATAATATATGATAAACACGTTTATAAATACAGACCTATTTTTAGACAACTGAATAGAAAGTTAAATCTATGAATTAAAATTATTGAGCTTAGGTGGAATAAGATCATTTCTAAATCTATGAAACGTGAATGCATATAGTAAATACTGACTGAATGCTGGATGCTTTTGCCCCCTCTCCCTACTCCAAACATGCCCACCATCCTTTGACTGGCCTTTTCAAAAAAGTTTTGCCTCTGAATTTGATCCAAAGTATTCTCAGGAAGAGGCCTATTTCTTTCTAGCATTCTTTCAGAAATCTACTTGTGAAAATAACTTTTTAAAAATAAGAGTGCTAATATATAAAAATATGTATTATTGTTAGTTCAGTGAATAATTAATTAATTGAGTTGTTATTCTAAGTGGTAAACTTTGGCTAGACAGTCAAAAAGTAAACTGTTTGTGGATAACTTCAATTAGCACTCTTTGCAATTTTGGAAAACTGTAAAGGTGATGTGTATTTTGTATTTTATACAGATTTCAGAAAATACTCTTTAAATATAAGGTAAAGTCAAATGAAAGGAAATATGAATAGCATGTATGTGATATAAATTTTTGTTGGGCACATGTTCTATTTCATTCAGGTGAATTGATCATATCATTATTAATGAATAAATTTTAACTACAAATTAAAATCATGATTTTAATTTCTAAAAAGAGTTCTAAAGCTATGAGATCATTTGGACAATTTCATTATACTTTTTCCATTCCATGCTTTTTCTTTGTAAAACAGTATTTTTTAAAACATATTTCATTTGGAATAAATTGCCTATTTACCACACAATATACCTAATGCTTTTCAAAGTTGAGGCACTAATTTCACAATACAGCTATCAGAATTAATAAAGTTGTTTATAATTAAGGATTATCATGGACAGTAAGCTAAGAGCAGTTTAAGCTTCAGGGGGACCAGTTTTATTCTATTTCACATGGTCCCTTGAATACTGACTGGGGGCAACATCAAAGCATAGAACTAGGTGTTCCTCTTAGGTGCCACCAGGAGTGGATCCAAAGCCTAGAGAATACATGTTTAAGAAGGTGTCAAACATTTATCATGAAATTTCATCGACATACATACTCAGCACACCAAACTTCTGCATTACTCAAAGATCAAGTATATTTCCCTAAAAGTTACCATAAATTACTTCTGGATCATTTCAAGAATAATCTCCTTGTATCAAACATTTTTTCCTTCTCCTATTTTTTAATCATTATTTTATTATCATCATTTTTGCTAGATTGATTTTAACATTACTTATGTTCTTAACTTCAAAAGTATGCTTAATAACCATAAATTCATTCTGAAGATTAAATGATATGCTATCACTAAAAAGCATATCAAGTCACTGTCACATACTATTTTCTTTCATTTGGAAATAATTAGCCCTATGATTATTATCAGAAAAAATCAGGTTGTTTCATACTTTTAGAAAGCTAAATAGAGCCCTTTAAATATCCTGCATATGTTACACAAACATATTGCAAATTTTACATTTAAAAACATATGGAACCCCATATGTATCCTCAGAGATTTCATCTCAAGATGTAAAGGAAAATACAACTCTCATATTCTCCTATTACAATCAGTATATAAAAATGAAGTAATAAGTACAAATGGAATAATAAGGTGTCTAACAAGTAAAATCTAGCAAATAAATAACTAAACTAGATGATTGCAATATCAGTTGATTGTATTTTAATGTTTTTTATTAATTAATTCAAAAATGAATTTGTTGACTTCTTTTTCTTTTTTTTTCTTTTTTTTGCATCACACCCAGCGATGCTCAGAGGTCACTCCTGGCTCTGCATTCAGGAATTACCCCTGGCCATGCTCAGGGGACCATATGGGATGCTGGGAATCGAACCGGGTCGGCCATGTGCAAGGCAAACACCCTACCTGCTGTGCTATCACTCCAGCCTCCTTACTTTTCTTTTTTTATCCTCTCTTTTCTTGCTGCTGTTCTTGTGTTAACTGGGGTTTGGTGAGTGTTTGGTTCTGGTGTTTGTACATATGAGTGCTGGCCAGGGGTTGCACACTTGAATCATGATGCTTTTGTACATATTCGCTAGATATCACGCCCATATACTTGTGGAATTCTCACATATTCTTATTCTAAAACTATCTAGTTGTTGAAACACTGCTTCACTGGTCACATCTCTTTAGTTGCAGTTGTTTGCACACATCCGTGTATGCACTAGAGAATGTGGGATCAGACTCAAAGCATGTGGGTGACATCAGGAATGGTGCTTATAGCATCATACCTATAAGGCTTGAATCTGTAGCCACGGAGACATCCATGGTCCCAAATTATAATATAATAGTTATATCATCTTAAATAAACGTGAATAAATCAACGTGAACCAGGCAGATTGAGTCACACTTTCAGAAAGTTCACTTCAGATATGCAGTTTTGACCTTTACAATCATTTAGACTTACACCAAATTAGAGAGCTAAATATTTTTTTGGTCTTTCTGTTCATGTTGTTTTGTTGTTTGTTTTGCTTTAGGGCCACAGCAGCAAGTGCTCAGGACTTAATACAGGGATAACTCATTGCAGATTACTCACTGAAGGATCAGATGGGTTGCCAGGGATGGAACACAGGTCACTTCATACAAGAGAGGTGCTCTATCCTTTATACTATCTTTCCAGCCCCTAATGTATTTTTTATCATACTTTTATAAATCAGTGTTACCTCAATAAAAAGTACATTTTGAAAAAATATTTTATTTAGCATATTGAAAAAACTATTACCATAAAAATGTTCCTTTGGAAGTATATTATGTGGAGTATTTAATAGTTATCTTAACTCTTTGAAAGAAAGGTTTTCAATAACTATTCCAATTAGGAATTTTTAATAATTAAGATTTAAAAGTATGGTTTATGACTTATCATAACAAGCCATGGAACCTTTGAAATGACAAAAATGCATAGATAATTATGTTTTATACTGACAACTATAAGTTGCATTATGTATAATCCCATATAGAATTGCTATCATATTATAATTCAACCTATTTTATGTTTAGAGTTTTCAATTTTAGTATTTCCATATTTCTCTGATTAACAATTTTAAATTGAATTATAAGGTACAAGCATAATTTAGGTTAGTGGAAGTCAATTAACACTGCATGATACTTGAACAAAGTTGGCTTGCTCTATTATAATTTAAAAAAAATCAAAAGCTTCAGTTTATAAAGTGTTGTTCATATCAAGGACTGTTATTCCACTGGAGTATAATTTTGCTGCAACCTTGCAGAAAATAAAAATACTTCTTTATTCTGTTCTACATTATGAATCCACAGTTCCCTAGATATAGAAATCTGGTCTAAATATTATAGCTATTCAATGTTTTGGGCTGCTTTGGGGATTATTGTTTTTAAAAAGATCAAACCACTGATGACTCTAGCTTTTAACCCCAGTCATAAATACAAGCACTCTACTATCTCCTCACAATTTAAATGCAAATAATCTTTAAACAAAACTAATCTTGAGGGCTTATGGATAGTGAATGATAAATAAAAGAGAATTTTATAAAGTGTGAGAGTGAGCTACTCTGATTTCTTTTTCCCATCAATCATTTCTCCACATGGATCAACAATTAAAATAGTTCAGGGCTTTGGAGGGAGTCTGAGAAAGCAGGTTCATCATTTAGCTGCCCGTGCCATTACCTTGGGGACAAGCAAGCTGGTCCAGAGGGTAAATGTTAATTGAAAAACGTGTAAGGGAAACTGAAGATACTTCCTCCAGGTTTGATTACCTCAGAACCAATCTGAATATTGCCTAGAAAGCCTAATAATTTTTTCTGAAATAGTGAATGCTTGATACAATAGAATTATTATTGTTCAGATCCTTATATTGAACAAATGAATTTCTATTTCAAAATACTAATTTAAGGGTAGAGGAGATGTGGTTAATGAACAGGCAGATTTGAAGCAATATACAGGCATCAGTTAGGATAATGGGTACTTTGAAAATGGGATGCAGTGAATGTATTCATCAAAACTTTAAACAAAAGGAGCTAGAGGTATAGTACAGCAGGTATAGCACTTGCCTTGGTTTTGATCCTCAGCATCCAGTATGGTCTCTCAAAGTCATTCCTGAGTGCAGAGCCAGGAGTAAACACTGAGCACCACTGGATGTAGCCTATTAAAAACTGACCCCAGCCCAGATAAAACTTTAGACAGTAACACTATCAAAAACTTTAGCTACTATAATAATCAAAACTTACATTAAGTGAAAATATTACTTTGGAAGAATTATGTGATAACCAAAATGTGTTTAGCAAAGACAATTGATTTGTCATTTTGTTCTTTGTATGTAAGTTCTGGATTACATACAGTGTAATCCAGAACTTATCCTGACTCTTGTGCTCAGAGGTCACTTCTGACTATGCCCAGCGGAACGTATGTGGAGCCAAGAAAGCTCAAGAGGTCCAGTGCATGGCTAATTTCCCACTCACCTGTACTATCTCTCCGGCTGGTCTGGATTTTTACTTTGGTTGGGGAAACTTTTCATCATAACATTCATAAACTTTTCAAGTATGGATCATGCAAAATATAAATGTGTATAAAATGTTTATAAATTCAATCTAAAGAAAAATTAACATTAGTTATTTTATTTACAATCTTATTGTTTAGGCAACTTTAGGTTTTCAAAGAAGAATTTGTACCTGATACTTTCTTTTATCACAAATGAATATTGAGACATAGAAAAAATAATAAATACATAAAAATATTTTTTTTAAAAAGAGAAGATAATGTGTATCTCTTATCCTTGTTTTTAAAGAATTAGGTTTTTCTCAGTGAATATATTGTTCCTAGACCTGGGGAGGGGAGTATGATTCCATTGAGTCTGGATTAAGCTGTAATACCTCAGGTTGAAAGGGGCTAAAACCTTACAGGGACACATGTAAAGAACAAAGAATTCAGTCACCTCAAGTGAAATACCAAAGATCTGGTCATAATCAATCATCATCATCATCATCATCATCATCATCATCATCATCATCATCATCACCATCATCCCGTTGATCGTCGATTTTCTCGAGTGGTCTCAGTAATGTCTCCATTCGTCCTAACCCTGAGATTTTAGCAGCCTCTCTTTACTCATCCTTCCCAATGTTGCCTCATTGTAGGCTCTTTCAGGGTCAGGGGAATGAGTCCCATCAATATTACTGGTTTTGGCATATGAATACACCATGGGGAGCTTTCCAGGTTCTCCCATAATTAATAGTGATCTAAAAATAATGTTATTGTAAATGAATGAATAAAATGAAAAAAACAAGCAATTTTTAGGAAAGATCAACTATGATATAATGGGGATAGAGTTCGTTTAAGTAAAATTATTTACTCATTACAGTTCATAGTTTTATAGCACAGCAACCTGATAATTTGCTGATTGGGTCATCAAATTAATAGTACTCTATCAAGACATAGGATTATCATGTTCTTAAATGAGAAGAGTTATCATTCTTTTTATGAGAAGTATATCAAATTTACATAAAACTAAAACCTAATAACAAGTATAAAAATGTATTTAACTGTGATTTTCAATATTACAAAATTTAAAAATTTAAAGTGAACAAAGAGAGTTGAAAAAACAAGTATGAAAATGAGTTAAATTGTGATTTTTAAAATGACAAAATTTAAAATTTAAAAATCCAAAGTGCACAAATGAAGTTGAAGAGCCTGTTCTTGATAAATAAATGTAGGGGCAATAGAATATAATTTATTTTGCATTTATTGATATATAGCAGTTGAGTGATAGCACAGCGGTTAGGGCATTTGCCTTGCACATGGCCAACCTGGGTTTGATTTGTTTGTCGTCCCTCTCTGAGAACCTGGAAAGCTACTGAGAGTATCCCGCCCACACGGCAGAGCTTGGAAAGCTCCCCATGGTGTATTTTATATGCCAAAAACAGTGACAACTGTCACAATTGAGATGCTACTGGTGCCCACTTGAGAAAATCAATGAACAATGGGATGACAGTGATACAGTGCAACAATTATATATACAATTATAAATATATTGTAAATTTGGCTAGAACCTCAACCATAAAAATAATCATGAAGGATATTATTAAGGTAAACTGTGAATTACAGAATAATAGTATATCAATATTAGGGTTTGGGGGTTTGGGGTTTGGGGTCACACCAGACTGTTTTTGGGAATAATTCCTGTTCTGTGCTCACAGATCACTCCTAGTAATGCTTGAGCACCATATACAATGACAGGATGACTGCACATAAGGAAGGCAAGTGCCCTCTCCATGATGCTCTATCTCTCCAGGCTCTTCAATGTTCCATATATTGACTTTGAAAATTGTACTTTGAAAATTTGTAAGAGCCCATGTTGTCCATGGGCAGTATGTTGTTTTCCAATGATACCATTTGCTCTAAAAACAGACATGATCCTAAAACTGACCTTCAGCTGGTTCATGAAAATTAACATTTATTTATAGACACCTTCCTTTACACTGTGCAATCTTATACAAAGAGAAAGAGAATGTGGGGTGATATCTGATTGGAAATATTCACTAAGTTCCATGAAATTTCTATGGTTGTTCCTTAAATTCTTTTGATAATTTGTGCATTTGTTTGAGATTTATCAAAATCAAAAACTTAACAAAGGTACAAATGTAGATGTTATTTAACTGGATAGAGATAAGAATTTCCCTTTGTAAAAAAAAATCAAAGGCATTTTGTCATTATATTACAAGCAATGCCACACTTGAAATTAATGCAGCTTTTGTATAAATCAGATTAAATCTAAAGGACATACATGGGTGCCTAGAATTTCTTTGTTTAAACATTGAAAATAATGTTGAACAGGAAAAATGTAGAAACATTTTAAATACTTCTTATGCGATCCATATATTATCTTTAAAACTATATATGGCACTAACAACTTGCAAGCAGAAATGTCTTGTTCAGTAGATGTCGTTTATTTTCTTTGTTTACTTTTGGTTCCAGTATTTTAATTATAATTATCATTAACACATTAGTCCAGAATTCACCCATAAAAATTGTGCGGTTTCATTACTTCAGGAGTAAGAGATAAATAACAGAAATAATGGACATAGTAGAATAAAAAACATGTAGGAAATAATTAATTACATCTTGCCACTTATTAAACTGCAGTTCTACCACTGGTAGGAGGTATGGCTATGTTTAAATACATATCTCTAGGTTTTATTCACAAAGCACTTAGAAACTCTTTTGCTAATTTTAACTGAACAGATTACTCACTTTTTTTTTCCTGTTCAGTCTAAACTCCTTTCATGTTTCAATGAAATTTTCTACATTAATTTTTCCTTTTATATATTTCACTGCATTACTGTATCACTGTCATCCCCTTGTTCATCGATTTACTTGATTTACTTGAGCAGGTGCCAGTAACGTCTCCATTCGTCCCAGCCCTGAGATTTTTGGCAGTCTTCTTACTAGTTTTTCCCAACGATTAGAGGCTCTTTTCAGTGTCAGGGGAATGAGACCTGTAATTGTTACCATATTTGGCATATTGAATATGCCACGGTGAGCTTGCCTGACTCTTCTGTGTGGTTGGGATACTCGCGGTAGCTTGCAGGGCTCTCCAAGAGGCATGTATATTTCCCTTTATGATGAAGTGTTGTGAGGCTGCAAAGCAGCTGCTCAGACCAGGAAAATGTTCACTCACGTGTGAGGCTTGGCCTGAGGGTGTGGAAAGTGGCCTGGAGCTTGGTGGTGGTTGGGTAGTGGAGGTTGGTAGCCCAGATTGGGATTTTTGGGCAGGGGCTGCTCTCACCCATCCCCCTCTTGGGCACCCTAGAGCGGAGTCCGCTGGCATGATTATGGGGGCCTCCTTTTATGCTCCCTTCCTGGAGAAGCAGCAGTGAGTTCTGGGGAGAGGCTGATGAGAAGATTATCTGGCGCTGGCAGGAGGCGGCTTATGGGTGTGACCCCTGGGTGGCTGGAGTCCGGGGAAAGCAGGCAGCGCATCTCTGAGTCTGGGTCCCATTGAGTCCAGAGTCCAAATCACAAAGTTCCACATTACCTGGGTTTCAGGGGACTGTGCTCATGCGTGAGGCTTGGCCCGAGCATGTGGAAAAATAGATATTTAACTCAATAAAACAATTACTAGTTATTTATGTATTGCATTGAATAACAATGAAAACATAACAATAACAAAATTAAAAATAGCATAATTTCTATACTTGGAATTACAGTATAGTGGGAGAAAGAAAAATGTGGGGTAATTTGTATTTTCAGTTGATGTGTTGGTTTTTTTTTCAGAGTTTGGCAAGTTATTTCCAAATTTTAGATATTCTATGTTCTATAAGTTAAAATTAAATTTTAAATATAGAATCATCACTTGGTAATTCTGAAGGTTGTTGTTTCAAAGAAATTCTGTGAATGATGATTATGCTTTCTAACGTGGGAAGTACTGATCTATAATCACATCTTATTCTTTCTATACTTCGGAAAATTCTGCCTTCTGATTGTAATGCTGCCAATTTGAAATTTAAAAAAGTTATATTTTACTTGTCAGAAAAAGAAATGTAAAGGCAGACACAATGAAGATTGAGCTTGTGTCACTTTCCACACTATCAGAGGAGTTCAAGTTTACCTATTGAGCCACTTTCTTGCTAATACTGTTCAGTTACATCACTTCTTGGGTTCCAAATCAGCAGCTGATGCCCATCATACAGGATAAGGACAAAAAGATTTCAAATATCTGCTGTCACTTATGTGTTCTGTAACCTGTAGTTAAATAATTTAACCTACAATTAATCACAAAATCCCATTGATCGTCGAATTTCTCGAGCGGTCTCAATAACCTCTACATTTGTCCTATTTCTGAGATTTTAGAAGCCTCTCTCTACTCGGCCTTCCCAATGATGCTGCATTGGAGGCTCTTTTAGGGTCAGGGGAATGAGACCCAGTTTGTTACTGGCTTTGGCATATGGATACACCATGGGAAGCTTGAGAGGCTGTCCCATGTGGGCAGGAAAATCTCAGTAGCTTGCTAGTTTCTCCCAGAGGGAGAAGTAGGTTATAAGATATCATTTATAAGATAAGCTTCTGAGAGCTCGCTTTTAAGCCTCTGGATGTTGGCCATTGATGGGATTACACACACCTGAGTTCCTCTGCTGGTACCGTCATGCATGAAGCTTGTCCAAACGTGTGGAGAGGGGCCTTTAGCATGGTTGTGGATAGGTTCCGGAGGTCTGCTTGGGGCAGGGAGGGAAGCTGGAGCCCATCCCCTCAGAAGGGCCCTGGGGAAGACAGCAAGGCATGCGGCCAAGAGACTCTCTGTAGGTTAGGTAGGTTAGGTATATAACCTACAATTAAAATGCAATTTAATTATTTATGAAGCACTGTAGCACTGTCATCCATTGTTCATCGATTTGCTCAAGCAGGCACCAGTAACATCTCCATTGTGAGACTTGTTGTATCTGTTTTTGGCATATTGAATATGCCACGGGGAGCTTGCCAGGCTCTGCTGTGCAGGTAGGATACTCTCTGTAGCTTGCCAGGCTCTCAGAGAGGGACGGAGGAGTTGAATCTGGGTCGGCAATGTGCAAGGCAAATGCCCTACCTGCTGTGCTATTTATGAAAATAAAATAAAATTCCATCATTCATAATTCCATTGTTGAAATACATTATGTAGACTAGGAATATGTCAAGACCTTAACAGTGTTTTCTACCATTCTGGTTTTATGACGTATTGGGAAAGAAGATGTCAAATGTATGGGGCTGGAGCAATAGCACAGCGGGCAGGGCATTTGCCTTGCACGCAGCCATCCTGGGTTCGGCTTCCAGCATCCCATATGGTTCCCTGAGCACCGCTAGGGGTAATTCCTGAGTGTAGAGCCATGAGTGACCCCTGTGCACCGCTGGGTGTGACCCTCAAAAAAAAGAGGATGTCAAGTGTATAAATGGTGTCTTTCTTTCAAGGAGAGAAAGTGTAATTGGGAGCTATTTTCCATTGGTAAATGGGAAGGTTTCTAATCAGACAAGAATATTAGAGAGGTGCTGGAGCGATAGCACAGCGAGTAGGGCGTTTGCCTTGCATGTGGCCGACCCGGGTTCGATTCCCAGGATCCGACATGGTCCCCTGAGCACCGCCAGGAGTAATTCCTGAGTGCAGTGCCAGGAGTAACCCCTGAGCATTGCTGGGTGTGACCAAGAAAGAAAAGAAAAAAAATAGTAGAGAATATTAACTCACTCTTAGTATAGATGTTTCTGGATTTGTTGTTTCCTTTCTCATTTTATGAGTGTCAACTCTATTCATTATACTTGTTAGAAGACACCATTTTAATTCTAAGTGTAGGAAATAAATAGCGTATGTATTTAAAATGAAAAATAGAATGATTTTTATTTATGTTTGCATCATGAACCTATTAATGTAAGCATTTCACAAGAGATAGGAAAATTTTTTGAAACTGATTTGTCCCAAAATAGAAGAGTTTAGCAAGCCTGGAAGTGCCTTTGGAGCGAGTGAGCCAACAAATATCAGGAGAAGGCACGGCCAGGCTGGGAAGCAAGGACCTGCAAGTGCATCTTAAGGAGGTAAACCTCCTGATTTCTCTTAGTTTCTGGAACAATCTCTCAAGTATTGAGGTCTACCTGGGTCTTGATCTCTCTACAATGAATAGGAGTTTTCACAACCTAGTCCAGCTTGAGTCCAAATGCAGGTATTTATGATTCTGTACATCCTATAGCAACATTTGGAAAATACATCTTGACAATATGGTGTTTTTCAATCCTTGGGTTTAAACACCTCTGTTAAATTAGCAGCGATACTTCCATTTTTGTCTAAATGTTCTAAGGTATGGATATTTTATTTGACTTTATGTGTTCATGGTTTTGATGCTACTATAACATGTTTGTAGATTCTTTAGGGCTTTTTACATTATACAATTGTGACTTACAAATAAAGTAATCTTTTACTTTTTTCAATATGATGAAGAAATTGTTAGTGAAGCTTTAGGTTTTTCCTTTATAATTACCTACTTACTCAGTTGTAAACCATGTATTATTCATTATTCTTTGATAACTATCTACTGTAGTAATAGTAGCTGAGTCAGTTTGCCTCTTAATATTAATTAAAATATTAATTGAAAAGGTACATCAAAATGATTATTTTAATAAAGACTTATTGTAATACTAGTGATATAATAAAACAAATAAAACTTCCTAGGTGTGAATTATAGATATTTATACATCAGAATAAATAGTTTAATAAAATACCATTTAATAGATCATTTTTAATTTTTCCTCTATACGTCTACTATAGAGGAAATAGAGTCTAAAAGGATTATACATAAAAGGAAAGTTAACCTAATAGTAATGTTGCCTAGTATGATGCACTGAGAATACACTTAAGCAAAATGAGCAAATAGACAACATTGAATGAGGACAACACTTTGCCTTTAATTGCAAAAATGAGATTACCAAGCAGTGAGGGGAATGAGGAGAACAGGTGAACTAGAAGTAACATAAGCACATCTTGAGCACTTCATGGTGGTGAAAGTGCAATTACCTTGTACAACAAAACCATAAGTGTTAATTCAATTTCAACCATGCTACACAAACTACTAAAAGAGAAGGGAAGGGGAAAGGAGGTGAGGTGAGGTGAGGTGAGGCAAGGCAAGCCGAAATACAGACTAAACAATGATTTTGCTTTACAAATATTTGGGGATAAAGAATTATATAGGAGAAAACATTAGTTTTGGGAAGTAAAGGAGTTTTTTTAAAAAACTAAAATTATCACCAAAATAAAATGATTTTGTAAAAAGAAAAATTTCAACAAACCAGAATATTAAAATGCATTAAAAAATACTAAGAGCTAAAATGAAGGAGTTCAATATCATTCTGCTGGCTCAAACACATGAAATATTCAGGCTTTATAATTTGTGAAAGCTCATCGCAAGAATGATTTGTATAGAAAAGCATGTTTGGCAACGCAGAACTTTGAGTAATTGCCCTTCAAACTATACAGTAAGGAAGCAGAGAAACTAGAATCCAGTGCCAATCAGTGCTTGTTTGCAATCTTATGCTAAAAATTCAAACTTAGACTACACAAAAAAGTTAGAGTTTTATTGGAATTTAATGAAAATGCACTCACCAGTATTCAGTGCAAGATTCTTCCCAACAAACTAGCTATTTCTTTAAATATCTCTTTGTAATAGAATGATTTTACTTGTCTTAATCATCTCTCCTGAGACATGCACTGATACAGATGTGTGTTCTAGCTACTGATACGGAGGATTGATGATGTCAGTCAGTAAGAAACAAGTCCACCAGCAAAACATTTAATAAAGTGCTTCTCCTTGAATGTTATGCTGGTATCATGCCTTTGGAAAAAGAAGATTGATGTGAAAATAGCATCACTCTTTATACTTCCTAAACAAGGACTTTCTGTGATGATGAACACATTTCACCTCTGGTTGTTTACCAAAAAAAAAAGTTTTTTTTGATATTAGTGTATAAATTCCCTTGGAGAATATATTAGAATTATTATTGCTGATAACTAAGTTTTATTAGATGCACAATGTGAGTCAATTCTTTTCTGAAACAACCAACCATGATGTGTATGTAACTATAATAGTACTATAACTACACATTTTAATTATTTCATTTTACAGATGAGGAAACTGAGGCACAGAAAGGTTAAAGAAGACAATCTAAAATTTATAGGTAGTGTGAGGAAATCTAAAGATTAAAGACTTATTTACAGTAGTCTTACTTTAGTTACTAAAAATATATTTTAAATATATATTAGACACATATTTCTATATAAAATACTCCTGTACAGAGATTTCAGAAAGAATTAAACCTGTAATCTGTGCATGTTTGAGTCATCAAAAATTCTATTGACACCTAATTTTGTCTACATTCCAGTGGACTAATCATCATCATCATCATCGAGTTGATCGTCAAATTTCTTAAGCTGTCTCAGTAACGCCTCCATTTGTCCTAGCTCTGAGATTTTAGAAGCCTCTCATTACTCATCCTTCCCAAGATGCCGCATTGGAGGCTCTTTCAGGGTCGGGAGAATGAGACTCAGTTTTGTTACTGGTTTTGGCATATGAATATGCCACGGAGAGCTTACGAAGCTCTCCCATGTGGGCAGGAAACTCTCGATAGCCTGCTGGTTCTCCCAGAGGGAGAAGTAAGCTATAAGATGTCTTTTAAGTCTCTGGATGTTGATTATTGATAGGATTACAGGGCGCAAGGGCAGTCCCTGGGTGTGTCCGCCTGGCTACTAGAAAATGGGAAATGTGGGCGAAGAGGCCCAGTCCCAATCCGAGCAGGCTTGGAGGTCTCAGCCCCAGGTCCCACACACCTGGGTTCCTCTGGTGGTACTTTCATGCGTGAGGCATGTACAAACTTGTGGAGAGGGGCCTTGAGCATGACTGACTAAGGATCCGAAGGTCTGCTCAGGGTGGGGAGAGAAGCTGGACCCCACCCCTCTGAGGGGCTCCGGGGATGATAGCCAGGGGCACAGGTCAGAGACTCTCCAGTGGACTAGCTATGGAATATTTGAACAATTATACTGTTTTAGATAGCTCACTTTAAAAAGTACCTTTATTTCTAAAGGAACAAGTAATAAGGGTTTTGCATGAAATTTTAGTTAAAATCTGTGTGAATTTGTCCATTATTTTTATGTCCTAGAATACATCTTTGTTTCACTCCATTATTTAGAAGATTGCTACTATCTGTTCTTTAAGCCATATTAATTATGCAAACAATAAAATGACAGAGATTTGGAAAAGAGTTGTTCCTGTAAGGTAGCTACATTCCTTTACAATTGGAAAGTCAAGTTAATAATAAAAATAACATGCTGTACTTCATAAATTTCCATTGCACTTTTCCATGTCCTATTATCGATGTGTTTAGACAGTATGCTAAAATGTGCACAATCCATTCAGCCATGGAACAAAACTATATTTCCATCCTTGAATTATTGTGCTCTCAGAGGAGACAGGACGCTTTCACTTTGCAACGTAATCATTTTTTGGAAACTATGTTTTTAGACTATCATTCTACAATAATGAATCATTTTATATTGAGGAATTGATGGACTATTTTCTGGTGATTCATTTAGAACTGCCTGGAAATGACAAATAAAACCAATCAAACATAATTGCAGTTGGAAGACTCCATCTAAATTGTAGATATATGCATGACGTTGGCATGAGCGTCTGAAATAGGCTGCTTCTTTATGTCCAGGTAGCTGTCAATGGCTCAATAACTATGTGCTTTTATGACAAACAAAGACATCAAATGAGAAGCTTCATAATTAAAATGCTTAACTATCCAAATGCTTTCAGCATTTTACCCAAAATACAACATTTATTTTCTGCAAATCTGCTGAGAAAAATGATTGAATAATAGAATTACATATTAAGAACCAAGAACAGATTAAATGTCTCAGTTTCAAGAAATTTATTAAACTAAGCTAATTTTTAACCTATGAAAAGTTAGTTGACAATACTTCTAAAAGTTCAAGAATTTCTTATATTTATGTCAGATAAACCTACTTGGAATATAAAGCTGAAAATTGTAACATTATGAGTGTCAAAAAATTTTCAGAAGTTAATATAACGTCACATCAAGATGATCATTCAGGGTTATTTGCTTGGTGATTCTATAAATAAAATCCTTGAAATAATATGTGAATATTATGTTTTCCAAAATGCTGACTACAAAAGAGAGATTTATATTCAGAACAGAAACTATCAGAACTTGCATTAATAGATTATACAGACACATGCTGTTGATTCTTAAAGGATCAGAAGGTGATAGAGAAACAATAGCTCTCATAATAAATCACTTTTTAATATTAATATGAAAATATTTATTACAAAAATGCTGGAGAGATAGTATAGTGCATGAGGCACTTGTCTGGCACACAGCTGACTCAGGTTTGTTTCCTGGTTCTATATACGGTCCCTCACTCCTGAAGCCCTGACAGCAGTGATCCCTGAGCACACAGCCAGGAGTGATCCCTGAGCACTGCTAAGTGTCACCCCAAATCTATACCTATATCTGGATGCATATATCACTGTATCACTGTCATCCCATTGTTCGCCGATTTACTCGAGCGGGCGCCAGTGTCATCTCTATTCCTCCCAGCCCTGAGATAGTAGCAGCCTTTCCTTCATCTTTCCCAACAATTGGAGGCTCTCTCATGGTCAGGGGAATGAGACCTATCATTACTGTTTTTGGCATGTCAAATATGCAACAGGGAGCTTGCCAGGCTCTGCTGTATGGGTGGGATACTCTAGGTAGCTTGCTGGGCTCTCTGATATATATATATATATATATATATATATATATATACACACACACACACACATATATATATATATATGTATGTATCACAGTATCACAGTATCCCATTAATCACCGATTTCTCAGGCTGGCTCAGTAACATTTCATTTTATCCTTTCCCTGAGATCTTAGCAGTCTATCTTGACTTGGCCCTCCTAACGATGTTGCACTGGGGGCTCTTCAGGGTCAGGGGGATGAGATCCACCTTGTTACTGGATTTTGCATATGAATACACCATGGGAAGCTTGCAAGGCTGTCCCATGTGGGGACAGACTGAACAATCCGGCAGCAGTGGGAGCGGGCGTTTCCGTAGAGTAGTGGTTATCACATTCGCCTAACACGCGGAAGGTCCCCGGCTCGAAACTTGGCGGAAACAGGATGCGTTATACATATGTATATCTGATATATATATATGTATATATATATACTCACATATATTTGTATTACTCTCTATGAATTGTTACCTACTGTCTGAAATCCATCAAATATGGTGTGGTGATTATGGAAAATTGGTAGGAAGTGTCTTATAATATGTTGCAGAAGCGGCCGTGCATATATATAAATATATAATATTTTCAAAAAAACAAATGCATCAAAATAGTGCAATAAATCTAGGTAGCTAGGATGCCTTGCATGCACAAGAACCTAATTAAATACCTGGCATTGCACGAACACAGTAACACCACTGGAGGTGACCTGGTGGGCCCTGGCACTACTGGGCTGGAGAAGCATGACAGGACCAGGCCTTAACATTGAACCATGTGTTATAGTTGACTAAAAGTTCCAAGCAGTGGCTCATCAAGTCCCTAAACACTGCATAGGCACCCTCTTCAAAGCACAGATATAAAATTAATCAATATCCATTCTTTAAACTATTAATAAAACATTTTAAATATGAAGAATTTGGTTTTCACTCATATTTAATATCTCATCTAAAGAAAATAAATCCTAGTGTCCACATATTGCATGTTAAATCTCGTAGGTCAATCCATCATCTGGTAAAGATGATGGTAAATAGGATGTAAAAAGAAAAGTAATATACTTTCTACTAATCTAGTCAAGGATTGTAATTTGAATCAAGATTTGCATGGCAAACAGGAAACACATATATACATCGGTTTTCTTTTTCTTTTTTTTTTGAAGTAAAAGATTTTATTCAGAGATTTCTAAGAGAGGGAGGAAGGGATAAGTGGAAAAGAAAAACCAGTAGGAGTAACGCGCTCAAGAGAGAACGCGGGCTCCTCCAAGGGTGGAGGAAGCTCTACACACATCCTAGCACTGGACACGAAAGCATGAAAGTACACATCTCAAGGGGGGGAGATGCGGGCGACACATGTGCTCGACCACATGGCACAAGCAGCACATGGGCTCAGGCAGCATATGCGCGCCTATACATCGGTTTTCTTTTCCTTTTCATAGCCAATGAAATTCCAGAACATAATTTTGGGTTAAGTTCCTAATATCATGTATTTAGTCCAACTCTTATGGAATGAGCATCTTTCTAAACTTGATCCAGCACACACACACACACACAAAAAAAAAAAAAAAAAACAAAAAAAAGAACAAAATAAAAAACAGATGACTAAAGGGAAGATTTTAAATACTGAGAAGTTTTGCTGTCATTTAATCCAAGAGGGTGCCTTTGAATTTGCAAAGCTTCTACCTCTAGATATCTCTAATTCAGTTAATTGATTGCACCAAAACCCACAGGCACTCTTCTTAGTATGAACACTAAATTATGTGGAACTCAAAATTATCAGTTTCCTTGGGGAATCCACAGTTTTCTTTCTTTTTTTAAATTTTACTCAGATACTTATTCATGAAACATACCTTTTGGGTAATACTTTAATCCAGTAAGAGGTTTTAAATATTGGCATGATACTATACATTATATTTGATCCCTAATAAGGGACAGAAACTTAGTAAATATTTGTGGTCAAAAATATTTTCTAATTCTATCTTCAACTACAAGCTGTAAAAAATTCCTCTTTCAATATAATAGCCAATTGTTTTCTGAGAAAATTCATTTCTTTTTATTACTTTGTCTAATGGAACCCAAAGCATGTCACAGCTATGCATTTGATTCCCATATTTAGTATTCAAATAAAACTGGTCAGTTCCATCCAGAAGGCCATATGCTTTGGTTAACTCCATTTTATCAAAATAAGGCCACCTCATTATTTACATATCGTCTGGTCCACTCTCTTGCTATGATTGCAAAAATTTGTGGTAGCAATATATCTCACAGAATCTACAAAACTTAAAAAATATTCTACATGGCCCTTTACAATAATAAAATTCTCCAGTCCTTGATCTCAATCTAGAGTAAGTGGTTAACTAAAATGTGTGCCCCTCATAGCATGAATAATTCTAATGGCTTTCAACTCTAATAGCTTCCAATTTCTAATTATCTCTCCAGTCTGATTAATTTTAAAGATCAAGCCACATATTTAAGGTTATTTGCAAGCCACTCATGGTTCTAATTTACCTGACATCTGAAAGGGACCAGATTTTGTTGTGGAAACAATCAATCTCAAATGTATTTATAGCTTCAATAGTCGAAGACTGTTTCTTTCTCTTTCTACATCTTTCTCATGTGTTTTCATGAGGAATCTACTCATAGACTTTACGCAGAGCTAATGGTCTAATGTATGTTACATTTTATATACGCTCTGGGGTAAGAGTAGAGAGATAAGGAAAATAGATTGAGAATCAAGTTACACTGATACAAAAGTCAAAGTTCATGCTTGGGCTTAAATGGTTGAGAAATATGTCACCGCTGTGTGTATGAATGAAAACGTTCAGCATTGGAGCACAGATTTTTAGTTACCTTAGTAGGGTAGCAAAAAGCACTGAAATAAAAGCATAATTACCAAAAGTTTCCATTTGTTTGCACTTGCATGCACACATAGATAGACACACAGACACACGCACACACACACACGCACACACACACATACACACATGTAATAATGGATAAAACACTAGTTCTCTGAGGTACCATAATATTCTCTCTGATTATCTGCTGTAAATGTATAGGAAACAGGAGAAAGCATCACTAAAGCTAAAAATTAACTATAAACCAAATTTAAAATTTTATTTAAAACAGAATTTTTAGGAAATTTAGAGGAAATCATGATTGCATTTAAATTTTACATAATGTTAAGTAACAAGCACAAAAATGTTCCTTAGATCAGAAAAAAATGTAGTTTTTTAAGATACTAAAGAAAGCATGGAAATTCTATTATAAACGTTTGAAAAGCACAATATACAAGTTTTTTGTATATTGTATATTAAGACTAATACCCTTACACTGAAGTGTGTTTGTGGACACATGCACACACCCACATACACATACATCTCTATCTATATATGTGTATATAATACTGATCCATCTGTATTTATGTATTTATATTATTTATCTATACTTATATTTATATATCTATATATATTAGGCAAAATTTTACAGAACTACATGCCTTAGGAAAATAAAACCAATTTAGTTTGATTTCATGGAATTTATGCTGTTTTCCTTTTGCTTTGAAAAACGTTTATGTTGTCTTTAGATCTCTAAGATCAATCCGGAATTTCTATGAAATGCTTTGTAATTTAAAATTTTGATACACAGGCAATGTTTTCATAACTGATTTTAAAGTATTATGTTCCCAGGTAGTATATGTTTTTTATTAAATTTTAAAATATCAAAGCATATATTTTGGTGTTTTTTATGAATTCTCTTTTAAAATATGAATGTGTAATAAAAACCTCATTTGCACTAAGTTCAAACAAAGTTGAGGAATCAGATATATCAGAAATGGTTCAGAGTATAGTCACGGTAAAGTCCCTTTGTAGTTCAGAGAGGGGCTTTTTTAGTAGACTTAATATGTGACATGGTATTTTTATACAAAAAATAAATTAAGGACGATGGAGTCCACAGATCATAGAACACATGGGAATTAAAGGCTTATTCAAATATTAATTCAACAAATATTTAAAACCATGTGTCAAACAAATTTCTAGACATAAAGATGTAATAGTAAAATTGTGAAGATGCTTATTCTGACATTGTCACTGTCACTGTCATCCCATTGCTCATCGATTTGCTCAAGCGGGCACCAGTAACGTCTCCATTGTGAGACTTGTTGTTACTGTTTTTTGTCATATCGAATACACCATAGGTAGCTTGCCAGGCTCTGCCATGGGAGCAAGATACTCTCGGTAGCTTGCTCTCTGAGAGGAGCAGAGGAAGTAAACCTGTTCTCCGCATGCAAGGCAAATGCCCTACCAGCTGTGCTATCACTCGGGTGCTTTCAAAAATATGTTATAGTTTAACAAATTAAGGGGCCAGAGTATCCTGCACCTGGTGACCTGAGTTTGATCCTCTGCATCCAATATGATCCCCTGACCCTGCCAGAGGTGACCCACCTGAATGTGGAGGCAGAAGAAAGTCCTGTACACCTCTAGGTGTGTCCCAAAAAATAACAATAAAAGTAATAATAATTTAAACAAATAGATAACAAGCACTTAAAATACCGAGAAATTATATATCAATTTAACTGTACCTTTGTTGTGGTGATACAAAAGTATATCAAATAAAGCATATCACAGTTCTAGGAAAGATAGGTTTTTGTTGTTGTTGCTGCTGTTGTTTATGAAATTGTTTGTTTGGAGGCCACTCCAAGTGGTTCCTACGGCTGACTCCTGATTTTGTGCTTAGGGATCACTCTTGACCACTCTCAAGATCATATCTGGTTCCAGGATTTGAAATAAAATAGCAGTGCACTGTAACACTGCACTGTAGCACTTTTGTCCTGTTGTTCATCCAGTTTCTTGAGCGGGCACCAGTAACGTCTCCATTGTGAGACTTGTTGTTACTGTTTTCGGCATATTGAATACTCCACCAGTAGCTTGCCGGGCTCTCTGAGAGGGATGAAGGAATCAAACCCATTTCGGCCATGTACAAGACAAACACCCTACCCGCTGTGCTTTCCTTCCAGAAATGTATATATTATATTTATACTTATATATGTATTTATGCATATAGTATCACTGCCACTGTCACTGTTGCTAAGTCACTGTCATTGTTGCTAAGTCAACAATAGCAACCCATCAACTAAATTAGCTGCACTTAATTACTCATCTCATTGCTTATCAATTCGTTCGAGTGGGCATCAGTAACGTCTCCACTGTGAGACTTGTTACTGCTTTTGGCATATCAAATACACCACGGGTAGCTTTCCAGCCTCTGCCATGCAGAGGGATACTCTTGGTAGACTGCCGGGCTCTCCAAGGCAAACACCCTACCTGCTGTGTTATCACTCCAGCCCATCATCATCATCATCCAATTAAAAAATTTAAGTTGGGGCTGGAGTGATAGCACAGCGAGTAGGGTGTTTGCCTTGCACATGGCTGACCCGGGTTTGATTACCAGGATCCCATATGGTCCCCTGAGCACCGCCAGGGGTAATTCCTGAGTGCAGAGCCAGGAGTGACCCCTGTGCATCACTGGGTGTGACCCCAAAAGGCAGAAAAAAACTTGTTTCTGTAAATGGCCAGTGACGTGGCTTAGTAGCTGAGCACTTCCTTTGCATGAGAGAGGCACTGGATTAGATCCTAACATTTCAAATATGAAAAGACACTCAATTAAACTAATACTCCTTAATTTGAAACATTGGTTAGAGAGAAAGCAAACCCTAAGAACGTGGTGATATATGTGATTATAAAAAATATTGATTACTTTATTTCTCTGAAAGTAGAGGTTTCAGGACATAAAATTAAAGGGGTTGTTTCCAAATGTGCTACAATATATTCTAGATACATAATAAATATATGTATTGTATGTTTAATTTAGAAAAAGAGCTTAAAATAATAAACTAAAACACAGATTTTTGATGAGAATAATGAAACTGCCATTATATTAAAAATTCATCAATTGTTAAAATAAAACAGGAATGGCAGCTGCCCTTATTATAATTTTGCTACTTTTTAATTCATGAAAATTGACATTCTTGAGGGGCTTGGGGAATGTTCCAATTAATCTTAATTTATATAATAAAGGACCTCTCTGAGCTTAGTAGATATTATATTTTGATTGCAGTTAATCATATTTCATTTTGGGAAGTCAACAATAGCAACCTGTCAACTAAATTAACTACACTTAATTACTCATAATTATAGTTTAAATTTCCCTCCCTAGGAGAAGCTCTCAATTATAAGAAAGGATTTTCTTTTTGTTTCTACTGAAATGGCTCATACAAATTTTGCATTTGATAAAGATAAGCAACCACAAACTTAGGCAATTAAAATGTTTACGTCCATTTCTTCAAAGAAACGGATCAAGCAATCCTAAAATGCATATGGAACAACAAACGCCCACGGATAGCTAAAACAATTCTTGGGAAAAAAAACGATGGGAGACATCACTCTCCCCAACGTTAAACTTTACTACAAAGCAGTAACAATTAAAATAGCACAGTACTAGAGCAAAGGCAGAGTCACAGACTAATGGAACAGGGTAGAACATCCCTACACACAACTCCAAATGTATGATCATCTAATCTTTGATAAGGGAGTAAGAAATGTGAAGTGGAGCAAGGAAAGCCTCTTTAACAAATGGTGCTGGTACAACTGGACAACCACATGCAAAAGAATGGGCTTAGACCTCGACCTGATACCATAAAAAAAAGTCAGATCAAAATGGATTAAAGACCTCAACATCAGACCACAATCCATAAGGTACATTGAAGACAAGGTCGGCAAAACCCTCCACGATACTGAAGATAAAGTTATCTTCAAAGATGACACGGAACTAAGCAATCTAGTAGAAACAAAGATCAACTACATTATGGGACTACATTAAACTAAAAAGCTTCTGCACCTCAAAAGATGCAGTGACCAGAATACAAAGGCATTCTACAGAATGGGAAAGGATATACACCCAATACCCATCTGATAAGAGGTTGATATCAAGGTTATATAAGGCACTGGTTGAACTCTACAAGAAGAAAACATCCAACCCCATGAGAAAATGAGGTGAAGAAATGAAAATAAACTTTCTCAAGGAAGAGATATGAATGGCCAAAAGGCACATGAAAAAGTGCTCTACATCACTAATCATTGGGCAATTGCAGATCAAAACAACCATGAGATACCACCTCACAACACAGAGACTGGCACACATCCTATAAGCAACCGCTGTTGGAAAGGATGTGGAGAGAAAGGGACGCTTCTATACTGCTGGTGGGAATGCCAACTGGTTCAGCCCTTTTGGAAAACAATGCGGACGCTTCTGAAAATTAGAAATTGAGCTCCCATTTGACCCAGCAATACCACTGCTGGAAATACATCCCAGAGAAGCAAAAAAGTATAGTCGAAATGACATCTGCACTTATATATTCATCGCAGCACTGTTTACAGTAGCCAGAATCTGAAAAAAACCCAAGTGCCCGAGAACAGATGGCTGGTTAAAGAAACTTTGGTACATCTATACAATGGAAAACTATGCAGCTGTTAGAAAAACTGAAGTCATGAACTTTGCATAAAAGTGGATCAACATGGAAAGTATCATGCTAAATGAAATGAGTCAGAAAGAGAGAGACATAGAAAGATTGCACTCATCTGTGGAATATAAAATAACAGAGTAGGAGACTAACACCCAAGAATAGTAGAAATAAGTACCAGGATGTTGACTCCGTGACTTTGAAGCTGGCCTCACATTCTGGGGAAAAGGCAGCTCAGATAGAGAAGGTAACACCAAGTAGAATGTGGTTGGAGGCCACGGGCGGGAAGGGTGATGTGTGCTGAAAGTAGACTAGAGACTGAACACAATGACCACTCAACACCCCTATTGCAAACCACAACACCCAGTTGGAGAGAGAGAACAAAAGGGAATACCCTGCCACAGAGGCAGGGTGGTGGAGGGGAGATGGGATTAGGGGTTGATATGGATACTGGGTTTATTGGTGGTGGATAATGGGCACTTGTTAAGGGATGGGTTTTCGAACATTGTATGAGGGAAACGAGAGCATCAAAATGTAATCGAGATAAGCGCAAATGAAGTGAAACTTATCACGTACAAGGGTGGGGACTAGGGAGGTGGGAGGGGGCGGCAGATATACTGGGGGGGTTGGGGATGGAAGATGGGCACTGGTGAAGGGAGGGGTGTTTGAATATTGTATAACTGACATAATCCTGAGAACTTTGTAACCCTCCACTTGGTGATTCAATAAAAAAAAAAATGTATAAATCTGTAACTGTACCCTCACGGTGATTCACTAATTAAAAAATAAATAAATTTAAAAAATTTAGGTCCATAATCTATTTGTTTCATTTTAACCTTTTTAAAACTATTTGTGTGTTTTATAACATCAAACATGCCATTGAAAATGTGAATGCTTATTAAGTATCAGACTATTCCTGATATAGATAATAGTATTTAGCAAGTTATTTACAAAGAGGGTTCAAATTCATGGGTCTAGAGATAACACAGAAGGCTGAGGACATGACTTTCCTGTGGGAACCCTGATTCTGATTCTAGTACTGCATGGTATCCCCAAGAACTTCACAACTGACTCTCAGTAATACCAGTTAAATTAACTCTCACCCAATTCCTTCCCCAAAGAATTAGCGTGCTTACTGCTTTAGTTTCCCTTGATGTACATACAAAGACTGAAAAACCTAACTAAGGGTACCAGAGATTATGTAAGGTAATAGTATAGACTAAATTTTTATCAATTTGTCCAGTTTTGTTTCATTTATCTCTTCATTGTTGTCATAGTTTATTGTCTCTTATTATATTCTGTCCTGCCAGCCCCCATATATACTGAACACGATGAATTAAAGAACCCTAGCTTCTCCAGAGACAGTTATTTTTGAAAAGGTTTCCCTCATTGCTTTACCAACTATATATTATTTCTCCATTCATCTTAGTCCAGTTAGGAATACATTGAGGTAGCATTTTGTCTATGCCTACACCTTCTGGTTTGTACCTGGTTTATTCTCCTGTTTTCTGCTAAAGTGCAGACACATCTTTATCTCTTACCAGCTAGAAAAATGGACATAATCCAACTCTTTTCCTTAAAGGTCCCCAGATCAGCTCTGTAGTGACCAACATAATTCTTCTTCACAATTCTGGGAATCTTCCAGATGGGTAGTAGAATGTGAAGGACAGTATTTCTTTTCTAACCTCTCAGAGGGTGTTTGCACTTTGTCTTAGAAATTTTGAGCTTAAGTATAAAATTCTTTCTGTTACCCTCACCCTACCAAATATTTCATAGAAAAAAATAAGTCTGTATATGTGACATCTCTCATGTTTGTTTAATTTTAGTCTATATTCATACAGATGCCCTAAATCTCTACTGTTTTTCTTCTCTGGTGAATCATTTTGATGGTCTAAGTCAGCCCAGATCCACATAGACAAATGAAATATCTACTGGCATAAAAAATGAAAACAGGTTTTTCTCCTCCCAGAATTTTCGCTTACCAAATTTTTATAGTTTCTATTCTTTGATGATATCATTAAAATCTACCATCTGTGCTATATTCAAAAGCTTCTGGTACTTGTACAATACCACTAGTTTGCTACAACTATTATTACCTTAAGTAGGAATAAAATGCTCATTGTGCATATTTTCTGTGAATGTTATTTTACATGTGTATTACTTCTTTATGTATTCCCCAGAATTTCTATTTAGTGAAGTTGGTATTTTGTAATTATATTTATAACATATCTGTTAAATATTTCTCAATAAAAGGTAGAGGATAATTGTTACTTTTGATTATGATATAATTTCTATTAAATTATTAGAATTTATTGAGTTATAAGAAGTAAAAACACTTTACTTTTCTACCTAATTTTTATATACTACCTATACAAAAAGATCTTGACAATAAACAGTGAAAAATCAGGAAAGACAGAAAGGAGACAAGAAAACATAATTATTTTTAAAATTCCATCAAAAATTACTATGGAACCAAATCATGTTTATATATTAACCAATATGTAGAACTGTAAATAATTAAACAGATTAAGTGGAACTGTTTCAGAAAGGTAAGTTTTTTAAATTAAAAAACTCCCAAACAAAAAAAGAGCATTTCATTTTTTAGTTGATAGTCACAGGTTTTGTCACTTAATACAAAATATTGCAAATTGCCTCAGCTATGAGTTTCTGCCATTCACTTCTTATCTCTTAATTCATTCTTTGGTATTGCATTCATCATTATGAAGAATTATAAGTAAGAGGCAAAGGGATGCAAGTATCAACACTGTGATTGTAATGGGATTTTTAGATTCAAGTGTTTAGCAAGTATAATACACATAGTTGAGAAATGTCCCAAAGAGTTAAAATGTTTAGTGAGACTTACTGTGAGCAATCAAGTCAAAGCACCTTCTTGTAGTTACGCATTTCAGTGCATTTAAACAGTGTGTATAAGCAACAATTAATTCCATACAAGTATTTTAATTTCTGTCCCTCCTACTCAAACACAGAATATCCTAAAACTTGACATGACATACTGAAGTTCCTATTGGGGTGGGGGAAGATGAATATATAGACAGCAAAGTGTGTGTTTATCCATGTGTGTTAATATATTTTAATTACAAAGGACAGTCGCGTGCTGAAAAATGATAGTGTCTGTGCTTAATGCTTAGCCATTAAAATGAAGAAACACAGCAACTACATCCCTAATTTCTTTTACAGAACCTTCTGTTTCATATACATGAGAGATTATTTTGGTATTTGCAACTGTACCTTTGCATTTTAAATCATGGAATATTTTAATAGCATGTAGTGATAGAAGTGTTACAAAAAGAGCCAGCTGTTGGCCTTTCAATTAAGAGACAATAAGCCTCAATATAGTGACAATGAACCAACAAACCAATCTCAGCAAAGCAGCAAACAAAGCAAAAACTGTAACAGATGCTGTTTTCAATATTATCAAACACTATATAGAGAAGAAAGTCCCTTGAAAATTTAGCAGTGAGAACATGCCAATTTTTGATTAATTCAGATTTTCCTCTGCTCTTGAGAGCTCAAGCAGAAAACCTACTTGCCCCTATGGTGTGGGAAGTAGAAGCAATGATGAAGTAATTCAAAGGAAGTAAAACTTGAAGCAGATGGGATAGGGGCTAAACATAAAACTTTCAAGGGAAGCTGAAGTGCCTTCATTAAAAGACCATTCTCTGCATCTGAGGAAATACTATCTTACTACCTATACAAACCAGCATGTTTTCAATATATTTCTAATTTTCCTTTCTTTCTTTTCTTCTTTTTAAAAATCTTCATTCAATTTCAATGACCAAGATCCAGAGATTATAAAACAAATCTCCCTGAAGAGAGTGACATAGAGTCTCCTGCCCACCATGCCTGGCTGTCTTAACCGGGTCCCTCAAAGTGGGGCAGATTGAGTTTCCCTCCCTGCCCTGAGAAGAGCCCAGGCAGCCTAAAACCTCCAGAACCCAGCACAGCCATGCTCAAGACCACTCTCCACACACTCGGACGAGATCTTCAAGCCTGCTCGGATCGGGACTGGGCCTCCTCTACCCAGATCCACCATTTCCCAGTAGCTAGGAAGTCACATTCACAAACTGTCCCCCGTGCCATGTAATTTCATCAATGGCCAGGATCCAGAGACTATAAAACAAAGCTCCCGGAAGCTCTAGACCTCTTATTGTCTAGTTTTCCCTCTCACCTCGCGAAGGACCCAGCAATCTACCTCGGGTATCCTGCCTGCGTGGCAGAGCCTGGCAAGCTCCTCATGGTGTATTTGATATGCCAAAAACAGTACTAATGATGGGTCTCATTTCCCTGACCCTGAAAGAGCCTCCAATGTGGCACCGCTGAGAACTAGTAAAGAGAGGCTGCTAAAGTCTCAGGGCTAGGGTGAATGGAGACACTCAAGCAAATTGATAAACAATAGGATGACAGTGATACAGTGATATATATGCATGTATACTTATCTTTATATATCTGTATATATATATATACATGTATGTATACACGAAAGCTCACATCACTCAACCTTTAAAACATGTTAGTGATATTCTAAACAATGTTTTAATGGCCCTTGCCAAAATAGAACAATCTTCACACTATTTCCTCTATGGATACTTTTTTGTAGCATTTTCAGGGTTTTTCATAACAGACAATATATAATTTATTATTTAGGTCATGTTTTGGGACAGAGATTTGGGCTTGGAATAGAAACATGCCAAATTTTGTGATGGGAAGGAGTAAGGGTGGTGGGATTGGTGTTTGAATATTAAATGTAATCAAATATTGTGAACTACATTATAAAATAAAAATTTTAAAAATAAATTATAATAGTTAAATAATTTCTATTAAACAATTTTCTTATTTTTTATTTTATTTTTTTTTATTACATCGAATCACCGTGAGAAAAAGAAAAAAAAATACAAAGCTTTCAGGTTTAAGTCTCAGTCATACAATGATTGAACCCTCATCCCTTCACCAGTGCACATGTTCCACCACCAAGAACCCCAATATACCCCCTCCCACCCAGTCCCCACCTAAGTAGCTAATGATCTTCACTTTATTCTCTCTATACTTTGAATACATTCAATATTTCAATAGAGAACTCACTATTATTTTTTGGAATTTTCCCCCAACAATCAGGCCTGCTGAAAAGGCATCATTTAATAATGTATTTTCATTGCTGAGAATGAAGATTCTATAAGTTTTGGATTTCTGATATTTTAGTTCAGTTCACAGTCATGTCTGTAAGAAGCCGTTCCGGGTGTCAAAATGGGTTAGAAGACCTCTTGGATCATAGTCTGTACAGCAGAGGGTCTGTTTCTCGAGCAGCAGCTCCGGATCTTATCTGGGCCGAGGGGGTGCTGGTACTGCCCCCATCCCATGATCTCCTATGAGCCGCAGCATTGCAAAGTTCCTACCTCTGGGTGCACGTCTTAGGGGGTGGCTCTCCCCACGTGGATGATGCCGTCACCGCCATTTTCTGTGCAGAAAAACAGGGTGGAAAGGGAAAATCCCTCCCCGGGTGGCACATAGTCATAGTACAGCTCACAGTCTAGATGCATGTCTGTAAGAAGCTGCTCTGGGTGCCAAAATGGGTTAGAAGACCTCTTGAATTATGGTCTGTACGAGCAGAGGGTCAACGATTTTCTTATTTTAATAATATATTTTTTTTAATTTGGAGCTCACACCCAACAACCATAAGGGCTTATTCCTGGTTGTGTGCTCAGAAATCACTCCTGAAGAACTCAGGAGACCTGATGGGGTGCCAGTAATCAAACCTGGGTCAGCCACGTGCAAAGCAAGAATCCCTTCTCCTTACAGTCTCTCTGGTCCCATTTATTATTTTTCAATGTGGGAGCTTGAATTCAATGCTTCACACACTAAACTACATACCCAGACCAAGCAAAAAAATTTAACAAGCATTTCACAGTGTCATAAATAAAAATGAGCATTACACACATAAAAATTTTTCATCAGATTGTTAAAATTACAAGTTAACAAATATTGACAATATGTACAAGGAATAAAAGGACATCACAAATGCAACTACTATATTTATATATTATGACCAGCTGACTCTAAAATTATAATACCAATACATGTGTCAATCATCAGCATGATGTTTGAATATTATCCACTCTCTGTTTGTATTTGTATATAGCATTGGGAATGAATTATTCTGGTTACTCTTAAAATGAAGAAATGTGAATAATAACAAAATAGGGACAAACTATTCAGCACTATAACATGTCAGAATTTGAGTTAATGTTGCTAAATTATAGTTGCAATCAATAAGTATTTGTGGAATTATATAGCATATTATTATTATGCTACATGGAATATGTAGTTAATATATTATATAAACTTATTATCAAATTTTTGCTTTGGGTACGCTCACACAGTACAGCTCAGAGTCTGCTTCTGGGCTTGTTCTCCAGGGTCACTCCTGGCTGTTCTTGGCAGACGCCTGAGTTGCCGAGTTCAAGTCCAGGCTTCTTCATGCGGAACACCTGCTTCAGCTTATCATATTTGCTTTATTCCTAAACATAAGGTTTTTAATGGAGGTTCCAGGATATCCTGAAAAGTTTGGTACTTACAGAAAAGACATTATTATTTTGTAGGATTGATCTACTAAAATTAGATACACAATCTCTTCTTAGAGAGGAGATTATATCTAGCACATATCAGAATTCTGTTGAAGTCAAAACTTCTCTATGGAAAAGAGACTATGCATGCTTGACATGGTCTATGATATTTTATCTAAAAGAGATCATTAAATAAAATTTCTTGTTATTTCATACCACAAGTGAGTTTTATTTGTCAGAATCTAGCAATCTAACATCCTCTTTCTCTAATACCCACCACTCCTAACTTCGTAAAAAAAGTGATTCATTCAGATAGAAAGATGTGAGCAACTTTCAGTAGTTCACATCCTTCCATCCAATATGATCAATCTCATTGATGGAGCGAAGGAATTATTAAATAGTTTAATTATCAACCCTGGGTGATGCCTGTCATGTGTTCATTTTGCTTTTACTTTCCTCAGTATTCTAAGTAAGACTCATTCCTATTCTCATATAATGATGATGATAATAATAATTAATAATTCTTAATTATAATTTTCTAATAATTTTCTAAAGTCATAGTATCAAATGCACAACATAATCTCATTAGGAATGTTTCTCATACAGAATGTAGACAGAATGTAGATATAATTTTCAGACTTTACTTTAAAAGTTCATTCCCCACATACATTATTCTCTGGTAGGATAAAATCTGAGTTTTGTGAATACCATACAAATGAAATCCTTTTGAGTTCACATTGATTAAAGCAGATTGATTAAGGCAATTCCAATGTGACTTCAAATAAACTGTTTTTCTATCACCAAATACTTACTCAGTGTACTTGTAGAGGTGTCAAACACACAGCATAACAAATTTAACATGTTCAAATTATTAATTTAATTTCAGAGCCCAATTTCTTCTTACTAACTCAAACATCTTTATGTTTTCCTGTATTCCTATGCATCCTGGCAGATAGCATCATCATTTACAGCCTCTAGTCCATTTTCTAAGTAGAAGTTGATGCAAAATTATGTTAAAGTGAATATAAGACGGTGACATTTTTCTGTTCAAACCTGTGCAGTGATGTACGTTGGCACTCAGTAGAGGTTAGATTACGATAAGAGCCTGAGAGAAACAATCCAGTCTGAATCTTTTACCTCTTTGAGATAAAGTGCTTTTCAAGTAGTTTAAAGATTATCCAATAAGTGGTATTGGGAAATATTTATATTAAAAATAGTTTATGGGCTACTTGTCAATTTAAACATACTTTGAATGCATTAATATTTAAACATAGAAGATAAAAAATGCTAGAAATAGAACTCAAAACTCTTAGACATGATAGCAGGAAATTTAAGCAGGCATCAAAAAGGATATGTTGAAAGTTTGAAAAAAAAGTGACATTTGCCATGTGATGCTAAAGAAAATTAGGGAATGTACTTGCTATATACGTAGCAAAGTAAAGGTCCATATGCTTAGATGGCTGGAACAGAGTTCAGAATGTTAGACATCTGGGTTCTTAAGATCTTAAGAAACAGAAATTTGTAAGAGGACATAACTATTTCATCCAGACAGTTTTATTGGGGTAGAACCTTCCAAAAGTAAGAAGAGCAAGTCTACTGTGATCATAGGGAAGACATCTCATGGCAGATCATGACTTGTCTGCCGCCTGGAGACACTGCCCTCAGTTTTCAGAGCTGCACATTGCCTGCTGACTGTACATGACGGATGGCCCAACTGGGACTGCTCACACATAGCACCGTAGGGAGTTCATGTCTACTGGAGATCAAGACTATATGCCCTAAGATGGTGGAATTTCTCAGTACTGTATGGCCCACGATGGTGTTGTGTCTCTTCACTGCCAGTTCCTACATATAATACACAAGTTGTTGAATACTCTGCAAAATCAGTTCTGCAAATTCTCCCTTGCATTATTGGAGGAGGATTTTATAGTAATAACAATAATTAAAAAGTTTGGTAGTTTGTTCTGAAGGATTTGTAGACTGCTACTAGTTTTAAGGCAAGTTCTCTGAGAAATATTTAGGTCAGTCTTCTTGATTGGAAAGAAGAGTCTAATTTAGTCTACTTTCTGTCTCAAGATCACCCTTGTTATTTGTGTGAGGTTTTGAATTTGATACCAGTTACCCTTAGGCACCCTAAAAACTGCTGGGAGTCTACTGTTTCCCTACCAAAAACAACTAGGGATAACAATTAAATCAAAGACTAAAAAGAAGAAAGTCGCTATGCTTAACATACAAAAATCCTACAAGGAATATCATGAGAACACACACACATATACATATATGTATTCTCATATATGTAATATGTTGAATTATATATTTTACATAAATGTGTATCTGAATAAATTTGATAGTTTGGACAAAATGGGAGAAATAGAACAAAATTTAAAAGTACAAATATACTTGTCCACAGTATGGATATGCATAGCTTGTAGTGACATCATATAATATACTTAAGTGATTCTGATAAAGCTAATTTTCTTTTTTTTTAATTTAATATTTTATTTTTAATTAGTGAGTCAACGTGAGGGTACAGTTACAGATTTATACATTTTTGTGCTCATGTTTCTCCCTTACAAAGTTTGATAACCCATCCCTTCACCAGTGCCCATTCTCTACCAAAAGTAAACCCAACATCCCTCTCCCCCCTCCCCAGTCCCGTCTCTCCCCACCCCACACTGCCACTATGGCAGGGTATTCCCTTTTGTTCTCTCTTTCTGATTAGGTGTTGTGGTTTGCAATAAAGGTGTTGAGTGTCCATTGTGTTCAGTCTCTAGTCTATATTGGGCCCGCATCATCTTTCCCCCACATGACATCCAATCACATTTTACTTGGTGTTCCCTTCTCTGAGTTGCCCAGAATGAGAGACCAGCCTCCAAGCCATGGAGACAACCTCCTGGTACTTATTTCTACTATTCTTGGGTGTTAGTCTTATAGTCTGTTATTCTATAGTCCACAGATGAGTGCAATCTTCCTATGTCTGTCTCTCTCTTTCTGGCTCATTTCACTTAGATAAAGCTAATTTTCTAATATCTTCCTTCCTTCCTTCCTTCCTTCCTTCCTTCCTTCCTTCCTTCCTTCCTTCCTTCCTTCCTTCCTTCCTTCCTTCCTTCCTTTCTTCCTTCCTTCCTTCCTTCCTACCTTTTTTCCTTCCTTCCTTCCTTCCTTCCTTCCTACCTTTTTTCCTTCCTTCCTTCCTTCCTACCTTTTTTCCTTCCTACCTTCCTTACTTCCTACCTTTTTTCCTTCCTTCCTTCCTTCCTTCCTTCCTTCCTTCCTTCCTTCCTTCCTTCCTTCCTTCCTCCCTCCCTCCCTCCCTCCCTCCCTCCCTTCCTCCCTTCCTTCCTTCCTTCCTTCCTTCCTTCCTTCCTTCCTTCCTTCCTTCCTTCCTTCCTTCCTTCCTTTCTTCCTTCCCTTCTGCCTTTTTTCCTTCCTTCCTCCCTTCCCTTCTGCCTTTTTTCCTTCCTTCCTCCCTTCCTTCCATGTGTCATATACATGGCTTACTGCTGCCTCTGAGTTCTGAGATCACTCCGGGCAGTGGTCAGGGGAATCATTCATGATGGCAGATATTCAACCATAGTAAGGCATATGCAAGACAAGTATGTTATCTACTTTAGTATCTCCCCAGGTGCCGCATATTTTAAATATATTTTGCTTGTTTAGGAGGCATGCCCAGTGATGCTCAGGGATTACTCCTAGATCTGTGCTCAGGGATCATTCCTGCCAACGCTGAAGAATTGTTTATGGTGCCAGGGATCAAACCTGAGTCAACAGCATGCAAGATAAATGCAGTACCCTATACTATTGTGCCAGACCCTCAATATCTTAAATATATATCTATGAAGTTTTATATAACATATGTTACATTCTGATTTCTCAAAATTGTCATATGGCCACAAAATTCCCCTGAAAACCATAGCAGGAAAATTAAAATCTGGCACTGAAGTGATACTGCAGTTGCTAAGGTGTGTTCCTTGCACATGGCAATCTCTGGTTTGATCCCTAGCACAACATAGGGTACGCCGAGGACTGCCAGGAATGATCCCTGTGTACAGAATCAGGAGAAAGCCACGTGTTGTCCAAAAATAAAACAAAAAATAAACAGATAGACAAAATAAAAATAAAATCTAATATATAGCCATTACAGAAGCTAAGGGGCCAGAGTGACAGTGCAGGGAGTAGGGTGCTTCCCTTGCAGACAGCCAATGTGTGATCCCCAGAATTCCATTTGATCCCCTATGCACCAGCAGGGGTAATTCCAGAGTTCCGAGCCAGAAGTAATCCCAGAGTACCACGGAGGGTGCCTCAAAAATTAATTAATTAATTAATTAATTAATTAATAAAGCTAAATATCTCATAAATATACTTTTAAAAATAAAGAAAAGAGAAAGGAAGCAATAGACAATTATTGCCACATCCAGAACAACCATCACTTACAACCAAGTGACTTAGAGGAATATATAATGGTCATGATATTACAACAATTACTTAAGACATCAACAGTTACTAAATGTATAAGTGTGCATATTTAACTAGAAGCTCTGCATATCAGCTAGTTTTCAGAGTGAAATTATGAGTACAGTGAAAGTAGAAAGTGAATATTTTTACTTTATTCCCCAGACATTTATATATGATTTTCATAAAAACCATATGATGCATTGATCAATTAAAACAAAAGAGAAAGAAAAATTTAACTCAACAGTCTTAATTGGTAAATTAACAGCTTGAGATGGACAAATAATGTCTTATTGAGATAAAAATGAAATTGAAAGCAGTTTTCTAAATATTGTACCATTTTTTGCCTTTGTATTTCAAGATATTGTAGAAGTTGGACAGCAACCGAGTATCTTATTTTTGTGTATTAGCTTAGGATAAGGCCAAAAAGAATGGATTGGCTGCCAGAATTTTTATTAAAAATATCACTTAGGGATTCATAAACCCTCTGAGAAGAAAATATAAAATCATTTTAATTATGTTTCTTATTAGCAAGAAGTGTAATGCTTCAGAATTATTCAGATCAATGATCTTTGAAGTATTATCTGTGGACTAGCAACTACAGTATCACTGAGCTTTCTGGAAGTTCATTTTCGTAGGCACCAACCCAGACTTCTTCAGTCCAAAATACTATGCCAACAATCTATCTTCTATACATATGCATATATATACACATTTTAAATACGTGTATATATTTAAATATATATTTAGATACATATTATATATTTAAAATTGCAGCTGATTTCAATGCAGACTCAAATTTGAGTACCACTGAAGAGATAATTACCTCACCTTTTTGTTTCCCTTCTGCAAACAAGTTAGTAATTGCTGTGGAAATGTATTATAATATAGTCAACATGCAATTATCTGTGATATTCAAGAAGCAGAATGATTTGGACAGGAGAATACCATAGATAATCCCCCAATCTCTTCAGCTGTTAGTGCCAGCTCCACCCACAGACACTTTTTGCCAGAGTCCCTAATGAGAACCATAATTGTCTGACTCCCATTTCTGCACTTTTTCTCTTCTGCCCACTCTGGTGAAGGTGCTAATGAGCAGTGAAAAAGCCTAAAGGCAAACATCAGGAAGAAAAAGACAAGCCTCTCCTTCTGAATATTGAGAATATATTATAAAATCAAAAACAAACTTCCTTTGTTTTGTTTTAAAAAGAAAAAAAAACAGCACCTTTTCCTGCCTTAAAACTTCTTAACTTACCCCAAAAAATTTAACTTTTTAGAAATCATCAGAATAATTTAATGGGATAAGTATTTTCCATACTATTTTTTTCTCCTTTTAATTACTGATTGGTTCATCTTCCTGTAATCCTGTTTGACAATTTTTAACCTATCCCTATCCATCACTGTTATCCACAAAGGTTTTCTTTCCTTCTCTCTATAACTTTCTTTCATCTTTTTCAGTAGACTTGGAATACTGCTGGGTAACAATAGATGAGAAAGAAAGAAAACATTAAAATACTTTAAACACCAAGCCACTTTTATACAAATAACTCTGAAGATGTTTCAGTATTTGAAACATCAAGTAAACCGATCTGAAGGGCATTATTTGGCTTATCTGTTTGTATTACTTTCTGCACAGTGGGATGAAGAGGAAAAACCCTTTCAGAAAATTCAGTTGCAATATTGACAATAAATAGAAAACTCAAAAACCCTATTATCAATATAGTTCTAATAATGTAAACTCCCTTCTCTATTCTTTTATATTGATTTGAAAAGACAACTCCTCTGTCCTCAAACCCAGTCTTATTATCTCATAACTTTAAAAGTGGGCTGGAGCGATAGTATAGCGGGTAAGGGCATTTGTCTTGCACATGGCCGACCCGGGTTCGATTCCTCTGTCCCTCTTTGATAGGCCGGCAAGCTACCAAGAGTATACTGCCCTCATGGCAGAGCCTGGCAAGCTACCGGTGGCGTATTCAATATACCAAAAACATTAACAACAAGTCTCACAATAGAGACATTACTGATGCCCACTCAAGCAAATCGATGAGCAACAGGATGACAGTGACAATGACAGTGACAACTTTAAAAGTGACTTTATGCGGGCTGGGGGCCTAGTATAGGACATAAGCTACTTGCCTTGCATATAGCTGAACTTGGCTCCATCCCCATCACTACCCTGCAGCATGGACCCAGGAATTAAACCTGCCACAGGAGGAACCTGGGCAAAGCTGAAGTTCTTTATCATACACCTCTAATTTGCAACTTCCTCCTCTTTCTGAGCTGCCCCTTTGCTCTCTGGCATCCTCAGTTGTCTCACTGCTCTCTCTCTAGCCTGAGACTCTCAGCCCTGCACTCTTAAGGCTCCTCTTCTCCACCCACTCTTCCCCTCAGCCCCAGGCTGTAATAGAGCTTGAGTTTATGAGAACACAAACAGCCCCGGCGCTGGAAAAGAGGAGATGTAGAGCACAGTGTAATGAAGGGGTGAGCTAACAGGGCCTGCTCCCAAAGCAACAGCAATTCCACTGCCTTTCCGAGAATCACTGGCTTCATCTCAGTGGGCAGCAGTTATCCTGGCAGCAGCTGGCTTCCAGCAGGTTGCTCCTTGCACCTCCAGCTCACACCTATTGAACTCTACCACCAGCAGTAGCATGGAGGCCCCCCTGACTCCACTCTGAGGCCTTTCTGTAAGCCTGCAGGATGTGCACAAACCAAAGGTCCTGCTGTTTTCCTGGTCCTGTCTTCAAAGTCCCACATTTTGGCCTAAATCAAGGACATATTCCTTTCTTGGGGTCTTCAATCTTGCTAATCTGTTGTAATCCCTTTTAGTCCTGTGGCCTGTGTTGGATAGGGAAGAACCAACACCATTTTTATATTGCCTACAGACATACACTGGAGTATTGCAAATTGCAAATTGTCTCTTTATACAAAGTCCTCTCAATACAAAGTCTCTCAATACAAAGAAAATGGGTACTATAATCTGAACACACTATTAAAACTGTTAAAGTTTTCAGTACTTAGGGCACCGGCCCTCCAAAAAAAAAAAAATTGGTTGGGGCCAAATCTGGTGACTAAAATAAGTATTCAAACTTAGAAGTTTATATTGAAACAAAACATGCAAGTTTGTCCTTTTTTAAAACTTTATTGAATCACTGTGAGATAGTTACAAGCTTTCATATTTGGGTTACAATCACACAATGATCAAACACTCATCCCTCCACCAGTGCACATTCCCCACCACCAATATACCTGGTATACCACCATTTTCCCACCTACCCCTGCCGGCACACATCTCCCATCCTGACTGATTCCTCCAGCCATCATTTTCTTAGTAATCCCTTCTCTATTCCATCTCCCTTCTCCCTTCACTCATGAAGCAGTTTTCCAGCTATGGGGCAATACCCCTGGCCCTTGTATCTACTGTCCCATGGGTGTCAGCCTCATGTGATGTTATTCTATACTCCACAAATGAGTTCAGTCCTTCTATATCTGTCCCTTTCTTTCTGACTCATTTCACTTAGCATGATAGTCTCCATGTCTATCCATTTATAAGCAAATTTCATGACTTCATCACCCCTAACAGCTGCATAATATTCCATTGTATAGATGTACCAAAGTTTCTTTAACCAGTCATCTGTTTTAGGGCCCTTGGGTTGTTTCCATATTTTGGCTATTGTGAACAGTGCTGCAATGAACATATAGGTACAGATGTCATTTCTACTGTGCTTTTTTCATCCTCAGGATATATTCTGAGTGATACTGCGGGATCATATGGATGCTCAATTTCTAATTTTTGAAGGACTATCCATATTGTTTTACAGAAAGGCTGGTCCAGTCGACATTCCCACCAACAGTGAAAGACCGTCCCTTCCTCCATCCATTCCAGCACTGGTTGCTTTTGTTTTTTTGAGTGTGTGCCAGTCTCTGTGGTGTGAGAAGATATCTCATCTCCCTGATGAGTAGCAATCTGGAGCATTTTTTCATATGCCTTTTGGCCATTTGTATTTCTTTTTTGAGGAAACTTCTATTATTTCTTCTCCCCATTTTTTGATGGGGTTGGAGGTTTTTTCTTATGTAATTCTACTAGTGTCTTGTATATCCTAGATATTAATCCCTTATCAGATGGGTATTGGGTAAATATGCTTTTCCATTCTGTGGGCTCTTTCTGTATTTTGGTCACTGTTTCTTTTGAAGTGCAGAAGCTTCTTAGTTTGATGTGGTACCTTTTGTTTATGTTTGCTTCCACTTGCATGGTCAGTGCTGTTTCTATCCTTAAAGATGTTTTTAGCTTCAATGTCATGGAGAGTTCTACCTACATTTTCTTCTATGTACTTTATAGATTCATGTCTGATATTGAGGTCTTTAATCCACTTGATCTGACTTTTGTGCTTGGCATTAGACAGAGATCAAAGTTCATTTTTTGCAGGTAGCTATCCAGTTTTCCTAGCACTACTTGTTGAAGAGACTTTCAGAAATTAACGAGATGGAAACCCAAAAAACAATCAGAAAGATCAATGAAACCAAGAAGTGGTTCTTTGAGAAAATAAACAAGATCAATAAACCTCTAGCAAGACTCACCAAAAAAAGGGAGAGAGAAAACCCTTATAAACTGAATCAGAAATGAAAAGGGGGCCATTACAACAGAAACTACAGAAATTCAAAAGATCCTCAGAGATTACTTTGAGAATCTTTATGCCATGAAACATGAAAACCTCGAGGAAATGGATAAATTCCTAGATTCCTATAGTTTCCCAAAGCTGAACCAAGAAGACCTGGAATACTTGAATAGACCTATCACCATGAAAGAAATTGAACGGTGATAAAAATTCTTCCCAAGCACAAAAGTCCTGGTCCAGATGGATTCACAGGTGCGTTCTTCCAAACCTTTAAAGAGGATTTACTCCCAATCCTCTTTAAGCTTTTCCAGGAAATTGAAGAATCAAAAACACTTCGAAACAGTTTCTATGAAGCAAATGTCACCCTGACACCAAAAATATACAGAGATGCCACAAAGAAAGAGAATTACAGGCCGATATCCCTGATGAACACAGATGCAAAGATTCTCAAGTAAATATTAGCAAATAGAATCCAACGACTCATCAAAAAGATCATACACCATGACCAAGTAAAAGTCATCCCAGGGATGCAAGGATGGTTTAACATTTGCAAGTCATTCAACATATTTCATCATATCAATAAAAGAAATAATAAAAAACATATGATCATATCAATAGATGCAGAGAAAGCATTTGACAAGATCCAGCACCTGTTTATGATGAAAACTCTCAGCAAAATGCTCATTGAGGGAACTTTCCTCAATATAGTCAAAACCATCTACCAAAAGCCCACAGAATATCATTCTCAATGGGGAAAACTAAAAGCCTTCCCTCTAAGATCACGTACAAGACAAGGTTGATTACTTTCACCACTCCTATTCAATATAGTACTGGAAGTCCTGGCCATAGCAGTTAGACAAGAAAAAGATATCAAGGGCATACAGATAGGAAAAAAAGAGGTCAAGCTATCACTATTTGCAGACGATATGATACTATACTTTAGTCAAGCAAATTCCATATTTTTGTTTTTGAAGAAATAAAGGGATTAATTATAAGCTGTGCTTTAAAAATAATTTTTGGGGAGATGGTGCAGGGGAGTTAGAAATACCTGACTGGACTCTTGCAGTGCTCAGTGGACTGCATGTGGTTGTAGGAAGTGAACCCAGGTAGACTTTGTGGAAGACGAGTAAGTTCCTTCATGCTGTACTTATCTGGCCCTTAGCCACGTTTTATTAGTTTTAAGTTTTGTACAGTTTGGGAGAGACCTTGTGGTGCAACCGTAGCATGTCTGACTCCAAGAATTGTGCAGTATGCACATGTGTTATAAAAGCATTGATAAGAGTGAATGGTTATGCTTCTTGAGGGGTTTACTTGATATCAAATCTATTTCAATATTGTGATATTATAGATCATTAGCTAAACTGCCAATGTATCTCACTGCTCTGGAAAGAAATGTTACTGATAATATTATTTTTTTATGGTAAGGTCAAAATGCAAATATTTGAAAAAATTAACTTTGCCGTATGTACATTCATGACATCTATTTTTATTTTGTCATATGCTATACATAAATGAGCAGCACTGTTGTCTAAAACAGTTCAGCACTTTATGTTCAATAATCCTTTCAACCCCTGGATTTTAAATACAAAAAGATATGCTGTGCACAGGTCCTTTGATAGAATGAACAAAGCAAAATGCATTTTTAACAAACCAGTATTAGTTTGGTTTAAAATAAGTGCAAAGCTTACTTTTTAAAGCCAACAGCTGTTCGTATATGGCAGAACTATCTTCAGACTTTTTGAAAATAATTTCTTCCATTTATAATTCAGGCTTAGATTCGCAAGCATCTGAGAACACAAAGGTTTCTGTTTATATTTAAATCAAAATCTTGACATTAAAAATACTGTAGGTCTCAAAGAAAATCCATTTTTAAAATACTAGTATTAAAATGGGCATTATATTAGAAGTCAGCAGCTGCTGTTGAATAAAAACTACACTTAAACTTAGTGGCTTCAAACATTTTATTATATTCACAGATTTTGTGGATCAGAACTTCAGAGAATGAATAGTAAGGATGACCATTTTATTCACCATGACATCTAGAACTCAGTTCCAAAAATCTAGAAGGCTGTCTCAAGAACTGGATTTGGAATAATTCACCTGGTGTAGGATAACACAGCCTCAGGTAGTTTAGGTTTATTGGGTTACTCCCGTTACAGTGCTCCTATTCCTCTTTGTTTATTTGCAGCTTCTTTCTTAGTGTTCTGTTGACTAGTAAATAATGTTTTTCTCTTCTCCTTGAGTCCTTTGCATAGTTTATTCAGAGCAAGTCCTTTTTGTATGGACACAGGAAGACTTAAGAAATGTTATGCTTTTGTAACCTGGGAGTCATTTGACTCTACATGATATTTTTCTCCAGGGCATCTGTTCTCTTGACCTAAGCCTCAGCTGCCCTTACTTCCTAGCATCCCCAAAGCAGGGTCCCCGACGTGGGACGAGAAGGACCCAGGGAACGCAGTGAGTTGTGTGCTACCCTGGCATCAAGATGGGCCTGGCCAAAGTGCCTAATGCTTAACTATAAGTTAAGAGCTTGATCATGGACAAATGCTGTCATGATCCAAACGGTGATAACTAGATTTGGACCCTGCTAGGGTGAGGAATGATTAATCTGGCCTGAGTGCTGTGGTCTGAGTCTGTGGCAAGATGTTGCCAGGAGAGCTGCCTTGCAAACCTCAATGTATCTCTTGCTATGTCCATACAAAAATAACTAGTATTAAGATGTTAATAAGTGTCTGGACTAAGGAAAAGAAAAAACCTTAAGAGTCAGGAAGGGCTTTGGAATGCCCTGCCCTCAGGAATGGCTTTCTTATGTTGATTTTGCTACCTGGCTGGGTGTAGCCTAGAGGGCAAGGTGGGAGAGACAAGTAGGAGGAGACTGAGAAGCCAGAAAGAAGATGAGAAAGATGGAAGATTGAATAAACGATAACTAATCAGCAACTAGCTTGGTCCTTGTTCTTCCTTCGCCTGTCCTTGACACCGGCCGTCCCGATCCAGTCCACACACTGCGGTTCCAGGGCACCGAACGCGGGCAGTGAGACAGAGCCGCCCGGAGAGCCCGTGAGTGCACTCGCCCCTCGGCCTTCCTTAGTTTATTACAACCTGGGTCCTTCATTTACATAGCATGAACATCTGGATGACTAGGACTGTTAAGTGAAGACCCTACATTAGATCCTCTGTGTAACTTGGCTTCTGAAAGATGACTGAGATCTTCAAGTCCAAGTTATTCACTGATTAATAGAACTTGCATTATCTTTTATGACTCAAATTAAGGTATTCAGCCTTACTACTTCCTCTCCTAAGGGTTAAAATCTCAGGAAATCTTTTCAATTCCAAAAGTAGGGGACATACAACTGATTTCTCTTTTTCTTTTTTTTTCTTTTTGCTTTTTGGGTCACACCCGGTGATGCACAGGGGTTACTCCTGGCTCTGCACTCAGGGATTTCCCCTGGCAGTGCTCAGGGAACCATATGGGATGCTGGGAATCAAACCCAGGTTGGCCTTTTGCAAGGCAAACGCCCTACCTCCTGTGCTATCACTCCAGGCCCCACAACTGAGTTCTATTTTTTCTTTTTTTGCTTTTTAGGTCACACCCAGTGATGCACAGGGGTTAATCCTGGCTCTGCACTCAGAAATCATTCCTGACAGTGCTCAAGAGACCATTATAGGATGCTGGGAATTAAACCCTGGTTGGTCGCGTGCAAGGCAAATGCCCTACCCGCTGTGCTATCACTCCAGCCCCCACAACTGATTTCTTAATGGAAAATGTAACAGTAAGAAAAAAAGGAATGGATTTTTAAGTGCCACACTATGAAATTAAGTACCTAAATAGATTGATGTTTAATTTTTATATTATTCCCTGAGTCACTCATTTCCGTTAAATGTGGTAGTCATTAAAATAAACCAATATTCACAAGATCTTCTCCTTAACATCCCAGTCTATGCTTAAATATGTATATACAGTACAATTGAATATAATCTATATTTGAATGCATTATTTAGTCTTGGGATTTATAATTGGCATGCATAATTTTATTTATATTTAACTGATTTATTCTATATTTATGTTTCAAATCAACAAATTTTATCATGATGTAAAGAATCACCATATTTAAAACTTTTCACAGTAAATTTGATATGCAATACCTTAACATAACCAGAGCATATAATTTTATAAATTGTGGAACATGCAAAATAACATAAAAAACCATCAGGTCCAGATAAAATCTTATGTGATCCCAAAGAAATTTTCTAGTGACCTAGTCTATCAGTGTTTTCCTGAATCCTTAGATCATTAGACTCAATTACATTCATCATAAACTGAGCAGTTTGCATTTTATTTTTATTTGCCTAATTTTGCTTGTTATTTTGGATGTTTCTGGGACATATCTGGCTCTGATCAAAGGTTCTGGCTCTGAGCTCAGGGATCACTCCTGTCAGTGGGCGCTATAAAGTGCCCAGAAGCAATCCTAGAATAATGCACAGGATTCCAGGATTCCTTCTGCACTAGCCACACATTATACAAACATATATACATATATATACACACACATATGTATGTATGTATATATGTTATGTATATGTATGTATATATACACATATAAAGATATATTGATATACCATACTCTATATAGATATTGATTATATATTATATAATATATATGTAGGGCATTTGCCTTGCACCTGGCCAATATGGGTTCGATTCCTCCACCCATTTCACAGAGCTCGGCAAGCTACCGATAGTACCTTCCCCGCAATGGCAGAGCCTGGCAAGCTCCCCATGGCATATTTGATATGCCAAAAACAGTTAACAACAAGTCTCACAATGGACAGATTACTGGTGCCAGCTTTAGGAAATCAATGAGCAATGGGATGACAGTGATACCGTGATACAGTGAATAATACCGATTATATATCATGTATTATAATATTATAATTATATATTATATAATCAGTATCAATATGGAGTATGATTATTGTTTCTACAGAATTCCCTATCTGATATCCTTGCCAAAATTACTTAATATTTAAAAGCATTTTGTTGATTTGTCATTAGATTGTCAGGGCTATAGCTTCACATGGTCCTAATTTTAGTATCATCTCACTGCCATAATGATGACACCTCTATTCATTCTTTCCACTCACCTCACTTTTTCTTGTTACTCTTGAAATCAATATAGTTTTCACTGAATCTTATATTTTAATATTTGCTTTACTTATTCATATTTCATATATAAGTGAAACCTGAATGTAACCATGTTAATTATCTTCATTTTCTTATTAAATTCACTTAGCATAATCACTTCATTGATTATGTCCCTAAAATTAAATCATATATATATATACACATATATATTTGCAATTGTGGTGTGTGGGGGGGCAGAAGTATTCCACTCATCATACCTTCTTTGTCCACTTTTTTGTATAGTCACTGGACATAAGATGGCTCCATGTTTTGGTTATGTTGAATGATGCTTGTTTGAACACAGGGGTGCAAATATCCAGGTGAACTGCTGTTTGTATATCTTCTGAGTAACTGTTTACAGTGATGCAACTTGATCATCACACAGTATTACCATTGCTAGTTTTTTGTTATTTTTTTTTAGTGAATGTTTGTTGGGAATAGTTCTTCCCCACATGCCAGGAAACGTTGCCCACCGGTGCGGGCAGTCATGGGGCATAGGAAAATGGGCACAAGAAGCGGAGAAACACCCTCTGTGAGTAGCTGATGGCCGTTCATTTTATTGCCAAATACACACATATTTTATACAGAATCTTGGCTTACAGGAAGGACCAATTACATAAAGTTTATCATTATTGGTCTATCAACTTTCCTACTCTGCTTTGCCCCCATCCAATCCCAATTAAGGATAGATGTTGTGGTTAGAATGACTTGCTCATTGTACATGACAGTGCAAGTGACTAGGAGGTTGAGTGAGGCTCAAGGGTTAACACCCCGTGCTGATACAGTGTTCTTTTATTATTATTATTATTTTTTAGAATCACCGTGAAATAGTTGCAAGCTTTCATGTTTGGGTTATAATCACACAATGATCAAAAACCCATACGTCCACCAGCATACATTACCCACCACCAATATGCCCAGTATACCCCCCTTTCCCACCCTCCCCCTGCCTCCATGACAGAAAATATTCCCCATACTGTCTCTCTACTTTTGGTCATTATGGCTTGCAACACATACATTGAGAGGTCATCATGTTTGGTCCATTATCTACATTCGGTATGCCTCTCCCATCCCAACTGATTCCTCCAGCCATCATTTTTCTTAGTGATCCCTTCTCTATTCCATCTGCCTTCTCCCCTCCACTCATGAAGCAATCTTCCAGCTATGGGGCAATCCCCCTGGCCCTTGTATCTACTGTCCTTGGGTGTCAGCCTCATGTGATGTTATTCTATACTCCACAAATGAGTTCAGTCCTTCTATATCTGTCCCTCTGTTTCTGAATCATTTCACTTAGCATGATACTCTCCATGTCTATCCATTTATAAGTGAATTTCATGACTTCATCTCTCCTAACAGCTGCATAGTATTCCATTGTGTAGATGTACCAAAGTTTCTTTAACCAGTCATCTGTTTTAGGGCACTTGGGTTGTTTCCATATTTTGGCTAGTGTGAACAGTGATGCAATGAACATATAGGTACAGATGTCATTTCTACTGTGCTTTTTTGCACAGTATATCCTCGGGATATATTCCCAGAAGTGGTATTGTGGGGTCATATGGAAGCTCAATTTCTAGTTTTTGAAGGACTGTCCATATTGTTTTCCAGAAAGGCTGGACCAGTCAGCCACCAACAGTGAAGGAGCGAAGGACCATTCCTTTTTCCCCCACATCCACACCAGTACTGGTTGCTTTTGTTCTTTTAAATGTGTGCCAGTTTCTGTGGTGTGAGATAATATCTCATTGTTGTTTTGATTTGCATCTCCCTGATGAGTAGCGATCTGGAGCATTTTTTCATGTGCCTTTTGGCCATTTGTATTTCTTTTTGAGGAAACTTCTGTTCATTTCTTCTCCCCATTTCCTGCCAGCTTTGCCCAGATACTCCCTTCCATGGAGCCTCGCTTAAGGATCTCTTTGCAAGGTCGGGGTCTTATCTGTCCTAGTGCCTGTCCCACCCCCCACAAATGTCCTGTACCATATCTACTAGAGGTTGCAACAGTTTACATTCTCAACAATAGGATCCAGAGGTTATATTTCTCCACATCCTCACTTTCATTAAAAATATATATTTTTTTGCTTTTTGGGTCACACCCGGCGATGCACAGGGGTTACTCCTGGTTCTGCACTCAAAATCACTCCTGGTGGTGCTCAGGGGACCGTATGGGATGTTGGGAATCGAACCTGGCTCGGCTGCGTGCAAGGCAAACGCCCTACCCGTTGAGCTATTGCTCCAGCCCCTCATTTAATATTTTTAATCTGGGCCTTTCTCATATGTGTTGGGTAATATTGTGGTTTTGTTTTAATTTTTCTGATAATAAATGATATGTCTCTGGGACATCTATGAACATTCTTGAAAAAGTGTCTATTAAATAATTTTTGCATTTATGTGAGAGTTATTAATTATTTGAACATTTATTTTTATTGTATGTATTAAAATAGTTAATTGATTTTAATTGCTCATTAGTAATTAATTAAAAGTATTTACCCAAATTTTTGTGAACTGCAGGTTCAGTCATTGAAATGATTTTTTTGTTTATTGTTATTGTAAATAAGTTTTCTTAAGACCATTTCTGATAACTATTTCCATGTATATCCATATACTTCATTATAATAAATACCTTAGAATAGAAATATTGGCTAATTTGGTAGCATGATTTTTAGGAAATGAACTGCTTTCAAAATAGGTTATGCCATTTTCTATTTTCAACAGAAATATAACAATGAGAGTATACAAGTATTGCAAGTATTGTACATATAGTTATATGAATATATGTAATATTCACAAATAATTATGTTAGTAATAGTAGGTTATTTATTCACAATGTAAAATATACTAATGAAGCCAATAATGTACATAATTATATTGGACATCAGATAAAATCAACATGTTATAAATCTTAGCAGTTATACATTTATTATGCTAATTATGATTGATTTTAGTGTACTAAATTATTACATAGGGCTGGAACCATAGTATAGCAGGCAAGGCACTTGCCATGAATGGAGTTGCTGAGGTTCAATCTGTGATACTTGATATAGCTCCCCAACCTTCTCAGGAGCGATCCTGGGCACAAAGTCAAAGATAAATGCTGAGTATAACCAGGTGTGACAAACCAGAATGATAATAAGTATTACGTAAATAAATTTTGTTCTTTGTGGGGGCTGGAGCGATAGCACAGTAGTAGGGCATTTGCCTTGCACATAGCTGACCTGGGTTCGATTCCTCCGCCCCTCTCAGAGAGCCTGGCAAGCTACCTTGTGGCGTATTCCATACGCCAAAAAAACAGTAACAAGAAGTCTCACAATGGAGAAGTTACTGGTGCCCGCTCAAGGAACTCAATGAACAATGGGATGACAATGACAGTGACAGTTATGCTTTTATTCATACTTGATATTTAATACATTAAGTACTTTAGATTTTCTCTTTTTCTCTTTTTCTTCCAATTTTTTTTTAATTTTTGGTTTGAATTTTGGAACACATCCCGGGGTGCTTAGGACTGAGTACTGGTTCTGCTCTCAAGAATCACTCCTGGCAGCCTCAGGTTAATGGGATGCCAAGTGTTAAACTTGTGTTGGCAGCACGCAAGGCAAGTTCCCTACCCGATGTACTATCACTCCAGCCCATGCCTCTTTCTGAGACTTTCATCTCCTCTGTGATTACGTTTTCATCCCGTGACATGAATTAAGATAGAAATTGTATGTATATAGCTTAGAACACTCAGGACTTTAGCTCCAAAATTTATTAGTAACAGTTAAACATTTATTGAATAATTCCCTGTTTTTTTCTGACATCTTATTGCTACAAAGAATATACTAAAAAAATTCAGACAATAGATCTTTTTTGTTCTTTTTAAATTAGTGACTTGTTCCTTTACGAATAGTTATGAGTTTTCTGAAAACAATTTTTTCATGTGCATGATACATTATTTGTTAAAAACTAGAACTTTGATTTTTCGTCAGCTCAAATAGCTCAAATATTGCATATTCTATTATCAGAGATAGCCATACTTCTGAGTAGCTTTCAGTAAAATTGGAGAAACATTATAGCACTGTCGCACTGTCATCCTGTTGCTCATTGATTTGCTCGAGCAAGCACCAGTAACGTCTCCATTGTGAGACTTGTTGTTACTGTTTTGAGCATATCAAATAAGCCATGGTGAGCTTGCCAGGCTCTGCTGTGTGGGCGGGATACTCTCAGTAGCTTGCCTGGCTCTCAGAGAGGGACAAAGAAATCGAACCCTGGTTGGTTTCCTGCAAGGCAAACGCCCTACCCGCTGTGCTATCGCTCCAGCCTGGAGAAACATTATTTAAATAATTTTGGTGCAAAAGATTTTAGGTATTGTCCCATATTTTTAAGTTTTGATTAAAGAAACAGAAGGGAAAATCAAGTGACCACGGGACTTTAAGAATTTAATTGTAAGAAAGATCAGACCGTGCTGGCTGACTGGAATCTAAGAGCCTCCCTACCCAATGTGACATCTTCCCTTCCCAAACATAAATCACTTTTGTTCTATCAATTCTTTTCTCTAGACCTGATGAAAACTCAATTTAAATGTTCATGCTGGAATGATTTGGGTATTATCTTTTTTCTGTTTTCTAAAAATTCTGACGTCCATGAAAGTTCTTTAATTTTTCTTAAACATTCCAATAGAACCAGATGCTTGCTATAAAACTGAAAAGAAATATGAACATAATTATACACCATGAAAGTTGAAAAGAAATTAAAAGTAGAAAAGTTATAGCTTCTTAAACTTTTAATTTGTTATATGCCTATGCTCATAACATTTTTAATATTTTTTCATGTCAATGTCTGAGAAAAGTTATTAGTTTATCATATCTACTATGAAAAAGCTTATAAATTATGAAGAATTTTCATCAAAGTAGGTTTAGCGTTAATTAGTAGAAAAAGTTTTAGCACATTTATCTATTTAAACACCAAGAAACTTTCAAATTAAAAAGAATTAAGAATGTTAGTTAATATTTTTTAGTAAGCTTGTGGGAATTTTTATAAGACTTGTTAAAAATTTATTTCTATTCCTGATTTTTTTCTTTTAATACAGACTTTTAACAAAATATTAAGGTGTTATTTTACTGTTTTATACATACATACATATTCATTTCATATTTAAGGCCAAGTATTTATAATAAAATATAAAGATTAAACTCTTTAAAAACTAAATGCCTGGGATTAGGTTATTGGTTAATTTTCCTGTTTTATTGTTTCTGTCTCAGCTCCACTGTTTCATTTATAAAAAGGGCGTATCATTAAATTTCTAGAAAAAATATTTTGTTTGGCTATTTTGGATGATTTCTAACAAGGAAGTTATAAATTTGTGGCAGGCAAAGCATGTAGAGTTATAAATATATCATTGTTTATCATAATTTTCTCATGAGAAATAATTTACAGACATAAGATAAGCTATCTGTTTTAGTAATTCTTTATGAAGAACAAAAGGAAAAATCCAACAAGCTATACTAAAATCTGCCATTTTCAATAATGTGGCATAGCTTTGCCATATTATTATTTTTGTCTGAAACTGTGTACCTCTATTTTCCAACATTGTTATAATAGCAGTTCATGTGGCTGGACTTTTCCCTTTAGTGTCACTTTTAAGCATATTAAGGCTTTTACCCAGTCCCCTAAAAGTCTTGAAGAATTTTGTACTGCTTTTGTTCTTCTTAATTTGGTGTTACATTTCTCTTAAGGGTACGTTTTTCAATTAGAACAAGTTTACCCTTAAGCTTATTAGCTATTGAGTATAGAACATTTCAATTTTCATTTTACTCATCAGCACATTTGGAAAGAGCCCTCAAACCCTCTGCAACTATACTAAGCTATCTGAAGCAACTTACTCTCCCTAAGATCTATGCTAATATTTTATCACCCTATTATGCCAGTTCAAGTATGAAAAACAGTCTTATGATTCTTACTACATTTACATTTAAGCCGCGAGACCTGTTTAAATTTTTATCATATTGTATTATTAATTGATTTTTCTCAGTCTTTTTAAACTTGAAAGAACAAATTATCTATTATCTAATAAATGTTTAAATGTCATTTGTTTGTTGCATAAAAATTACGTTGAAAAAATCTTCATTCCTTTAGTGATTTGACTAATACAATATCCAGCTAATCTGTATTGGGATTGGGCCACACTTAATTTAAATGAAGCTTTTCTGTGACCTAATGGCATGACAGGACTAAAATGATGAGTAGGTCAAATGAAGTCTTCGGAGAAGCAAATTGGAGAGCAGCAGAGAAATTAAAATGCCCATGCATTAATACCAGATCTAACATTTTGTGGCATTAGGTTAAAATATGTCATTAAGATTAAAAGCATTAATACTTTTTTTTGTCAACAACAATGTTCACCATAAAAACAAGTTATCACTAATTCAACTAAATCATTTAGGGTTGAATTTGTGGTAATTGACACAAAACATGACACTATTAATAGTGCAGGTGAGGACATTAAGGGTATTAAGAAATCTCAGAACAGTTAATTATACACTGTGCATTCTCCTCTTATTTCTTTTGTTTGTTTCTCTTTGAGGGCCATACCTGACAGTAACCACTACTTCCTCCTGACTCTGTGCTAAATACATCAGTCCGGGGAGGGGGCGTGGGGGGTGTGTCTCAAGACCTGGAAGGGCAGCAAGCTGGGTAGGTAACCTGAGTCAGCCACGTACAAGGCAAAAGCCTAGCTTGCAGGTCTCTCTCTCCCAGCCTTGAATATTCTATTCAAATACCTACAAAAAATAAATACTAGTGTCAATTTTGTAAATGTTTTTTCCCATTCTTTCCTTTTTCTTTTATTCTAAGAGAACCCTCCCTTTCATACTTCAAGAAACATCTTTTGATCATAGTAAGCATAAAAAAAATGGAGTACAGATTTTTCCCCCAACTTTACAATTCTTTCAATAGTTGAATCTATTAGTGAGATGTAATAAAACAATTTGTCTGAACAAAAAAATGATAAAAATATTATGAGGGGACTGAAAGGTAGTACGGCAGAAAAGATGTTTGCCCTGCACGAGGCCGACAGGTGTTTGACGTTGGAGATCTCATATGGTCTCTGAGCCAGCCAGGAGTGATCCCTGAGCTTAGGGTCAGGAGTAAGCCATAGCACCACCAGATTTACCCCAAAATAAAACAAAATGAAACTAAACAAACAAACAAACAAATTAGAATATTTTTAGAAAGTCTGCATTCAGAGAACTACAAGTAAATTAATATTACCAGCTTAATTTCACCCTGATGTTTGTATTTATCCAGTTGTAATTTATTTGATTGGGAAATTTGAGGGTTAAATTTTATTTTTTCCCACTCAGCTCAATCTTTTCAGTACTTATTTCTCCTTCTAGATTTAATTGTTGGAAATTTGCATTCCCTATAACTCTATTTTTATATTTTGTAATTTCTCGTGGCTGATGTGGGTTTGATCCCTGGTACCACATATGGTCTCTGATTCTGTCAGAAGTGGTCCCTGAAGAGTCAAGATTAAGCCTTGAGCACCAAAAGGTGTGCCCCCAAACCAAAGATAAAATAAAATAAAGTAAAGATGTGCACGCTGAGAGACCCAAACACCTAAAGGATCTGCCACCAGTACTTATCAATACACTGGCTCAGCTCTTCACATGCTACCTCTCTGAATGCAAGGTTCCATCCCAAGGAAAACCAGCAAGACTGTTCTGTTGTACAAAAAGGGAGACATCCACAACATTGGCCACTATCACCTGATCTGCCTGTTGCCATCGTCTACAAGTTGTTCACTCAAGTCATTCTGAATAGGATTGGAAAAACACTAGAAAAAGGACAACAATTTGAGCAAGTTGGGTTCCGAAAAGGATTCAGTACAATTGACCATATCACACAGTGACCAAGCTCATTGAGATTTTGCAAGAGTTCAAGATGCCACTCTTTTTAACATTCCTTGATTTAAAGAAGGCCTTTGATTCTGTTGAGACTGAAACGGTCATCCAAGTCCTAGCCAAAAAGAGCGTTCAATCTCAGTACATCGGGATCCTCTGCAAGCTGTATTACGAATTCACCACCAGATCTCACCATTCTACAAGAATGTGATCATTGATGTGAAGAGAAAGGTTCGGCAGGGTGAGACCATTTCACTGAAACACTTCAATGCCACGCTTGAGAACATCATGTGACGACTGGAATGGGAAGGAATGGGAGTGAAGATAGATGGTCATCAACTACACCACCTCTGCTTCACTGATGACATCATTGTGATAACACCAAACATTAGCTAAGCTGCACGTATGCTGCCCGACTCCGACCATGATTGTGGAAAGTTAGGACTGCAGCTTAATCTCACCAAGACAATGTTCATGAGAAACGGACTAGTTCCTGACGTTCCATTTGCTCTCAATGGAACGAACATCTGCGAATGCAGCAGCTATGTGTACCTAGATCGAGGACTCAACATGAGGAACGACTTGGCGCCATAACTGCACAGGAGGAAGAGAGAAGCATGGAACGCCTTCAAGAGCTTCAAGGAAGTGGTTAAGAGGACAAAAAACCTCCAGCTCTGGGCACATCTTTTCGATTCCACCGTTCTTCTTGCACTAACATACATCTCAGAGTCCTGGACCCTACGCAAACAGAATGAGAATGCTATTCGAGTATCCCAAAAAGGAATCGAAAGATACATGCGAGGAGTATCACATTTCACTCAAATGAGAGAAGGAATCCAGAGTTCTGACCTCCATTGGTGATTGGAAATGAGTGATGCTGCCTGGTTTGCCAAGCCTTCAAAAATTAAATGGGCTGGACACATAATGCAATTGGAGATGACTGCTGGACTAGAGCTGTTACCAACTGTGTTCCACGGAATGTCAAAAGAATGCCTGGCTGCCCACCTACAAGATAGTAAGATAGTCATACTTCTTCGTCAAGACCCTGAATGAATGGTTTGATGCTCTTTGTGTACCTGGTGCGAGCAGATGACATTGGGCTATACTAGCACGTGACAGGGATGGATGTAGATGTTACTGGTGCCCGCTTGAGCAAATTGAGGAGCAACGGATGACAAGTGACAAGTGACAAAGTAAAGGTAATTTCTATAGGAGAATTTCAATTGCTCAACCTAATCATTCTGGGCTTTTTAGACATATTTACCACTATAAAACAATTACAAGCCATATAGTTTTAAACTACATATTAAATTTTTTTTTATGTGGAGCTATTTTAATGTGGCCAACCTTAAGGAAAGGTTTCAATGTGATTTTTTGTTTTAATTGCAAAAAATGCTCATTATAATCCTATTTTTCTTTATATCTGAACCATCACCTTTCATGAACTTTTCCTTATATCCTTCACACACTCAGTGATGCTTACTCTTATCTAATTGGTTTTGTAAATTATCATATACTTCGACATTTTTGTATTTTTTTCCAATTCTCAATTGTGTCAGATATCAGAACTTCAAATGTTCTTTAATTATTTAAAAGATCATTACTGAATTATTAACTCCCTTTAATTATCTATATGTGTTTGACATATATTTCTAAATGCCTAATGAATGTCTGAGTATATTTGGAAAAAATCTTCAGAAACCAATTTATGCACATTTATGACTTTGCTGACAATTTTTCTTGTCTGCATTGGGTGATGTTCTAAATTGATGTATTTATCTTTTATTCTTTATGCTACTTTTTCCTTTTAAAAACAATTTATATTTTGGACATTTTGTATTTCTATTTCAGCATTTTTCTGTTTTTCTAGAATAGTTTTCACAGTTCCAAAATTTCAATTTTTTAATCAATATTTTTAACTCAATCTTTTACTGATAGCTTTAAAGGGAATCATTTGATTCCTACATGGGATAGTTTAAACCATAGTCAACAACATATTTATGTTCCTAGTTTACTTGTCTACTTTATTTACTTTTATTTGAAATACTCTGCTCAGTCAGATGTACAATACTCAAGCAGTTTTTCAAGATAAGTGGAAACTTATGATGAACCTACTATGTATGGTTTAAGCTTAACAATTAACTGTAAGAAATGATCTACATCAATTGTGACACATGTCATATAGCATTTTATTCTTTTGGAGAGAGCAAAGATACATAGCAATACAAATTCTGTCACATAAAAGAATTTTCTATGGCTTTGATATCTGAAGAACAAAAGCAGGATAAACCAGTTTTGTCCATATTCCCAAGGTACACTAAAATGTTTAGTTTAAGAATTCCCTTCCTTTGTGAAACATTTTCCAATAACTTTATATCAGTTTAATTATTGTTATTTCATGAAAAGAACATCAAAGTCCTGATTCTCCAATTTTATTGTGTGCTTTTAACAATATCATAAAACACAATAAAACAGACTGTATAGTTTGTGTAGATGTCAAATTCTTTTATACATATTTTTTTCCCTCTCCCCAGTACACCGCAAGCTCAGGTATACTATTCTCTTGGTCATTGATGCTGCATGCACACCTACAACAGTTCCCAAAGCTAGTAGATATTAAAGACAATTAACAGTGGTGGACCATATTGAAAATTATTTGTCAAACAATCACAACATTCAGTTTTGCACTGTGAAAACCTGTATCTCATAACTATCTAGAAAGTAAGAAGATGTAACTGTGAACAGTGTCTTAGAATCTGAAATTTTTTAAGACTCAGATTTGTTCCTTAGGAATAAAGGAAAATATATTTCAAATTATTAATATATATTTCAGTGCAGAAAAGACCTGCAATTTATAAATAACTGAATTTTTATAGTAAATCTAAATGTACAAAGATACCCAGAAACATATGTTTTATATATAAGCAGAATTTGCTCATATTTTGAAATTATGTCTTCTACTTACCTAGATCCACTAGATCAGAAACTCTATGTTGATTTTTTAAGAATAGATCCAAATCTTATTGTGCATTCTATTTCAAACACAAATGGAAGATTTGTGCTTCTCATTTGATCTAAACTCTTATCTAACAAGCAAGAATAAACCTACTAACATCTGCTCAATGCAGTAAAAAAATTTATGGTCAGCAGTGGCCCAAGATGACAGTTGAGAGAAAACACAATAAATGACCTGAACAGTGGTATTCACACAGCTGAAGGGCAATTTGGTAAACTACTAGATTGAATCAATGAACTCTCTGATAGTGATTGATCAGTCACCCTAGTTTAGAGCAGTCCCCTTTACTTTCTGATAATTTAACAATCTAAGGAGACAAAAAGGAAAGACTGGTAGCAATCTTAGCATCCAATACAAAGGGACTATGAATACATTTCCTTGCAGAAGGCTTTCTACCATTGGGATAGAAAACTCCTAGTGTCTAACATCATAGAAATCTGAAGCAAAGAGCATGACAGTGGGCTATCTGTCTTTATAAGGAAAGAAACCTATTCTCTTCTCTTGAGCTGCTCCTGTTGAGGAAATGAGCACGTGTTCAGTTTCATGATAGAATTCACTGACAGAATTATAGGCAAAAAAAAATATATATAGGCAAAAAAAAAAAAACCACAATGCTTACAAAGATGGAACAAGTAGTCCTTTAATCCAGAGTCAAAGACCCAGAGTCAGACACACACGCGTGCGTTAACCTCTGTACTATCTTTCCAGCTCTGGGGTTTTAAAACAAACTCATATTAATGTTATTCTCAAGCAGTCACACTTTCGACCTCAGGAGCTTAACATATTGAAGAAAAGAATGGAGGCATCTAGGACACATGCCTTGGGAATCTAATCCATTGTTCCTGCTGCATACATGTCGGTAACCCCCTGCTGACATCTGGCCTCAGTTTCGAATGTGGAGAGTTTAGTAGCAGAAAGTTCATCATGAGCATCTCAGGTCACGGTACACATGACAAACTAATTATCTTGCTGTCACTCTACCATGACCTGGTTCAGGTTTGACCCCTGGCATCCTGCATGGTCAATAAGCACTGCCAGTAGTGATTTCACAACAAACAAATAAGCAAACAAACAAAAGAAAGATAATTCTTTTCAGAAGCAACACTATGTGCTCCAAAGTCTTGAAGATGCTATAAGTAATTGTCTCCCAGGGCCCTGAAAAATATTTATAAAGAATCATTCTCTGTTTAGGTATTTGAGGATCTTTATTCTCCTGGATTATGGGAACAAGTAGCAGAGCAACATAGAGCATTGACTACTGAACAATTTACCCTTTTAATTCTCATTTTACAATAAAAAAAGCTTGGGGCCAGAGTGATAGTACAACAGGTGGGGTGTCAGTCTTGCATGTAGACAACCTGGTTTCAATTCTCAATACCATATTTTTCCCCTGAGTTGCGCCAAGAGTGATCCCTGAGCATAGAGCCTGGAGTAAGCCCAAAACACTGCTAGGTGTGCCCAAACTACATCCTCCAAAGTAAAATAAAATAAAATGAGAAACAATCATCTATTTATAGTTAAAATTGTCAGGGTCCTGGCCATTAGACCCCGGCAAACTGGAGTATGATCCCCCTGCCACCGGACTTACTCCCTATAGGAGAGGGAGTGGGAAGGGAAGAAGCCTCTGCCCTGCCCCCCTGCGCACCGCGGCCACCCTATCGCCGCCATCGAGAAAGAACCACGCAGAGAGGGGAGAGTTGGAGGTCAACACAACTCTCTTTTTATTGAGCTCACATACCAATATTTAAAGAAGAAATTTTAGGGAGGCGTGGGTGGGATGGACACCTGGTTATCAGCTCTGAAGAAAACATTTTGCTAGGCCCTTTACAGATGTTAATTGATGATTTATGTTCCCTCCTTCCAAGGCCAGGTATGCTTAGCTCAGACAAGCGGTGACTTTCAAGTTTCATCCCACTATCTCCTCGACCAGGGAGCCCTTCTGGGTGGAGTGCTGGCTGGCACAGGTCCTTGGGGCCCTGTTTGAAGAGAGCCTGTTTCTGTCTCTAAGGGCAGGGGATTTGGCCAGGGTCTCAGACTGGCTGCTGAGACCCCAACATCAAATATCATTTTCCTATCACTGTCCATCATCTAGCTACCTATTTCTACCTATACATTATCTTCCTTACTATCCTCATACATTAACCTGGTGAAAAATGACAAATCACTTTGGGAAAGCAAAGATACAAAAATGATTTCATCTCCACTTTGTTACATAAGCTGTGTTTCAAGAATATGAGTCTTCTTTTTTCACTTAGGCATATTTATCAATGAACTGCCTCATTATAAACATTTATGAGCAGTCAGACTCCAGGGGTAATGAAAGATCCTTGCATGTTTTAATCACACAGTGAGCCTTTAATTAGAGAATAGAACAGGAATCCCTATTTCAGTCTTAAGCCCTCCCAAGGATATCTTTGGGAATAAACAATCCTGGTTATATCCTCCAACTTATTAGAGTTTATTAGAGTAACTAACTTCTGTATCTATCAATATATCTATCAATTAAGTGTGGTCATCTGACCTGTATATGACCAGAATCCTACCAGTCCATCACATTCAGGGAGTCCTTTGCAGCAGAAGTCTTTATACCCATATCAGGAGTCTATAGAGAACTAACAAAGTGAAGATTATCAAAACTGCTTGTATTAGGGCTGTTTATAGAGTGGAGATATTCAGGTAGTTGCCTTATATGTGGCTACCCCAGTTCAAGACCCAACATCAAATATAGTCTCTCTGAGCAGAGAACTAGGAATGAGCACTGGCCACATCCAGATGTGACCTACTACGCCCCTCATAGCCTCAGCCCCATTTCTCAATGTTCCTATTCTCTGCATCCAATAATTTATCAAAAGCTTAACAATGTTGATATCTTCTGATTTTCCCACAGAAATATGAGTAATAAATGTTGAAAAAAATAAATTCATACTTATTGGATCTCAAGTTTGTTACTATAGCCATAAAATTTAGTATGATTGTAAATTATTGTTTGTTCTCTGATTCAACAATTGTAGTGTGTATATGTACATATACATGCACTCACACATATACATTTCTATTTACATATTACTCATAATATACAGGGCATGGGTAACATTTGTTATCTATGTAAAATATACTGTATAGTACATATATATGTGTAATGTATAGGCATTTCAATAAATTGGGAAGTTTAATTCTTTTCCTATGTGCTATGCTGAATTTTAGATTCAGACTACAAGGGAATGTTTTTCTGAATTTGAAACTAGTCATATATTTCAATTCTGAAAAGAAGCACAGATTTTACAAACAAAATCTAGAAGCTTAGAAGGCAAACTGCAGACACCTTTGTAGAGTCATTGGCATTATCAGGTAAGAAGACATTAGCCACCTTGGTGGGACTGCTTCTGTTGACAAGAGGAACTTGTCAGAATGAGTGGGTTCACAGCATAAAAACTGAGTATTGGAAAACTGTATCCATTTGGTGCCCTAATATTCTTACAGTCACTGTTCTTGCATTTTTCTAAGAGAATTTCTATGAGGTCAAGAATGTGGCTAGGGGGACTGGAGCGATAGCACAGTGGGTAAGACGTTTGCCTTGAAGGCGGCCGACCTGGGTTCAATTCCCAGCATCCCATATGGTCCCCTGAGCACGCCAGGAATAATTCCTGAGTGTAGAGCCAGGAGTAACCCCTGTGCAGCACAATGTGTGACACAACCCCCCAAAAAAACAATGTGGCTAGGTTGGTAGAACAAAGCCTCACTTGTGTCATAGCCAAGGCTACATCCCTACACTGCTGTGGCCCTACACCACCTCCAACACCTCAAAAGAGAATTTCTATAATTTTAATTTTAACTTTTATTGTAATTAAAATTCAACTTCTCACTAAGTCAGATATTCAGGTGTGTTTTTTTAAAAAAAATATGGATCCTCTAAGCATAAGAAAAAAAAACAGAATTTTTTTTCTCATCACAGATTTTTAATTCTTTATCTACGCCTTGAAGTGGAAATTGAAATCCCTAAACTGATAATTTCCTTTCTCTGAATGATATAGCATGGCTAGAAGAAGAAAACTAATCCCATAGTCTTTGTCTCTCTGTTTTTCCCACACTATTCAATTTCATCAGCAACCTCATCTTCACAAGACATATTTTCTTCAGGTCTTCAAATCCTGATAATACTCAGGAAATGTAATAACTAACTTGTTGCCAACAATTTTTGTGGAGCACTGATACTTCTAACAGTAGGATCATTACTACTTTTAAATCTATTATATCACAGAACAAACTTCTAGTTTCTTTCCTGAAAGTTCTATTCCCCTGAACCTATTTCAGTACCGAATTCGTGTCATTTTGTTATTTGGTCAGTAAGAACTCCATTCTAGGATTGAGGAAATACATTAGTCTCGTATGAAAATGATGGGTGTTAGCAACATTTCATTAAGAAACTATGTTTTAAAAAGTTTCTGGAAACTGTTGACTGGGAAAATCATTGTAATTTTTTAATTGCATGTTTTTTCTGACCAATATGATTTTTCTGCTCCTTGATTTCTCCTTCCAAATATAAGGAATGTTTCATTATGCATGAAATCTTGAAAAGAAAAGGCATATTTGGATGATAATTTATGGCGTCTCCTTTGAAATGAATGAAATGTATAGGTGTGGTTGGTAGTGATGCAAAGCTGACAGCTGACAGTTATGTTTAAATGCTTTCACATTGGATACCTAGCATGAAAGATTCAATCACTTATCTCTCACTAAGCCATCCTTAGCACCAGTCTGCCAAGTTTTTTATTCACCTTAAATTCTCTTGATCCATGTCGATGAACAAATGTACAGTTAAACCTAGAGCTTTTATCATCTGAAATAGTGCACACAACAAAACTTCCCAACTGGAGGCCTTTCCCTTCCCTTGATATTTTAGAAATATTTCTTAGTTCCTATTATGTCTTTTTCATAGTAGCCAACTCTAGCTATTCACATCATGCATTGCAAATGCATATGTAGGATGGGCTTCTGTGTATTATTTTCTTTCCAATCACCTTACTATAGAAAAATTCCCTTGGTCTGAGAGATGAGGCACGGTTGACAGAGCAGTAGGAACAGGCACCATGAAACCATAGGCCAGAAGTCATGATATTACTGTCTTATTGACCTGATGTTGCATGCAATCTTTCAATTGATTTTATAATAGATGGCTGTTGTGCATGACCAATTTCATGATCCCCTACTTTAGATAAAAGTCATTTCATGATGGGAAATTTAGGTCCTGTTGTTAATGTCCCTTGGATGTGTTTGCAATCTATATTGAAACACAGCAGCGAGATAGAAACTGTTTTTCAGATAGAAAACAGCTGATTTATATTGTATGAAAAGTTAAAATATCTGAGCTGTGATTATTCAATTGCCTAAGGGTCCTTATGGTCTCAATAATATTTTGAATACTAGTGACTGACAAAGTGAAAAGGTCTGATAGTTTGAGTCTATCACCAAATTTTTTGAATTTATCTAGCTGTTAATGAACGTAGCATACTTCTCTAGTAGGCTTGTCTTTTATTGGGAAATTAAAAGACACCCATCAGATATGCCTCCTAAATAAGGACTTTTATTTTTATTTTTATTTTTATTTTTTAATTGTATTTATTTACTTTGTTTTTGGTTTTGAGCTCACACCCAGTAGTGTTCAGGGGTCATTCCTGACGGTGCTCAAAGTCAAACCCAGGCGTTCTGCATTAAATCATGCATTCTGGAGTCTTGAGAGATGGTACTGCGGGTAGGGAACTTGTCTTGCATACTTCTGACCCCAGGTTCCATCCTTGGTACCTTATATGATCCCCTGACTACAGCTGGGAGTGATTTCTGAGCTCAGAGCCAGGAGTAACCTGGATAAGGACTTTTAAAGCAGATGTCTATTCTGTTCTTCTGCACTTATCTATTGCTATGTGCATTATACACAAAAGTAAGCATTGATGTACTGTTATTGAGATAACTGGACCATTGTTTACAGAGACAAGGGTTTGACACAAGAAGATGAAAGAGTGAAACTGGCCACTCGGCCCTATAATGAGCAATAACTCCCATTTTACTTTTATGTTGTCACAATTTTATCAAAATCAAGTGATCAGTCAACTTCTACATCCCAGTTCCACATACTTTATTGATTTGCTCCAGCAAAACTAGACTCATGCTTGGTGATAGCATAGTAACCATTTATCTTGATGCAATCAGTTCTCAAAATTTAGGTGCCTTTTGTGCAGCCCAGTTAGTAAATGAATGCAGTTATTGTAGCAATTAGAATAAGTTGGGCATTTCTCTGGAAAAATATATGATAACAGGTTAACAGGATGTTATAAAGTTTTATTTGGTCACGTGTTGAGAACAAGTACCTGGGCTGTCACTGTCATCCCATTGGTCATCAATTTGCTGGAGCGGGCACCAGTAAAGTCTCCCTTGTGAGACTTGTTGTTACTGTTTTTGGCATATCGTATACGCCACGGGTAGCTTGCCAGGCTCTGCTGTGTGGGCAGGATACTATCACTAGCTTGCCGGGCTCTTCGAGAGGCAGAGAGGAATAGAACCCAGCCAGGTTGGCTGCGTGCAAGGCAAACGACCAACCCGCTGTGCTATCACTCCATATTTCTACAACTGCCAGCGATAACCTGCAGATGTGGAGAACAGTTTTCCAGAATATGCAAAACTGAAAAACTCAAAATGGATATCCCAAGTTAAATGCGCTTCTTAGGAACTCTGAACCAGAGATACCACTCTGCACTGAGAAAACATCACCTCGATACACAAATAATATCCCAGGTCCCTCTTTTCTCTCACCCCCAACATTAGCCATGGGAATATCTCATAACATGCACTCCATGACCCACGTGTACATTTGCTAGTGTGTGACATGAGATCACTACAAATCTGTAAATGTTGTTTATTATTTTCCACTATGCATGTAAGTCAGGAAGGCAGTTAGTTAGGCAACTAAATACTGTAGTGTTTGGATGTGTTTATATTAATAGCAGACAATATATATTTTAAGAAAATAATCTCAAAGACAAAAAATTTTTAATAAAGTCTATGTTTACAAAACCATGTAATTTACATATTAATTCAATTGATGGCTTAAGATTAGTAAATATTCTATAGTACATATCCACCAAATTAATTTGCTAAAAGTTCCTACCAAAAAAATTAAAATTGTCTTTTTGGTATGTACTTAAGTATATTTATAAAGTAAGTATATAATCCACAAATAAAAACTGCTTCCTCCAAACATTATGACTGTCCTTCATATTTCTTTTTCTTGCATTACTACATAGACTAAGAGAACCATAAAATATTAAATAGAAAGATGAGTCAAGCCTTTTTAACTCTCTCACCAAGAAAGAAAAATATTTATTATAATTATTCCAGATGCAGTTTTTCTCAGATGTTCAATAAAATAGAAGAATATTTTCTATTATTAATTAACTGATTTTTTCCATAATTATTATTAAAAATAATTAAAGTAAATGTGTTACTTTTTCTTAGGCTTCAAGGAAAAGCTGCTACTGAGAGACTTATTTTCAAATGATTGCCCAACTTACAATTTCATCTAATTGGGTTATTACCATGCTCTCCTTGTTTTTTATTGATATTTGAAATTTGTGTATTTTTGTTTTTGTAACATTTTTGTCTTAATCAGATTAACTTCTATAAAATTGTGATAAAACAAGTTAAAAATATATGCTTGGACTTTAAAAATTTTACTAGAAATTGTATTTCATATTGTTTGTAATATTATGTACTTATGTACTTATGATATTGGGATGTATATTATATCAGAAGACCTTGATTAATTAAAAAATCTCTTATTTGTTACCTACATAATATATGTCTGTATATATATACATATTTAAAATATATGGCTACATGTTATGTATGAAAATATATGTGATTAACTTACATTTTAAAGTCAAATTTAAGATATTAGGGATAATCATAATACATTTGAACAAGGTTAGTTTAGGATACAGCATTGTAAGTATTCAATATTGTACTTATTTTGACTCTAACTTATTCTGCTGTAGAATGTATTACTCTAAAGCATGATCAGTAACTAGGAAATACTATTAGGACAATCCATAAGTAAAAAAAAAAATAAAAGAATCCTTCAAGACATATCTTCATTCTGTGAAAGTAGTAGCTGGTTCATTGCCTCAAGATCATTGATTCTATCATTGACTCATTGCCAAATTATTTGTGGAATCTAAAAATACAGATAAGGAAAATGTGAAAGCATTTCCTCCATCTTGAAAACTATTGATGAAAGATTTAAACAATAGTTTTTAAATGTTGAGCCCTCTTGTTCTTCTGGAAGAAGGATATCTTAAATGATCCATGGGATCCATTAAGTGACACATGAAATCTCTTTCATGGAATCCTTAAATGATACATTTTTTGGCAAAGGAAGCTGAATTAAGGTTTTAGCAGAGTTAAAACTGTGCTACTGTTTTCATTAAATTCTCATTTTTAAAGTCTCTAAAATTGTAGAGTTGGGGGAATTTTAAGTGGTCTCTTCTAACTTTACTTGTTTTTACATATGCCTTGTTATTTGAGCATAATTTCCTAAAATGTAAAATTATTCAGAAAGACCTATACAGTTTTATACAAAAAAAATTGTCATCGGTTTATTAAGGGATTGAAAACGATAAAATGTAATGTTTCTTTTACAGTAGATCTATAATGATTAGCAATTTTCCTCCTCAGTTTTTAACCTATTCTATTCTCCCTTTTAAAAATATGCAAATTATTTTGACTTGATGATTTGTAACATTTATTTCTCACGATATCTAAAATGCCTAGGAAGATCAATATTCAGTCTTTGGTATTTAGCTCAGGGACCTAGATCAGGGATATAACTATTTAGATATTTCTAATAAATTAATTTTACCCACTTTTTACCCATTTACCACTTTTGTCTTGCAAATGAGAGCAATTAACAAGACAAAACCCACAAAGGTTAAGTTATTCAAAAATATTTCTAGAAAGAAACACTGTTTATATTTACTTTTGGTTTAAAAAATGAGAAATTCAGAAAAGAGTGCAAGAGTAATTTCATAATATATTTATTTAGACAAAGTAACAAAGGGGAATTTTCAAGATAAAAATAAATTTCATGCAATGTTCTGTGTGTACAATGTAATCATTTGCAAAATATTTAAAAAGTTTGCATTAGTAACTATCAAAACTTTAAAAAATGTCTTACTTAGAGTCTGGTACTGTATTAAAGATGTGACAAAAAATATTTAATCTTAACAGAAGCCTTGTAAGAGATGTTGAAATGCAAATTTTTTCCATCTACACTGCAAATCGTACATGTGTTTCTTTTGGTTATAAGTTGAAGATACTTTGTAACCAATTAGCAAGTTCACTGAACATATAGTATCAGAGATATATTAATATTTTTTCAGAAGGAGAATACTTTATTTTCTTTTAGAGATGATGCAAAATTTTGAAGATCTATAAACTGTAGAAATTTAAAATATCCTTTGGAGTTCAATCAGCTTAATCAATGGCTAAATAAATAGCAGTACTCCTACATTCATGAAATCACGATCACAAAATCCCGTTGATCATCGAGTGGCTCAAGTGGTCTCAGTAACCTCTACATTCATCCTATCCCGGAGATTTTAGAAGCCTCTCTCTTCTCGGCCTTCCCAACGATGCCACTTTGGAGTTTCTTTCAGGATCAGGGGAATGAGATTCAGCTGGTTACTGGCTTTGGCATATAGATACACCATGGGAAGCTTTCGAGGCTGTCCCATGTGGGCAGGAAGCTCTCAGTAGCTTGCAAGTTTCTCCCAGAGGGAGAAGTAGGTTATAAGATATCAATTCTGGGAGCTTGCTTTTAAGTCTCTGGATGTTGGGCATTGATGGGATTACAAACAGTTGGGTTCCTCTGCCGGTAGCTTCATGCATGAGGCTTGTCTGAACGTTTGGAGAGGGGCCTTGAGCATGGCTGTGACTAGGTTCCGGTGGTCTCTGGGTGCTGGGAGTTCTGCTCGGGGTGGGAAGGGAAGCTGGAGCCCATCCCTTCTGAGGGGCCCCGGGGAAGACAGCCAGGCATGTGGGCAAGAGACTCAAAAGAATATATATAGGTTGCTAAATCTAAATATCTGTATATGTAGCATCATTGTTACTTTACCTGATCTAAAACTAAGATGTATATGAAATTATTTTATAGTACAGTCTGCATAGTACTGTCTTCCCATTGTTTATGGATTTTCTCGAGCAGGCACCAGTAGTAACGTCTCCATTGTGAGACTTCTGTTACTGTTTTTGGCATATTGAATACACCATGGGTAGCTTGCCAGGCTCTGCCGTGCGGGATGGATACTCTCAGTAGCTTGCTGGGCTCTCTAAGAGGGACGGAGGAACTGAACCCAGGTCGTCTGTGTGCAAGGCAAACACCTTATTGGCTGTGCTCCAGTCCCTATTATTTTAATTCTTGCTATACATTACTCTAATGATGACAGTGTGCTACATGAACATACTTATGACTGTGTCAGTTTATATCAAGCACAATGGGACAGTGAAAAATACATTCTACATGGAAGAGAATGTCATTGAATTCTGAAGAATTCATGCACTACTAGAGCTTAATCTCAGGGACTGTGGAGGATAATTGAAAAGGGTGGATAAAATACATTGCATGTTGGAGCGCCAGGTTTAACCTCTTGCACTTCATGGTCCCCCAGTACCAATCCCGCACTCTCCCTCCTAGCCATGAGTAACCTAAAAGACACTGGGTGTGATCCAACAACAAAACCAACTAAGATCCTTTTCAGAATATTATACCTGAATGTCATAATATGTAATGGTACTGTCACTGTCACTGTCATTCGTTGCACATCGATTAACTCGAGTGGGCACCAGTAACATCTCCATGTGACACCTGTTATTACTGTTTTTGGCATATTGAATACACTACAGCTAGCTTGCCAGGCTCTGCTGTGCGGGCGAGATACTCTTGGTACTGGTTATTATAATACAACTGCCTGAACTTTTCTTTATTCTAATACTGTCTTTGAAAAACACCTAAAAAAAGTGTCAGTGTAACTATAGTTCTCTGTTTGCTATTTATTAATTCTGGAAAAATAATGCTGGCAGAACAGAAATAATCTTGACAAATATTTATGTTTATAAATTAAACATTGACATAGGTACTTAAAAGTACACAAAATTTTTGAATGTAGTATATTTTTATCATTATTTTCAATGTTTAGTTTTCTTTTTTTCTACATTACCTTAACTTATTAACTTATTTTTTCTACATTACCTTAAAGTAATGATGTTGTCAATGCTGAAAAGTAATTTTAGATGTTGCATATCTCAGTCTTCATATAGAATCTTGAAAAACTTCTATAAAGATACTTAAAGTTTTGAAAAATGAAATATATCAATTACAGCCATTATCTCCTTGGGATACATACTGCTTATTAATTAAACATAAATGGTATAATACCACAACAATTAATTTTTATGTGTTACATATGATAAGTAATATGATTAATATATAGCTATAATTATTCATTAAATTTTTAAATAAGGTTAGTGGACTGCAAATTAGAAGCTATTTCTAATTCAATTGTTTTTCTTCTCTTCAAATAATTAGCACAAATTTTACCTTTGCATGAAATAACCTCAATTTATTATAATAGGTGTACTTTGGAAATCTGAAAAAAAATGCTTTTGTTTTTATACTGTATGCTTCCTGTATAGTGTATATTTAATGTATTTTATTAGGCTACTATAATTCTAGCATTTGATTTCTTCCCTTCCACTTTATCATATATTTCTTGATATACTCTTGGGAGAAAATGCAAAGTATTTTGTCCTAAAGTATAACTTCTTGGAATAAGATGAATATATATTCAGCTAGCAGTTTTGAAGATGAATATGTGTCATATCAGAATCAGAAAGAATAAATAACCATAGTAGCAAGCAATTAAACATAGAATTCTATGAGTTATTAAATTTTCTGGAGCCTTAAAAATTTCATGAAAATTTTCATAATCTTATTGAATATTTCTTATCATGTTACCATCTCAAAAAAATTGAAGTTGAACAACATGCTCTACCATTTTACTGAAATGTAATGATTGCATGATAAGTATACACTAAAAATAAGAAACAAACCTGTATATATAAGATGCTATTTTTATCTTGTAGGTTTACATTAATAAAAATTTTGGGTAGAGACACCATTTACATGATCTTTAAGTCTTGTAGGGTAGACCCAGAATTTGAGTCTAAAAATAAGCACCTGCTTGTGTATACAAGACCCTGTATTCAATGCCCAGCACTATCTGCCCGCCACCAGAAACTAGTGGGTCATACCCCCAACAACAATTTACAAAAATAAAATCTGATGGTAGAGACACTTAATTAACAAATATAACTGAAATAATATCATTTAAACAATGAAAGTGCAGTGAAAAGCAAAGTAAGGAATAAAAGAGTCTAAGGATCATTTAAAGAGATTTCAAAAGAGCAAAGAACCATTAGCAGTGCTAGTGTACTTTTTTGATGTATTATATCAGCTCTAGAGAGGCTCTTTATTGGTTATACACAAAGTTCAACTATAAGCATCGTGCTACTAGATCCACAAGAAATCTTATGAGAAAGATTATCTTTACATAGTTGAGGAAATATGCTCAGAGATAGTGAAAATTCATGCACAAGATCTCATATAAAGTTACACATAATGGGGAGACAATGAAGGACTGAAACAGGCACTAAGGTTATGGGGCTGATGTTGGAATGATGCTTTCATGAAACCCTCTCATTGATCGCTGTATCACTGTATCACTGTCATCCTGTTGCTCATTGATTTGCTCAAGCAGATGCCAGTAGCAACTCATTCGTCCCTGATTCATTCAGGGTCAGGGGAATGAGGCCAATTATTGTTCCTGTTTTTGGTATATTGAATTCACCACGGGTAGCATGCCAGGCTTTGCCATGTGAGATTCTGCATCGCTCCTTTCCGGGAGCTTTGCTTTATAGTCTCTGGATCTTGGCCATCAGTGAGATTACATGGTGTCGGGGGCAGTTTGTGGGTGTGACTGCCAAGCTACTGGAAAACTGAGGATCTGGGTGGAGGAGGTCCAATCCCTATCTGATCAGCCTTTGAGATCTCAGCCATGGGTCCCGCATACTTCTGTCAGTTCCTTCATGTATGAGGCTCGTCCAAGCATGTGGAGGGTGGCCTTGAGCACGGCTGCGGCTGGGTACTGGAGGTTTCTGGCTGCCAGGGCTCTGTGTGGGGCAGGCAAGGAGCTCAACCTGACCTCTCTAAGGGGGCCCTGGTGAAGACAACTGTTGTGGGGGCAGGAGGGTTGCATAAAATATGATATCTATATTGCATAGAATATGATATCTATATTGCATAGAATATCTCATCGTTGGCATTGTAAATCATGATTGAAATAAAATTATAAATGTGGATATATAAAATTGAATATCACAGGACAATTTACAGTAGCAAACATGTGATGTGAAACAATCTAACTACCCAATGATAACTGACTTGACAAAGAGACATTATGTTCTATATACAAAATAGAATAATACTCAGCTATAAGAAAGGATGAAGTCTTGCTTTTAGTTGCAATAGAAAAGTGCTACAAAAATACAATATGCTAAGCCAAGTAAATCAGAAAGAGACAAACACTGGATGATTTCAGTTATATTTAATACATGCAAAAACAAGGTGAGGGAATAAGCAATATCCAGTGAAAACAAATCAGTAAATTTTAACAATAAAGTGAGGTTACCTAAAGGGGCTGAAGTAATATTTCCACTCTTCAAAAGGACAATGTTCTATGGACTGAGGTGGAAGGTTTGAGGCAGTTTCTTGGTGTGTATAGTATTGTACCCTAAAATATGTAAGTATTGTACTTGTATTTTTAAAAAATGTTTCAAATAAAAATAAATTGCCAAGATATGAATGCATGTTTTATAAAATCTTAAGTTTGTAACATGCTCCATTTTCTAGTCTTAATTTTAGATTCTCCTTTTCATAAATTTCCCATCTTCTCTTATTCTATAAAAATGAATTCTTCCCAGGAAATAGTTTGTTATTTCCCATGCCTCATTTTACTCAAGAGACTAATCAATGCCATAATCATATTTTTTTAACAACACGGAGTAAAAATTTATTCATATTAATAACTCCATTTGTCATGGGGGTTGTTGCTTAGATGTATGGGATGGCACATGCATGCTGGCTCTCTGAGGTTACTCAGGGCTGGCTCTCTGAGGTTACGCAGGTGCTGGCTCTCTGACGTTACTCAGGTGCTGGCTCTCTGAGGTTGTGCCGGTGCTGGCTCTCTGAGGTTACATAGGGCTGGCTCTCGGAGGTTGCACAGGTGCTGGCTCTCTGAGGTTACTCAGGTGCTGGATCTCTGAGGTTACACAGGGCTGGCTCTCTGAGAGAAAAGGTCACGCGGTAGAGCGGCCGCGCGGCTCGGATCTGTCCCAGTCCCGAATCCTGGAGTCGTGTTAGTTGCTGCTCAGTGTCGCCGGGGTTCCATCCGGAGAAGGTGTGCAGGCGGCACCTCCTCCCTCCGGCCCCCCGGTGTTGCTGGCCCCGATTCGGGTCCGGAGCATTGTCCGGGCCGTGTTGCTCACCAGAATGCCTGCCGCTTCTCTCCATAATCATAATTTTGAATGATGAGATATAGGTTACCTCGCTGGATCACATCAAGGGCAATTCAGTGATAGACTGTAATCCATACTAAGTTATCCAGAGACTTCCTTCTGGACATTTTCATTGATGCCAAAGGGAAAAGGAAAAAAATTTCCTCAGTCTGCTTGCCAGTAGGTGAATATGTTTTTCATATTACATAATGAACCAAACAAGAGACCATTATAGAGAAATTAAATGAAGTCAACTCAAAGAAATTTGAATTTTTATTAAAGTAGAAAGCTTAAATGTTTGTTGTTCCTGATAGCTTTGTTTGCCTTACTTATAACCTTTCCAAAGATCCATCATGGCTTTTTCCCTTATATGCAATTCTCATATATATTTTCAAATGCTTTTTTTTCCCTCATCCTGGTTTGTGTTAATGTCTATTCTTTAAAGTAAAATAACCCAGGGTACTTAAATAGTGCAATAGAAATAGATGCCACCTCAAATTGAAAATACACAGGTATGTTTTTCATTTAAACTCGTTAATCATGAAATAAATCATTAGATGGAATTTGTCATATACCAGGAGCAAAATTAAGAATTTTCTAAAGTTTTTGCTCAGAAATAAGTGGAAACTTCTTGGCATATTATTTGCATCGATCATATATAACTTAATTATATTAAGCCTAGGTTATTAATTTGGCAAATTTTTGATACTTAATTTTATTGATTTCATCATAGACTAGAATACTCTGACATATCAAATTGCATACATAATTATTTAATAAGGTACTTGAATAAGGAATTCAGATCATTGACTGGAATTTAAGTGAGTAAAAGATAGCTTCTAGGGACCAGAGAGAAAGTAGAGTAGGTAGGGTGCTTGCCTTGCACATGGCCAATCTGGGTTTGATTCTTTTTTTTTCTTTTTGTGGCTTCTTTGGATTTGAGCAATAGCGCAGCAGATAGGGCCTTGACCATGGTCGACCAGGGTTCGATTCCTCCGTCCCTCTCGGAAAGCCCTGCAAACTACCTAGAGTATCCCGCCCGCACGGCAGAGCCTGGCAAGCTACCATGTCATATTTGATATGCCAAAAACAGTAACAACAAGTTTCACAATGGAGATGTTACTGGTGCCTGCTCGAGCGAATCAATGAACATCAGGACAACAGTGCTACAGTGCAGTGCAGTGGTTTCTTTCTTTCTTTCTTTCTTTCTTTCTTTCTTTCTTTCTTTCTTTCTTTCTTTCTTTCTTTCTTTCTTTCTTTCTTTCTTTCTTTCTTTCTTTCTTTCTTTCTTTCTTTCTTTTCTTTCTCTCTTTCTCTTTCTTTCTTTCTTTCTTTCTTTCTTTCTTTCTTTCTTTCTTTCTTTCTTTCTTTCTTTCTTTCTTTCTTTCTTTTTCTTTCTTTCTTTCTTTCTTTCTTTCTTTTTCTTTCTTTCTTTCTTTCTTTCTTTCTTTCTTTCTTTCTTTCTTTCTTTCTTTCTTTCTTTCTTTCTTTCTTTCTTTTTCTTTCTTTCTTTCTTTCTTTCTTTTTCTTTCTTTCTTTCTTTCTTTCTTTCTTTCTTTCTTTCTTTCTTTCTTTCTTTCTTTCTTTCTTTCTTTCTTTCTTTCTCTCTTTCTTTTCTTTCTCTCTTTCTTTCTTTCTTTCTTTCTTTCTTTCTTTCTTTCTTTCTTTCTTTCTTTCTTTCTTTCTTTCTTTCTTTCTTTCTTTCTTTCTTTCTCTCTTTCTTTCATGTACCACTGTGAGGTACAGTTACAGACTTACAAACTTTCATGCTTATGTTTTAGTCATACAATGATAGAGTACCCATCCCTCCACCAGTGCCCATACTCTACCACCAAGTATTCCTCTCAGCACTCCCACCCTAACCCCCGCACCCCACCCCACAGCTGTGGCAGGGCATTCTCTTTTGCTCTCTCTCTCTCATTTTGGGTGTTATGGTTTGTGATAGAGGTATTGAGGAGCCATCATGTTTGGTCTATAGTCTATTTTCAGTTTGCCTTTCCCATCCCAAGCGGGCTCTCCAAGAACTCCTTACTTGATGGTCCCTTTTCTACCTGAGCTGTCTTTTCCCCCAGCATAAGAAGCCAGCTTCCAAACCGTGGAGCAATCCTCCTGGTACTCATCTCTACTATTCTTGGGTGTAAGTCTCCTACGCTGTTACTTTATATTCCTCAAATGAGTGTAATATTTCCATACCTGTCCTTATTTTTCTGACTCATTTCACTTAACATGACAGTTTCCATGTTGATCCACCTATAATCAAATTTCCTTACTTCATCTTTTCTAACAGCTGCATAGTATTCCATTGTGTAGATGTATCAAAGTTTCTTTAACCAGTCATCTGTTCTTAGGTACTTGGGTTTTATCCAGATTCTGGATATTGTAAGCAGAGCTGCAATGAACATACAAGTTCAGATGTTATTTCTACCATAGACACATAGATAGTTGTGTGAAGAAAAAACTTAAGTTAACAAAAGCTCACAATGAAAAAAATTGAACTTAATGCTCAAATATGTGATTACAAGATGCCATAGGGATTGTAATAACTTGGATTCAGTACTTTTAAGACCATTGAAAGGAAATAAGCAAGCAGACAGAATGTCTCTTTCAATGTGAATAGTAAACTGTTAATGGTTAAAATAACAAGTCAGCCGACTTATGAAATCCACTCTTTAATTGTATGTTTTTTTTTAAACAAATCTATTGAGGGAGCAGCTGTGGGGACAAAAGCAGAAGCTCATGGATCAAATGCAAGTCCCTAGGAGGCAACTGAGTGGGATTCAAACCTATGGAACTCTGCTAAACCTGTCTCACAGGTAAAAAAAGTTGAAAGGCTTTGCATCTCCAGAGAGTCCACCAGTTACTCTCCCCTGGTATGACCCATAAGATCTATTTCCTAAGAAGCATCATGTAGTTACAAAGGAGCACCAAAAAGGAAGGGAATGTCCTCTATGGGAAAGAAGAGATCAACACCCACACACTGGCACAGGTTCTGTGGGAAGACAGTGCTGAAACCCAACATAAGGAATGCAGGAAGATTGGAGTCCTGAAGCCCCAACAAGGAATACCCACATACAAAATCTCTATGATAAAGAAGTCAGAGACAGAATATTGAGGGTGTTCAATGAACTCAAAGAACCTATGGAACACATTCAATAAGATACAGAAAGATATGAGAGCAACAGTGGACTGGGCAGCCAATAAAATGCAGGAGGAAATGAAAGCATAAATAAAAAATACAACTACAAACAGAGGTTTTATCAATATCAAACTTAGTGAATCAAATGAAAAACACAATGGGTAGCCTCAATAGTAGAATGACAACAGCTGAAGACAGAATGTGAGCTTGATGATATGCTGCAGAAAGCATACAGGCACAACAGAAGATGGAAAAAAAGACCTCAAACTAGCTCAACTATGGTTAAGAGACATAGGGATGAATTCAAGAGGAAGAACATGAAATCAACGATGTCCGGGAGGGGGGATGGGAGAGGGAGGTCAATGCAAATGAGGTAGTAACAGTTAAAAAACCATCATGGAAAAGTTCCCAGAGCTGGAGAACACAGGCATCCAGGTCCAAAAAGCTCAAATGGTATCAACTAAAAGAGACTCCAATAAAAAGATTCCAAGACATATACTAATCAGAACATCAGATATCACAGACAGAGACATAATAATAAAAGCAACAAGGTCAAAGAAGGAAATTATATAGAAAGGATTTTCCCTTACATTTACAGCAGACCTATTATATGAAACTCTCCAGGTCTGAGGTCAAAGGTGGGACATTGTTAAATAACTTAATGAAATGAAAGCTTCACCAAGAATACTTAACCTGGCTAGACTCTCATTCAGATTTGAAGGAATCATACACAACTTCATGGATAAACAACATTTCAGGAATTTCATAGAATCAAAGCCAATTGTAAAATTAGACTGAAGGGCTATTGTAAGGCAAGACAACCTCCACAAACACAACATATTTCTATAGAAAGATGGCACAAAACTCAATGATAATTATCTCTCTCAAGGCCACTGGACTAAATGCACCAATTAAGAGACACAGAGTGGCAAAATGGATTTCAAAAAGTGAATCCAATATTATATTGCTTACAACAAACACATTTGAATAATCAGAGCAAAAATAGACGTAAAGTTATTGGCTGGAAAACAATTTTTCTAGTAAATAACTCTTTTAAAAATTCTGGGGTGGCCATGCCTAGTATCCAATGACATAAGTTTCAGGCTGAAAAATATTGGAAGGGACAGTGAGGACCATTTTTTTAATTTTTAAGGGGTATTACACCAGGAAGAAATTATACTCCTAAACATATATGCAACCAATGAGGGTCAGAAAAATATGAAAACAAATAAATGCTAATAAACTTCAAGGAGGACATTGGCAACAACACAATAAATGAAGGAGACTTAAACACCACTTTGTCACCTCTTGATAGATCAACGAGACTAAAACTATCAAGGATGTCCTGACTCTGAAAGAAGTAATGGAAGAGAAAGTGCTAATAGATATACACAGGACAAAAGCCAAATACACAGTCGTCTCCAGTGCTCGTGGTCCATTCTCCAAGAGAGAGCACATGCTGGGCCAGAAAACACATCTTTATAAAATCAAGAAGATAGAAATGGCATCAATTATATTTTCAGATAATAATGAACTTAAAATACAGTTTAATCACACAGAAGCAGAGTACTAAATCAAACACAAAGAAAATTAAGCATCTCACGATTGAACAAATAGTAGGCTATAGAAGAAACTAAAGAAGAAACCAAAAGATTCCTGGAAAAAAATAAGAATGAGGACATGAGCTACTAGAACCTGTGAGACATAATAAAAGCAGTGTTAAGAGGAAACTTTATTGCTCTGAAATCATTTATCAGGAAGAAAAAAGGGTCCACATAAGCACCTTGAATTCACAGCTTAAGATATTAGAAAATGACCAATAAAAGGAGCTAAATAAAGGAAGAAGGAAATAATAAAAATCAAAATAGAAGTTACTGAGATTGAATCCCCAAAAACAAGCCTAAAGATTAATAAACGAAGAGATGGTCCTTTGAAATATATATATATATTTTATCAGTTACTAGCAAGACTCACAAAGAGAGAATCCTAATAAATGAAATCAGATATGAAAGGGGGCAACTCACAACAGAAACCACAGAAATTGAAAAGATTTTCAGAGATTATTTTGGAAATCTCTACAACACAAAGCAAGAGATCCTTGAAGAAATGGATCAATTTATGTATTCCTATAACCTAACTTCCCAAGGTTGAACCAAGAAGATTTGGAATACCCAAGAAGAACTATCACAGTAAAGTAAAGGAGGGGGGGCAGTTGAGTTTCCCACCCTGCCACAACAAATCCCAGACAGCCAAAAACTTCCAGAAGTCAATCCTTTTCCACAGGCTCAGAGGAACCTCTGCAGGAAAATCCAGGTATGCATGTCCTATGACTTGAATCTCCAAGCTCACTTGGAGCATTAATTGGCCTCCTCCCCCGATCTCCAAAGTTTACCAGTAGCTTGGCAGTCACACCCACAAAGTACCCCTGGAGCTATATAATCTCATTAACAACCATGATCCAGAGACTCAGAAATTAAGCTTCTGGAAGACAGCAATATATGCCTCCCCTGGTGTGAATCTGCTGTATAATTGTACTCTAAATTTTAGAAATTCTGAAGTGACCTCTCATACTCTACATCACTAATGTACTAGAGTAGCACACATTTGATTGTGTTTACCAAATATGTTAATAATCTCTTATACAAGGGCTAAGAGATAAAATACAGCAATCTTCACACATTTCCTCTAAGTAAATTTTATTGAACCATTTTTAGTGGACTATTCATAACAAATAATGCAAAATTAATTGTTTAGGTTCTGCTTTGGGGGGCACAGTTTGGGATTTGGGATGGAAATATTATAAATATGGTGTTGAGAATGTGCAATGGTGGTGGGACTGGTGTTTGAATATTAAATATGATGAACTATTGTGAACAACTTATAAAAATAAAATTTAAAAAGTTTTTAAAAAAGTTTTAAAAATAAAAATAATTAAAAAATAAATGGCAATCAAAAGCCTTGCCCAAAACAAAAGCCCAAGCCCAGATGAATTCACTAGTGAATTCTTTCAAACCTTTAGAGAGGACCTACTGTCAATACTCTTCAAGCTTTCCCAGGAAATTGAAAAATCAGAAACACTCCAAAACAGTTTCTATGAGGCAAATATCACCCTGATAAAAAGAGCAGACAGAGAAACTATTTTAAAAGAATTACAGACCAATATCTCCAATGAACAAAGGTGTAAAGGTCCTAAAAAAAATACTAACAACTAGAATCTAACAACTTATCAGAAAGATAATACATCATGACCTAGTAGAATTTATTCTGGGGATATAAGAATGGTTTAACATTCACAATCAATCAACGTAATTAATGCACCATATCAATAAAATAAATGACAAAAATAATCTGATCATATCAATAAATGAAGAAAAGCAATTGACAAGATCCAGCACCTACTCTGATAAAAATGCTCAATCAAATGGGAGTGAAAGGAAGCTTCTTCAGTATAGTCAAAGTCGTCTACCACAAGCCCACATCAAGTATTATTCTCAATGGGGTAAAACTAAAATAATTCCCTCTAAGATCAGGCACAAGACAAGGTTTCCCATTTTAGCCACTTCTACTCACTATAGTAGGGGAGGTGCTTGCCATATTATTAGGCAAAATAAAGATATTAAAGTCATCCAGATAGGAAAGGAATAATTCAAGTTCTCACTACTTGCAGATAACATGATACTATACTTGGAAAATCTTCAAGACTCTGATAGAGCTCCTAGAAACCATAGACTTGTACAGTAGCATGGCAGGTTATTAAATAATTATTCAGAAATCCATGTATTTCCTAAATACAAATAATGAAAGAGAAGAAAAAGATATATAAAAAAAACTCACAAGTTTTCCTTAGAAAATCAAGTACCTTGGGATTAGTTTAAATAAAGAGGCAAAGGAACTATATTATAAATAAAACTACAAAATGAAACTACAAGAAATAAAAAGGATATGAGGAAATGGAAAAGCATCCCCTGCTCCTGGACTTGGAGAATTAACATTATCAAAATGGCAATACTCCCAAAGCATTATATAGATTCAGTGTGATCCCTATAAGAATACGCATCACCAAACACCCCTGAAATTCATATAGAACAATAAACTCCCAAAATAGCCAAAGTAATCCATGGAGAAAAGAAGATGGGAGGCATCTTTCTCCATCAACTTCTCCAACTTCAAACTGTACTACAAGTCTGTAGAAATTAAAACATCATGATATTAGAACAACAACAACAAAAAGACCAACAGACCGATGGGATAGAGTTGAATATCCTGACATAGACCCTCCAATATGTGATTCATAATCTCTGATAATTGAGCAAGAAGCATAAAGTGGAACAGGGAAAACCTCTTAAAGAAGTGGTCCTGGGAAAACTGGGCAGCTATATATTAAAAAAAAAAAAAAAAAGAACTCAGACCTCTTTTTAATGCCATTCAAAAAAGTCAGATCAAAACGAATTAAAGATCTAAGCCTCAGATCTGAATCCATAAGATACATGGAAGAAAATATAGGCAACCCCTCCCCCAACATTAAAGTTAAAGGCATCTTCAAAGATGAAACACCATTGACTGAGCAAGTGGAGGCAAAGATAATCAAAGGGGACTACATGAAATGAAGAAGCTTCTGAAATGCAAAAGAAATAGAGTCTGATACAAAGAGAGCTCACAGAATGGGGAAAGTTATTTACGCAATAGCTATCTGATAAGGGGTTAATATCAAAGTTATATTGGACACTGTAGAACTTTACAAGAATAAAACATCCAACCCCATCAAAAAATGGGGAGTGGAAATGAACAGAAACTTCCTCAAGAAGAAATTCAAATGGCCAAAAGGCACATTAAACAAAAGTTCTACATCACTAATCATCAGGGAGATTCAAATCAAAAAACAGTAAGATGTCCTCATACGTCACAGAGATGGCAAACTTCCAAAAGAACAAGAGCAACTAGTGTTAGTGAGGATGTGGGAAAAAAGAGATTTTCCTTCATTGTAGGTGGGAATGCAGATTGGTCCAATCTTTTTTGGAGAACAATATGGACATTCCTTTAAAAACTAGAAATTGAGCTCCTATTTGATACAGCAATATCACTTCTGAGAATATATCCTGGATGCTCAAAAACACACACCATAAACTCTATGTGCACTTCTAAGTTCATTCACAATAGCCAGAATCTGGAAACAAACTGAGTGCCTGAGAACAGAGGTCTGAGTTAAGAAACTATGGTACATGTGCAGGAGGAAATACTATGCAGCCACTAGGAATAATGAAGTCATGAAATTTGCTTAAAAATGTACTGACATTGAGAATATCATAATGAGTGAAATGAGTCAGACAGGGAGGGACAGGTATAAAATGACTGTATTTGTGTGTTGGATATTACATATACACATGTGTATATACATATACACATTTATATAATACTATAAAATATGTATATATATATAATGAGACTAATGTCCAAGGTGAGGGTAAATAAGGGACAGTTTGGAATGGTCAATGGTTAGAAGCTTTCCACAAGAATGTGTGTGTGTGTTTGGGTGGAGGGTTAATAAAACTTGGGATAGGGAATTAATCAGCATGACAATAATAGTTGAAAATGATCATTTTGGAAAGAACTGAATGTTGAAAATAGGTAAAGGGGTATACCTAATAACTTTAATTATCTGTATTTCAAACCATAAGGTTCAAAAGGAGAGAGAAGAAGCAAAGAAGAAGAAGAAGAAGAAGAAGAAGAAGAAGAAGAAGAAGAAGAAGAAGAAGAAGAAGAAGAAGAAGAAGAAGAAGAAGAAGAAGAAGAAGAAGAAGAAGAAAGAAGAAGAAGAAGAAGAAAGAAGACGAAGAAAGAAGAAAGAAGAAGAAGAAGAAGAAAGAAGAAAGAAGAAGAAGAAGAAGAAGAAGAAGAAGAAGAAGAAGAAGAAGAAGAAGAAGAAGAAGAAGAAGAAGAAGAAAAGGAAGAAAGAGGAGGAGGAGATGTAGGAACAGGATGAGGAAAAGGAGGTGGTGTAGGAGGAGAAGGAAGAGGAGGAGGAGAAAAAGGAGGTGGAGGAGGAGAAGGTGGAGGAAGAGGAGGAGGAAAAGGTGGAGAGGAGGTGGAGGAGGAGGAGAAGGTGGAGGAGGAGGAGGAGGTTATGGAATAGGAGGAGGAAGATGAGTAGTAGGTGGAGGAAAACATGAAGCAAGTGGAGGTGAAAGAGGAGAAGGAGGAAGAGGAGGTAGAGGAAGAGGAGGAAGAGGAGGAGAAGGTTGAGGGAGACGAGGAAGAGTAGGAAAAGGTGGAGGAGGAGGAGAAGTTGGAGCAGGAGGAGGAGGAGGAGGAGAAGGTAGAATAAGACGAGGAGGTGGAGGTGGTGGAGGAAGAGGAGGTGGAGGAAGTGGAGGAGGAGGAGGAGGAGGAGGAGGAGGAGGAGGAGGAGGAGGAGGAGGAGCTGGAGGAGGAGAAGAAAAGTGTTTACCATAGTGGCAGGTATGGTAGGAATGGAGGGCAGGAGGGAAACTATGACCATTGGTGGTTGGAAAAAATTCATTGGTGAAAGGACTGGTGTTAGAACATGAGTAAAATCCAATCATGAACTTTGTAAATGTATCCATAACTGTAATTCAACAAAAATTAAAACAAAAAATAAAAATAAAATCTATTGCTTAAGTTCTAGTACATAATGTATTTTGATCCCAGTATTATATATTATATTCTTTCATTGAACACATTTTATTATTTTTATCTATAAGTGATATACTATATTTTTGATATTGTGGGTTCATCAAAATAGAATTAAGTCAACATCTTTGGCTGTTTTATTTTTTTCTGCATTACTCTAATTAAATATTATATTTCTGGACAGGACTGGAGCAATAGCACAGTGGGTAGGGTGTTTGCCTTGCACATGGCCAACCCGGGTTTGATTCTTCCATCCCTCTTAGAGAGCCTGGCAAGCTACTGAGAGCATTCCGCTCGCATGGCTAAGCCTGGCAAGCTACCCGTGGCATTTTCAATATGCCAAAAACAGTAACAACAAGTCTCACAATAGAGATGTCACTGGTGCCCGCTCGAGCAAGTCAATGAACAACGGGATGACAGTGCTACAGTGCAGTGCTATTTCTGGACATTTATTCAACAAATATAAAAGATAAATCACTGATAATGCTGCAGAATATGTTAATTTTGCATTATGTTAAATGAATTTAAGTTACTAATTTTCAAACACTTTAGTGTTCAAATGCTGTGGCCACAATATTATGAGTATATTTTGTCATTTATCTTACGCTCAGCATGCCTTTTATGTGATAATTTGTTTTATGTTGATTGTTATTATATTTAAACAAATTTTATAATATGAATCCTGGTGTTTTTTATATTAAAATATTCATAATCTTAATTATTCAAAGTAACAGTAATTGAGACTCTTTAGCGTTCCCTTGACTGGAATTGGATTAAATATAAGTCCTACCAGATGACTGAATGGAACTTTAATGCACTGCTATTGAGCTGTCTTGCTTCCTGGCGAAATCACTGCACCGAGCAATGGTGCCATGTAGAAATTGAAATATTCATGCATCACACAGTAAGTGACCCTATAAAATAAAAGATACATGATTTAAAGCTGATCTTATTACCACTGAAAAAATAAATAATTCAAAACATTTAAATCAAATTTTAGTTGTCATATATAGGGTCGAACTTACTGTCAAATTGAAACATTTTCTGATCAAGCAAATTATCAGTGTCCAGGGAGAGATTTCAGTGAGTTTAGATCTAATGTTGCCAGTTTTTTTTGACTATTTCCAAGCAATGCAAACTTCCTTGATGCTCACTCTACCACAAGGAGAATCTCAGGTGACTCCCACCACCACCAAGTCCCAGCACTCAAGCATCAGACCGTCATCAAACCATGGTCCTCACTGCAAAATCATTGCTGGGAGTGGTTCCAAGGGGTCCGGTTCTCTGGATGTGACCCTCTTATAAAATTATCTGGGTACTAGAGAGATTAGTGCAGTGGGTAAAGCAAATGAAGCCAATTTGTGTTTGATTCACAACCATATATGGTACCCTGAGGACTGCATCCTGAGCACAGAGCCAGGAGGAAGCCCTGAGCACTGACAGTGTGGCCCCCAAATAAACAAAAAGTCTTCTACATATACCACGATGGATTTGGTAATACTGATTTTCATCCAATTAATTCTAATCCCAAACAGAATGAGGAATGTATCTTCCTTAAGCCAGTGGTATATACTTTACATTTGTATTTATCATATAAGCTGCTTGTCAAATAAAAACAGTCACTTGGAGAAATAAGGTCAATAAGGGTTGACTGTAATGAGAAGTAGAGAAATGACCTTTGATAAAGGCCTATGATGAAGGATTAGCAGTCTACGAACACATAGATATGTGGATTGTGGCAGGCTGGAAGGGTTAAAGGAATTACATCTGAAGTATCTAGATGTCCTTATTCAAGGTGAAATTTGTTCTGGGATGACCTTGTCAAAAATTGTGTTGTTCTTCATTATTTTTACAAACAAAAAATGTGAAAAGTACAGTTGGTTACAGAATTGGGAATATAAGTGGGGATTAAAATAATGCAGGCTTTTGAATATCTTGACTCAACTGAGGCACAGTAAGTGTTTTGTTAGCTAATGTTCATATGTAAATTTTGCACAAACTTTCATATTTTTTTTCTTTTCTCATAATAATCCAGGAACAAAGAAATGCCTAAGTATAGCTGAATTTCATTCCAGACAGTGGTTCTAAACTTTTGGTATCATAAACATATACAAATACATATTTTGACTTTTTTTGTTGGGTATTAAAACTAAGTAGTTTAGGCTTCATCTTTGATTTGCCCCTTTTCCCCCTCCCTCAGAGAAGCTTACAGTACTCTTACAAGCACTCCAGGCCCCCAGTGTTTATTTTTAACCTAAACCTTGTGACTCTGGACATATTTTCAGTGAATTACTTCCAATTACTTGCATTATAACCTTTCCATATTTTACTATAGAGCAATGTTCTTTGCTTAAACACAGAAAGTCCATTAATACTATGCTCCTCGTATTTGAGGAATACTAGGGTATACTTAATTCCGGGCATTATATATCTGAAATATAATCACTCCTGGTCATTTTTTAGAATTACTTGATTCAGGTATCAGATGCTGTAGTTCTTAACACCCCACAAAGGAGGGTCCCACCGTGGGACCTGAACATCCCTGGAACAAGTTGCAAAAGTACCCCAGCATTGAAATGGGGCAGTCTAGAAAGCATAAAAACATGGTCTTGCTGCAATTAATTATGATTTAAGTAAAAGGACCCCCACAGGAACAGACAAGCCGAACCAACCTGAGGACATAGTCTGGGATTTAAGGCAAAATTCTTGCTTGCCTAGAATCCCAGAGAATTATGTTTGGAATCTATACCTCTTGTTATGTTTACCTAAATAACTGCAAGTATTAATAAAAAGTAAACAATGGTTTAATATGTACAATAAAGGGAAAGAGAAAAGCAATATGATGCTTGCCACCCTGGGCTAATCTCTACTTGTGACCCCTGGAAAATAGCGTCTTCTTTAGTTAATCACAAGAGAATTGCCTCAGTAGAAACTCTTTACTTCTGTAAATGATCAATTACAGTTACTTGCAGTCCTATACTTTGAACCCCCTCAGATGTTCTATAACTATGCTAGCAGCTCTGCATTAAATGGGCCATATTTACCATCTATCGGTACGTCCCCTGTCTCTTTGTATCTTGTTGGGGAGTCCTGGAGAGTCACCTCCTGGCCACTGAACACATCACACACTTGAACTCACACTGTTTTTTTCTTCCTTTGCTTCTTTCTGTTGAATTTTTTTTGTCTCAGACTTAATTCGATCCTGGTCACTCTAAATCTCTGGGGATCGAACTGTGTCCCAAATCCTAAAAGGTAGGTATGCCATAAGTCATGAGCAAAGGGTTATAGAGTGTTATGAATCATGAGAGATAGAATGTATAAAATATAATTTGTAATTATGACAAAAATATTAGACATGTTATTGGGAGACTGTAATTATTTCTCCTAACCTGTAAGATGCAGGTTGCTAATGTGGAGGGTAGATTGCTAATCTTCAAGCAGATACAATGTCAACTGAGGGGCTAGAGTGATAGCACAGCGGGTAGGGCTTTGCCTTGCATGCGGTTGACCAGGGTTTGATTCCCAGCATCCCATATGATGCCCTGAGCACCACCAGGGCTAGCAGAGCCAGGAGTTACCCCTGTGCATCACTGGGTGTGACCTGAAAAAAGGAAAACAAAACAAAACAAAATATCAACTGAGATGAAAATATAGGGGTAGGAGATATATTAAGATATATTAGCAAATAGTCTTTAAACTTTAGAAGCCCAAGGAATAGCATATGAAAGTGGGTGTGATTGCATCACTGGGGGTGGAGGCAAAAATAAAATATTCTAACACTGAATTTGTATCAAGACATATTTTCAGGTATAATGTTCAAAGGCATTGAATAAAATTTTGATAAATTATCCCTAAAATTTGGGGAACATTTGATGAATGTTAAACAAAATTATGCTGTCATCAATTTGTATTTTGTATCATTCAACTAAAAAAATTGAATATAGGTTATAATGGCATGCTTACCAAGATAAGGAGATAAATTGTCAGTAAAATATCACTTGCCAATTGAAGTGAAGCACTGTAATTTTTGCTTAACTGCATGTGTAAAAGCATTCTTAAAGCAAAAGAAATTTTACCGTATGTTAACACTAGTTCCGTTTACTAAATGCTTTGCTGAAATTAAGAGAAACCATTTTTGCCAAGTACACACATACATCCAGGCTAAATACTACTAATTGTTAACATCTACTAATAATTACCTTTTTTCTAATAGTCATAAATGACTTTATTATGCTACATATTTGCTACTTTTATGCTAAAACAAATCTTACAGTTTCTCCTTGAAAAACCTAGTTTTCAATAGCAGTAGTGCTTTTTAACATTTTAGCTATTTAAAATATAAAGAACTTAAGTTTCCTCATGTAATTTCAGGTGAGCTTTGTTATATCTTGAATCTTTTTCTCTGTTCCAGGTTTAGGAGCCATATACTTGCTAATAATATTTTCTGGGGTAAAATTATTTCCCTTTCAATTAGATAAAATCAACTAACTGATAATGTATGTTGAAATAAGAGAAGTTACATCTTTCAGAGAGTTTGATGGTATTAAAAAAATAAAAAGTTACTAAAATTTTTACCTTGATTTTCTGAGGGTGTTGAAAAGTAAACTGGAATATTTTTCTGACTGTATAACAGTGCAATGGAATTGTTGAGTTCCATTCTGCTGCTTTAAGGTAACATCAAGGCTGGAACAGCTAAGATCACCCAGATAAAAGGAAGATAAATGTATCATATTGACCACATGGAAACAGAAGTCAGTTTTTAATTACAATTAAAGAAGCTTGAGTACAGATTTCAAATGGGTAGAGCAAGACTTTCAAATGCATGAAAAAGCAAGCCTAGCATGTTTGAGCTAATGGGAACATATAAAGTCTCATCTTCAAGATCCTTAGGTAGGATGTGAAAAATCAAGTAAGATTTTTCCATATCAATCTTCTGGCTTCCACTTCAACTGCTACTATTTATCATCAGCTTAATCTTTCATAATGTTGTATTTCTATGGGATAGTTACATAAACATATCAAATGTAGAAATATCCAGTCTATGTCTATATAATTGGCATTGATATAGATTAGCACAGGTAATACTGTGTTAGAAATATATAATGTCTATTATTTAATTTTTTAATTGAAATGTAAGTTCAATTAAAGCAGAAACTTATTTTATTTTAGGCATCCTATATACATAAGAGTTGAATCCCCAACATATAGAGTTCTTTAAATTTTTTAATAATAAATTATTCAGTTAATAAAACAATGCATGCAATGCAATAGAGCTTGTAGTTTACCCTTAGACAATAGAAAACAGATAAATCTATTTTCTTCAAGTTAATCTCTGAACTAGTCTCTAAATTACCACCTCAATCAGTTATATAAAAATTGACATGTACTCTGAACCAGTCTCTAAATCCATATTATTTACTTTAAAAGAGATGGAAGTTCATGGCTTGTGTAATCTTAGCTAATGAGTATCTTTTATCACTTGCCTTACTGCATTTGATCAGTCTTGTCCTGGTCTGTATTCCCCACCCAAATTTGGCTAATGTAACACAAACATAGTTACAACAGTCTTAAACCAGATCTCAAACTCTGAATTTATACTTCTTTATTCATATGTTCTGTGTTCAAAGACCCAAAGGGGAAAAATGATATTCTCAAAAAATTTATGATGAGAAAATCAGTGAATAAGGAGGTCAAGTCTCTTATGCTATAAGCTAAGAAACTGAATTAATGAAATTGTATAGGAAATTGTACAGGAGTCTCTTGCCCGCACGCCTGGCTGTCTTTCCCCGGGGCCCCTCGAAGGGGATGGACTCCAGCTTCCCTCCCCTCCCGTAGCAGAGCTCCCGGCGGCCTAAGACCACCAGAACCTAACACAGCCATGCTGGAGGCCCCTCTCCACACGATCAGACAGGCCTCATGCATGAAGGTACAGGCAGAGGAACCGAGGTGTGTGTAATCCCATCAACAGCCAACATCCAGAGGGACTTAAAAGCAAGCTCCCAGAAGCTCACAGCCGTGAAAATATCTTGTAGCCTACTTCTCCTTCTTGGAAGAAACTAGCAAGCCTCTGAGAGTTTCCTGCCCACATGGGACAGCCTTGCAAGCTTCCCATGGTGTATTCATATGCTAAATCCATAACAAGCTGGATATCATTCCCCTGACCCTGAAAGAGCCTCCAGTGTGACATCTTTGGGAGGGCCGAGTCAAGAGAGACTTCTTAGATCTCAGGGAAAGGACAAATGGAGAGGTTACTGACCCTGCTTGAGAAATAGAAGATTAATGGGATTTCGTGATCGTGATCGTGATAGTGATCATATAGGAAATTACAGGTAGACTTGTTTTATTCAGCTTCCTAAAGGATAATCTCAACTGTTTATTTTTATTAATATTACTTTCTTAATTGTAATGTTTCTGAAGAGTAGGGATAATTTTACTTTCAATGAATTACAAAGATGTTACAGGTAAGCATATATGAAATATATTTATATATATTTTAGCAAATATTAACTATCAAAAATTAACTTTTACAAGATGACTTCAAAGGGAATATTTTGGCCAAATTAGAATAAGTGTTCCGAAGAAAGTTTTAATACTCTCTTTATTTGAAAATGTAAGGTAATCCCCCCTTAATTGTATCATCATGCTGCTATTTGTCTTATGTCACAAACACCCATTCATTGACCATTTGTGCTTTTGCATTTGCAATAACATGTATTAAAATTCCCAGTTAATGCTTTTCCTATCATGTATATAACGCCAATTTAAAGCAAAATATTAATTTTCACTGTCATATAATAGAACATGATAGATATTAAATCTTGGTAAAATACATTTACCTCTATTGTTGGTACTTCCAGGAGGTTACCCTGATACGTGCCCAAAACTTGATTTCAAGTGATATCATTTCTGGTTAATATATCTTTTCCCTAAAATACATTAGTTTTTAAAAGCAAATCATGCAAGAGATTTTATATAGTACAATTGGCTTTCTTACTTCTTGAATCTACTCTGCATTCCTGTTTTTGAAGGAAAACTGATGGAAAATTTTGACTAGAAAAGTGCATCCTCCATACCTCATTTTCATCTTCAAATTTCTATAATTATTTTGAGGCCTAAAATATATATGATTCTAACCTGAGGGAACTCGGACAGGCCTGCCCTCTCTCTGTGGGACACAGTCCCCTCAATGACAGGCAGATCTGTCACAAGGCCCAGTGATTTATCTCCTCTGATTTCATCCTGTAAAGACGCCCTGTACAAGGTGAAGTGATAATTTTCCTCAGAGTTAACATGTCCAATGTCTCATTTTTCATTCTAGTCCTTGTGAAATGACATCGACACTAAATTGGGAACTAATTTTGGTTGTGAGGCTTGGCTGCCTGCCGACTTCTCTGGGAAAACAAGTAAATTATCTGTATTTTTTCAGACCAGGGGTTACAGAATTCCTAAGGATGGTTATGTGGTATGAGGCAGACCACTTTTGCTTTTTCTAACTTATAAAAATACACAAAATATTATATATGTATAAAGTTATATTTATACCTCTCTCTCTATATATGTGTGTGTGTATTTCAACCAATTAGGGAGAAATTGTGTAGTTTTCTATTTATGGGAAAGATATCTGAACATAAATGAGGAAACATATAAGCAGAGAAACAACTGGTCATATGTGTGTGTGTGTGTCACGTGTGTGTATGCGTTTATTGCACCGAGATGTGCAATTAAATACAATTTTAGAAGCACACAATAGGGTGAAAATTCAACCAGTCAGTCAAGTTGCTATTTTCATCCAACAAAATCTTTGTTTATAAATATTTGTCTTAGATGGAATATTTAAAAAATACATATATTCCATCCGAGAGAAATACAGTGCATTGCAGATGGAATATATTTTATATTTATTTTTCAAATGCAGTTATTTTTGCCCATAAAGAGTAGTCACTTGTAACATAAGATAGGCAAAAGATCTATGTGATAAAAGAAAATTTTGCCTACATAAATAGGTACTTTTCCTTGATGAATAAAATCAGCCATTGGCTATTTATTGAAAAAGTGTATTTCTGGTAGGAAACTTAAAAGCTGGGAAGTTAAATGATTAATGATAAATTAAAATGGAAAAAGAGTGTGTTTTTAATAGTTGCATTTATTTTATAAGGTGGATTTGCTAAAGACTTTTGATTGTAGGGCTGGAGCGATAGTATAGCAGGTAGGCCGTTTGCCTTGCACACAGCTGACTTGTGTTCGATTCCCAGCATCTGTGTGGTCCCCCAAGCACCGCCAGGACTAATTCCTGAATGCAAAGCCAGGAAAAACTCCTGACAAAAAAATAAAACACCAAAGAAAAGACATGATTACTATTTAAATTGAATATAAATAAAGTGAGTGGTATTGACAAAGGTTTGGGTCATTCCTGTGGCTCTTACATTACAAAGCTCATAATCTAAACAAGGTAAATAATGACAATTAAACATAGAAAGCAGCAGAGACATAGCTAATATTTATTGAAAGCTCAGTATTTTCAGGCACTAGATCCAATATTTTGCATGTATCATCTTAGTTTTATTATTATTACTTTGATAGGCACATGGTAGTGCTCAGTTCCTGCTACCAGCTTGGTGTTTGGCTTGAGTTTTCTTTTTAATTTATTTTTTATTGAATCACAATGAAATACAGTTACAAAGCTTTCATGACTGAGTTTCAGTCAAACAATGATCGAATAGCCATACCTCAACCAGTGTACATTTCCCACCACCAATGTCCCCTGTATCTCTCTGTCCCTGCATCCCACCCTACCCCCTGCCTGTATGGCAATTTCTTTCTTACTGTTTCTCTACTTTTGAGCATTATGCTTTGCAATACAGACGCTGAGAGGCCATCATGTTTAGTCCTTTACCTATTTTCAGCACACGTGTCCCATCCCTAGCGACCCCTCCAACCATCATTAACTTAACCTTCTCTATTCCAGCTGCTTTCTCCCTCAGCTCATGAGGCTGGCTTCCAACCATGGATCAGTCTTGCTGGCCCTTGTATCTACTGTCCTTAGGAGTTAGTCTCATTTTATGTTATTTTATATAGCACAAAGGAGTGCAGTCATTCTATGTCTGTCTGTCTCTTTCTGACTCATTTCCCTTACCATGATACTCTCCACGTCCATCCACTTATAAGTAAATTTCATTACTTCATCTTTCCTAGCAGCTGCATAGTATTCCATTGTGTAGATGTTGCAAGCTTTCTTTATCCAGTCGGCTGTTTTGGGCACTTGGGTTGTTTCCAGATTCTGGCTATGGTGAACAGTGCTGCAATGAACATACAGGCTCATTGTGCTTTTTTGCACCCCCAGGATATATTCTCAGAAGTGGTATTGCTAGGTCATATGGAAGCTAAGTTTCTAGTTTTTTAAGGAATGTCCATTATTTTCCAGAAAGTCTGGATTAGCCACTTTTAACATTGCTCAGAAAATCATGTCATGCTATGGATCAAAATTGGGACAAAGCACATGCTCCCATGCTTTTGTCATGCTTTGAGTAATCTCCCCAGTCATATTTTAACTATTCTTTTCATTGCCTTAATGAAGTATGACCACAGAGTCATTAAGGATAGAGGAAAAAAAAACAGAGGAAGAAAAAGATAAATTTTCTTAGCCTCTCACTTAGGAACTTGAGAAAGTGGTGTGGTCAGACTACAAATCTGTCTAGCGAATATGTGTTTTGACTTTAACTAAATATAACCTTATTTGCCTAGATGCATAGAAGAATCTAGTAACAGGAAGAATTATGATACATCTAAAGAAAGAAATGAGGAAAATATTTCAGCAATTTAAGGAACATGAAGATTTCTTCAACCTAGATCGAAGAAAGGAACAATTCCTTTAAGCTGCCATAACACTGTGAACAAAGGCAAATAAAGACAAAAGGCTTATTTTTTTTTCTTTTTGCAATGAGTTATTTTTAACTTGTTTGGAGCACAAGCTTTGCAGAGAGAATTTGAAGACAGTTTAAGTATTTCTTTGTAGTCTTCTTGGCTTCCAATTTCATGCCAAGACTTTATCACTGTCACTATATCACTGTCATTCCATTGTTCATGGATTTGCTTGAGTAGACACCAGTAACGTCTCCATTCGTCCCAGCCCTGAGATTTTAGCAGCCTATTTCAGGGTCAAGGGAATGAGACCTGTTATTGTTACTGTATTTAGTAGATTAAATACACCACGGGGAACTTGCCAGGCTCTTCCGAGTAGTCTTCTTGGCTTCCAATTTCATGCCAAAACTGAGAGGGGAAAAGGCAAGCATGGAACCAGAGTACTAGAATAGCAGGTAGGCTGCTTGTCTTGCTGCAGCTGACCTGGAATTTATCCATTGCACTACATATGATTTCCCTGAAGTCTGCCAGGAGTAATGCCAAATGCTGTGCCAGGAGTAAGCCATGAGCACCCGTGGTTGTGACCTAAAAAAACTAAAACTACTAAATAAGAAGATTGCTATACTATTATCCTATTTTAGGTTAGTAACAGTATTTCAAATTAGTAGGAAGATGAGCAGTAATTTTTCTAGAAAACAGTTACTTATATGAGGGAATTAATATTCAGACCTGATAGAGTCTGCTAAATAAAATTAAATTCAGATAAAAGATTTTGATGTGATCCATAGAGCGTTCTTCCTGTCAATTAGTAATTTCTGATTTGCTCAGCTCTTGGTTCCACTCATCAGTGAAGATGGTGATAGGGTGAGTCACTGATCCCAAGGACACTCAGTTCCTCAAACCTGTCAGTGGGATCTTCTATGGTAGCAAGATCTTTGAAGATGTGATCAGGTAAGTGTTTTGGTGTGAGAAGATCGGCCTGCAGTTTGGAAAAAAAAAAAAGCTCTGCAGGTGATCACAAGAATCTTTCTAAAAAGAGTGAAGCAGAGGGAAGTTTGAAAGCAGTAGAGCATTCCTGTGTGAAGTAGGAGTGGAAGGTGATGTGACGCTGTAATATGCATCTGATACTGTGGAGGAGTGAAGGCTGGCCATGGTGTGAGTCACAGCATGACAAATAGAGCCCTTGAGGACACTTGCCTCCAAAACCACTAGGTGTCCTCCTGGTTGTCTCTAGTTCAGACTAGTTAATAGAGAATCACTGTAGGTGGCCCCTAGATGCCTGAGCATTTTGGAGAACTCGACCCAAATTCTGGACATGTAAATAATGATTAAGCAATAGAACCAGTTATTTAAGAATAACATCACTCTCACTCTCATCCCGTTGTTCATCAATTTACTCGAGCAGGGGCCAGTAACGTCTCCATTCATCCCAGCCCTGAGATTTTAACAGCCTCTCCTTACTCCTTTTTCCCAACGATTGGAGGCTCTTTTCAGGGCCAGGGGAATGTTACCTGTTATTGTTACTGTATTTGGCATATCGAATACGCCACAGGGAGCTTGCCAGGCTCTTCCACGCAGCGGAATACTCTCGGTAGCTTGCCGGGCTAATATTATGTGAAATAATATTCAAAAATATTTCTCAAATAGTTGTATTAGTGTACAATACAAGAATAAGAAGACAACAAAAAGAATAACATATTGAAACAAAAAAGTGTTTTTATAATCTACCAAAATGTTGCATATTTCCTTATTTTTCCTATTTGAAAAATATTCAAGAAATTTATATTAGATCCACTTTTTTTCATAACATTTTTATCTACATTTCATCTCAAAACATTGTCTATATTTCCTCATTCTAATGCCAAAACCTTGCAATCAACTTATTTTCTATACTTTTCTCTTTACCTCTATTGCTCATACAATAAATCACTGTCACTGTCACTGTCATCCCATTGCTCATTGATTTGCTCAAGTGGGCACCAGTAACGTCTCATTATGAGACTGGTTGTTACTGTTTTTGGCATATCAAATACATTAATACTGGATTTATTTCAAAGCATAGATCATCTTCTACGACTTTTGTAATCTTCACCATTGCTTAGATCTTTGCAAAATAGTCTCTCATTTCCATATTGTGAACTTTGATTATTTTACTATTATAATTTATTTTCAACACAAAGATGAGTGATCTCTTTTTAAAATATCATGACTGGGTAAAAGAGATACTTTCCTGGCAACCACTTGATCAAGTATTGTCCTCTGAGCACATAGACCTATGTAGCCTCCAAGTACCAGCAAATGTGACCTAATCCCCACCTCCCTGACCAAATAGCATGATGATGCCTCTGTTTTGGTGATATAATCATACAGCATTTCCTTACAAGGGTCCCTGAGTTTCTGTATGATTATATACTTCTCTCTTCTGATCTTTTGGTTTTTAACTCCAAATCTTGTTATTCTTACTAAGTTCATTAAATTCCAGATATTTTTTTTCTTTTTTGGCCTATTCAACAGATTGTTCTGATATAATAGGAGTTTACAGTGAATCTTCCTGCTTTGGGGAACCAGTTTCTTCCTTAAAATCCTTGGGGTTGACTTCCTTTCTTTAAAATCCTACATGAAAAGATGTTTGTATATTGTTGCCTTGTGTAAATTCTGACTAGCTTTATATCTGTTATAGGGCCCAATTTTATGTTCTTAGAATTTATCAATTTTCTAATTCTATAAACTTATTACTTCAACCTCTGCACTGCACAGTTTTGTGGTTTTTATAAAAATTTGAGGGAGAAGAGATGAAGTGAAATGTTTATTTAAAGAAAATAGAAAAGACTTTGCCACTGTGGAGGGTAGTTATTGAAAGTGCAACATCCCATTTTCATAGCTTAACATTATGGAGATCATTAGTGACCTAATAGTGTGAAAAATATTTACTTTTAAGTTCTAAATTATGTAAATAATATAATTACATAATGCAATTATCTAAATTATGTAAATGATACAAGTAATCTCAATTAGGGATTATATTTTACTTTTACACTTCTACCTTTATATTTAGGAGTATCGTGAATACAATGATATAATTTTTTAAATGTATTTGCTGATGAATCTCCAAATTCTAGAACCATTTCTAGATGAAACAAAGAAGCATTCTGGAATAGATTTACAAATACATAGAATTGCCTAGCATATGTTCAATAAACATTGGCTTTTGTAATGGAAATTCTCAGTATCATCCAAAAATGAATTTAGTTATAAACTTGTTATATAGATTTGATTTCTATGCAAAGGCACTGTCTACTAGTTGTATCTACTTTTGTACTATTATAATAATCTTGCACATAATTTGAAATATCAAGCATGAGCTTTATTTTAACAGATCCTTTAAATTTAAAGTAATTAGTTTATTTTAGCTACTTGAAATTCAAACTAGATTGATGGGTTTAGTAAGTTCTAGTAATGGATAAAAAAAATATTCCTAGTATAAAAACAATTGGAGAATAGGTAGATGACTATTAATTTACTATTACATTGTGGGCATAGTATTTATATATCTATCATAAGGTTATTTAAACCTTTATAATTAACTTTTTCATTTCTTAGATATGTTGGAAAAGGTATTAGGTATTCAACAAATTTACTCAAATAGCCTAGAAAATAAATCTGACTCACTGAATCAGAGTTACTAAGAAATGTCAGAATCTGATAGAATTCTCTTTTCAAAATCAAAACAAGTGTGTATAGGAATGAATCTCTATCTAAGTGAAATACAGTTAACTTAATTATGTTCTAAATGCTTGTATTAATATGTCTTTGCCTCTTTTCTGTTACTTTCAAAACATGTTCTCAACACAATGGCCACTCAACACCTTTATTGCAAACCACAACACCTAATCAGAGAGAGAGAACAAAAGGGAATACCCTGCCATAGTGGCAGTGTGGGGTGGGGGGGACGGGACTGGGGAGGGGGGGAGGGATGTTGGGTTTACTGGTGGTGGAGAATGGGCACTGGTGAAGGGATGGGTTATCAAACTTTGTAAGGGAGAAACATGAGCACAAAAATATATAAATCTGTAACTGTACCCTCACGTTGACTCACTAATTAAAAATAAACTATAAAAAAAAAACATGTTCTCAAGTTAGAAACCTCTGTTATTAGAAATATTTCCATTAAGCTTTACAAAATTATGATCAAAATATAATTTAAATACTAATCTCACATTTTAAATCTGAGAGACAAAATAAATTATAGGCAGCCATGTTGGGATTCTAAGAAATTTACCTGGAATAATATTGTTCTCTACTATCCTAGTAAATCATTTTAAACTTTTTGTGAACATCATGTCCAAAGAAAACAAAGGGTTTTATTAAAATTATATAAAGATATAAAAATACTGCATATTATTAATTAATGAATTTCTGTTTAGTTATTAAAGTGATATCTTAGAATAATGCGATTTTCTCTGGTATTACTGCCACAGAAAATATAAATTTGTTATCGGACATTTTGTAAAATGTAAAATGCTTTTACATTTACTTTCTGTTTTATTGTAAATAAAATCTAATAAAAATGGAACTCTAGTACAGGAAATATGGCTCAATATTGGAATCTTTTTATTTTGACCTTAATATTTAGTTTTACTAAGTTTGCTGTAAAGCTATTCATTTCATTACAATAGATTATGTGCAATGAAATGTGATATATATAATACATAACCCTATGTATATGCTACAAATATAAGGAATGCAATCTAAACATATCTGCCTTTCAAAGACACTCTTAGAAACCATTTTATAAAGCAATTTATTGAGGCATTTTAAATATTACACAATATTCATCTATTTTGAATGGATAATTCGATGGCTTTTATTAAGTTTATAAGTTGTTCCACCAATCACCATAAATCAGTTTTAGAACATTTTTACAACTTTAATGTGACATTTTTCAGTTTGTTCCATGTGATATTTTCTTTGAATGATAAATTATAATTTACTATAAATCATATATCAGTTTTACTCAATTGAGTACTGTTGTTTGAAAAATACTGTCAAAAATACCTTAAATACATGCAAATTATACACATTAATTTACACATATTTATGTTAGCAGCTAAAATATTTCCTAATGTACCCTATTTTTATTGATTTTCCTAGTATCCAAAGTAATGGCATAACAAAATACAATTAAAAATATTATAATTGTATTTCCATGTTTCTTTTGACTTTTAATTATTTTATTACATTTATTTTAATAACATTATAATGTACAATATTTTCACCACTTATAAACACATAACTGTAATTTCTCAGAACTTTATATGTAATACATTAAACTCATGTTTGAATTACATATTTTGTAGCTTGTAAATCAATAGTGGAGTTTGATATATTTGTGAAAAGATAGGAAAAACCAAAAATAGAACAGTAATGCCCCCCAATGATATCATAAGAATATTTGTTAAAAAATAAATACACCATTACATATATTTTCCTGCTAATGTTATCGCTGTGCTTAGAAATCCACTGTGTAGTAATTGGTTATCAAGTTATTATGGTTCACTTATTTTTCATTTGTAGAAATGCGTGGGTGTATTATAAATAGCATGTACATGGGATTCTGGGAAGACAACATATTATGAATATGCTGTCACCTAAATAATACAAAAACTCCTCGCTCTTGAAAGAATATGTACAAAGATGATTTAAAAGAGTTTAGCTAGAAACATTTGTATTTTGTATAATAGATACTTGTACTTGACTGACTTCATGGAGAAAAAAAAAACTGCTAGAGAATTTAAATCCCAGCTTGCCGATATTCATGTGTGCGTAAATGGCTTTCACCCGAATTACATTTAATTTACCTAACTAGGTTTGCGCATATTACACTATTGGACCACACATTTTAAGAGAGTATGCTTGTCAAAATATATTTTTTATCTACATTTTTAAGAAATCATACAAATAACCGTAGGGTTTTGCCATTGTTCTGCTTACATAATGTCACATCCTGTTTTAAATTCTTTCATATAATATATATATTTTTAAGCTTTAAAGGTAGAATTCACATCTAGCATTACACTTTTCTTTTCTGGTTCACAATTTTAATGTCAATGTTCACATACTCGAGTGTGATTTATCTCCGCACATACCATCATGCTTAATGAAAAGCAGACTCCTTCCAGTTTTCTTCCAAGATTTTCAGTGTTTCTAGGAATCTCTCAGCGGGGAATAGCACTTTTGTGGGGATCTGTATTTACCTGCTTCATCTGACAATTTCTGAGTTGACACAGTGAGTGACAAATAGATGTATACTAGAAATAGTCTATTAATTTGGGTTGCATATTCATTCCAGTTTTGTTGTTGGTAGATATACAAATGAAAACTCAAGAGAGATTCAGATATATCTAACATAATAAATTAACAGAGGTACATTAGACACCAGGTGATGTAGAAGGAAATTTGTTTGAATATAAAAGAAGAAGAAAATTTGCAAGAAAATATAGGAGAAAGTATCCATCATTTTATTGAAGAAATATCACTTTCTAATATAAACTGAACATTTTTTAATATCTTATTGAATCACTGTGAGATAGACCACTACAAAGCTGTTCATGATGTCTTAACAGTCATACAATATTCTAATACCCATCCCTCCACTAGTGAACTAAACCATTTTTTAAAAAAGAAAAACCAATATTTAAACCAATATTTTTAAATAAGGAATATGGTAGTATGGAACATACTACCATGTTTTAGCAGTGAGACTTCCAATGTAGATTAATGAGAGGATAACTGATGTATTTTATGAAAGAAGGTAAGTTACATTTATTAATTGAATTTTTAAGCAGCATAAATACTTGCTCTAGAATCTTAATGTTACACTTTCTCAGGTCTATTTGCTATAATAAGATATATAAAATATTTTAGACTAAATAGGCTACTTGAATTTTTATATATGTGTATACATATACATACTTATATGTATGTATATATATGAATCATTGGACTGAACGATAGCACAGTGGGCAGGGCATTTACCTTGCACGTGGTTGACCTGGGTTCGATTCCTCCATCCCTCTAAGAGAGCCCGGCAAGCTACCAAGGTATACCTCCCGCATGGCAGAGCCTGGCAAACTACCCGTGGCATATTCCATATGCTAAAACCAGTTACAAGTCTCACAATGGAGATTTTATTGGTGGCCCACTGGAGCAAATAGATGAACAATGGGATGGGACGACAGTGCTACAGACAGTGCTTTGAGTCATTAATTGACATGAAGGCAGAAAGATACGGTGTTTGTCTTGCATGCAATCCCTGGCACTGCATAGTTCCCTAAAACATTACTAGTTGCAGCATGAGAGGTCGCTGGGTGCCGCTGGGTTTGTCTTGGATGTCACAGTGCTTGGTGACCCAGGTAATCATCAACACTGCAGAACCTAAGCAACACTGCATCCTTGGATCCTTGCATTGAACCACAGAATTTGGATGAGAATTACTGGGAAGACTCACAGGTGTCTCGTAAGTATAGCTTGGAGATACGCCCCCCACACACACACACATTAAAGAATTTGATGAGATAACATAGATGTTAACACACTAAAACAAAAATAATTTGATCCAAAATCTTTTTTCTTATTACTGTGACCTTCCAAAGTGTTAAGCTGCCAAGATTCATGTCATAAGACCTGGGAATAAAAGAATAATTTCTCTATCAAAAGTTTACTTTAAACACAGGATAAATTAGGCATCACCTGTGATTATCCAGAGAACTCCTATTTTCCATTGCGTGACTTCTTTCTCTAAATGTACTATTTTAATTGTTGCATTGCTGCACCTTATTATTGATTTATTTACTTGGCGGCAACATCTGGACTAGATGCTCAGTGTTTTCTTCTGCCTTTGTGCCCAGGGATCACTACCAGCAGTGCTTGGGGGACTCTGTGGTGGCAAAGACAAAATTGCTGTAGGCTGCCTAATGGCTATCCTGTCTTTCTGGCTCTATACTCTGATTTTTGTTTGTTTTCCTTGGGGCCACACCTGCCGGTGCTCAGAACTTATTTTTGGCTCTGGACTCAGGGATCACTCCTGGTGGCCTCAGGACCCATAAGGAATCCTGTGGGTGGAGTCCAGGTTAGCGATGTGCAAGACAAGCTCCCGACACCACACTATCTGCCCGTTCCCATGTAGCCTTAGTTGTATAAGCAACTACCTGCCCCCTCAGGACACAATTAGGTGGTAGAACTTAGATAAAAATGTCATTTGGGTCCTGTCAATGTCAGGTGACTGTCCTGCCTCTTGCAGTTCCTAGAGATCCATCCCCAACACCACATATTATCCCCTGAGCACCTCCATCGGTAACAGTTGGTCCAGGAATAGCTCCTGAGCACCATCAGGTATGGCCGACGCTTCCCGCCCCAAATGTAAGGAAAGACACCAGATGTGGTCCAAATTCCTCTCTCCAATGAAAAGAAAGTAATTAAAAAGTTATTTTCTCTAGGATTGCAGTTAGAAAATAAAAAGAGGAAGATATATTCAGGGAAACAGTTCTGTTTTACCCAGATACTCAATTGGTTTTCCACGTGTGGGTCATTAGTGCAAAGGAAGCCTCTGGTCAAGAAAACTAATGAAACATATGTGTGCAAGGGTAAAATCAGAGTCTTATGTCTGTTGATGGTTCTAATATTCTGCTTATATTTAGTGATCTATATCACTAATCTTGTCTTTCTTATCTACTCTTAAATTGTGAAATACGCATTGAATTTTGTGTCTGTTAAGTGTTTTGACTTGCAACCAAGAATGCAGATAAAAATTTAATTGCAGTAATTGATGAAACTTGATTCGTTTGCTTGTGCTGCCTTTAGATATTGCCACAAATTTGTTGCCTTAATAAACAAAAATTCACTCTGCTTTCAACACTGGCCAGACTCTTATACCAAGCTTTAAATTTGATTAGAAGAAACCACAACCAGAATCTCTGACTAGAAATACTGAAATTGATGCCCTTGAAATTATTGAATTTTCATATTCCTCTTCCTGATACCTGTAGCTCTATTAAAGAAATTCCTTCTTTGTAAAGGCTAGTAGTGTTCTCTCTTTATAAAACTGGTTGCAGAAATGTTTGATTTTTAAACATCATAATTCTTCCTTAGGATCTTTTCCTATATTTCCTCTGTCATAGCAGATTGATAATAAAAACTAAGATGCAGCATATCTGTGCCATTTTAAGTTTATTGTTAGAAAATAACATTTTAGAAACAAAATAGGATATGTGGGTCTCAGAGATCTGTGCATATCAGAACATTTATTCCCAAGTAAAATATATATTTCATTTTGCACTGAACAGAATAACTAGGAAATTCAAGTCTCGGTACTTCCTCTCAGATTAGTGAGGTAAAATATTCCACACTTGGGAAAATAGTTTTGACTGGATTTCTGAGCTAAAAAGACATCTACTTGCTTTTAGAGAGGACCATTAAAATACAGGACTTTTAAAAGTTCAAAACTGAGTTGTAGCATTGAGCATTTCATTGGTCAATAGAATATATTCACCATGAAAATGTCATTATTCCAAATGCACTATTTCAGGAGGAACATTTTGGCATACCTTCATATAGCCAAGTTTGAGAAACAATTGTGTAACTGAATAGGAAGAGGATAATTAGAGGTTCCAAGTCTAATAGTCCTGTGAAAAAATCATTTTGGTTTTCAGGTTCTGTTTTATCATGAATAATATAGTAAATATTTTTGGTAATAATTAAAATCCTTTCTAATCTGAAGTATATGAAGCCATTCTTGAAAATTTGGTAAATGTATATATACCCATTAGGCATTGATTTTAAGGACGAAAATTGTGAAGGGCAATAAGTAGCGGAATAGGTAAACTGTTCATTGAAGGTTGAAGGTTAATTACAATTTAATAGATTTTAGAGATTTTGATTCAAGTAAGACCTGCTAAACTTTATTAAACTTACAATTTTAGGAACACTTATGCACCGACATGAGTAAGAGAATAATTACCAATCTGGAGATCAACAGACCTTAGTCAAACTTATGTCATATCTCTATTTTACATTTTAGCTTGATAATTTAGCGTAAATAGAGGATTTCAATGCCAAGCAATTTAAGGGTGTGTAATTGGTAAAGAATCTAAGGCATTTATTTCCAAGTTTGACACCTGCATTATGATATTTTAATAAAATTTCAATGAAGTGATAAACGAAACAACTATTGCTAACAATATTAAAAAAACATACCATAAATTATGTAGAGACATCTCTATCATAAGTAAGTTATTTGAACATCAAGAAAATTCTATTTAATATTTTCTTTAAAATAGTGCTAGAAACTCTTTTTAAGTAAAATAGCTTATTTCTGTTGAGCTATAATTTTTGCAAGCATTTGTCAGTAATTAAGTTTTCATATATACTAAGTTACAAGAATTTGAAAGTAAAATGTAGTTATTTTGTATTATATTTTTTTTAAAAAAATAAATTATAGGAGCTAAGTAACCCAGTGCATCTTCTTTATTGTGTACAGACTTTAATACATTTTTGAGAATGTATCTATAAATGTTGTTGATATTATTAGTGTGACACAATTTTTATAGAAAATAGATTGATGGAATTAGGCTTTCATATACTCTTACCTTCAGCAAAGGTGTAAATTTGGAATCTTTTAGTTTTAAGACTACCAGTTGTAAGATATCGTTATTATTTTATATATCCTTTATACCTTTTGCAAAATCCCCCAAATTCAATTTCAAAAATGTATATATCAATATTATTATTCTAAAAAGAATTTTGAACAAATACACAACTTTAAATATACTGGAAGATCTTAATAAAGATACATTTAAATTAAAATATTTAAGTAGAAAAAATATTTGTTTATTAAACATAAAACACAAAATGCAGTTCAATACTCTGTCTATATTTTATACTCCAGTAAATAGATAAACATTAATTATCCTATAGATTACAATAAGATAGACAGCATAGATGACAAATGCTACATTTTAATTTTTTAAAAAAATTATTGAATCACTTTGAGATAGTTATAAGCTTTCATGTTTGGGTTACAATACCACAATAATCAAAGATCCATCCCTCCATCAGTGCACATTTCCCACCACCAACTTCCCCAGTATTCTCTCCTTTCCAACTCTCCCTCTGCCTCCTTGACAGACAATATTCCCCATACTCTCTTTCTACCTTTGAGCATTATGGCTTGCAACACAGACACTGAGAGGTCATCATGTTTGGTCCATTATCTACATTTGGTATGCCTCTCCCATCCCAACTGATTCCTCCAGCCATCATTTTCTTAGTGATCCCTTCTCTATCCCATCTGCCTTCTCCCCTACAAGCAATACCACTTCTGAGAACATATCCCGAGGATGCAAAAGCACACAGTAGAAATGACAACTTTACCTATATGTTCATTGCAGCACTGTTCACAATAGCCAAAATATGGAAACAACCCAAGTGTCCTAGAAGAGATGACTGGTTAAAGAAACTTTGGTACATCTACACAAAGGAATACTATACAGCTGTTAGGAGAAATTAAGTCATGACATTTGCTTATAAATGGATAGACATGGAAAGTATCATGCTAAGTGGAATGAATTAGAAAGAGAGGGACAGACATATAAGTACTTTTCAACTATTGATAGTACTGTCATAGCATTGTCATTGTGTTGCTTGAGTGGGCATTAGTAACTCTTCATTGTGAGGCTTGTTACTATTTTGGGCATAGACAATATAAATTAATCTTCTCTTGCATTTTATTATTTGATCAAGCACCTGTATTTTTGCAAATTTCTGCATCCTGAGCATACCATAAAATTGTGTTATTAATTCCATTTCATTGATCTTTAGTAGCAAAATGAATGGGTATTTAAAATAAGTATTATTTTTTGTTATTAAATTATGCTACATTTCATTATATTGTGCATATTTATACATGGACATCAAATAAAGCTTTAATGACTCCTAATAAACCATTAAGTCCCTTTTTTCTTGACAGAATTTCTATTACTTATTTATGCCTTTTTAATTAATTAATTTTGTTATTGGTTTTGGGATGAGACTTAATCAAACTCCAAGTTACTCTTAGTTCTGTGCTCAGAAGTTGCTCCTGGTGAACTCAGAAAAGCATGCAGTGCTGAGGTATAAAAGTCTATGTATGAATTTCTAAATATAGATATTTTTAAAAAATGTAAAAGATATTCAGTATAACTTCAGAGTTTATGTTTCTGATAAGAACTAATAATATCAAGCTGCAAGTTTTTCTGCATTTGTGTTCATGCATCAAAAAGTATAAAATAGCTTGTAAGTACAGTCATAAAAATCCAAATAATGAAAATTATTTCCCTCTTAAGGTTTACTAAGGACTGGGTGATAGCACAACGGGTATGGCATTTGCCTTGCATGTGGCCGACCCAGGTCCAATTCCTCCATCCCTTTCGGAGAGACGGCAAGCTACTGAGAGTATCCCACCTGCACGGCAGAGCCTGGGAAGCTACTCGTGGCATATTTGATATGCCAAAAACAGTAACAAGACTCACGATGGAGACTTACTGGTGCTTGTTCGGGCAAATTGATGAACAATGGGAAGACTGTGCTACAGTGTTAGGGTTTATTGAGGAGCTGGAGTGATAGTCCAGTGGGTAGGGCATTTGCCTTGCATGCAGCCGACCTGTGTTCGATTCTCAGCATCCCATATGGTCCCCTGAGCACTGCCAAGAGTAATTCTTGAGTGCAAAGCCAGAAGTAACCCCTGTGCATCACTGGGTGTGCCCCCCCAAAAAAAAAGATTTATTGAGTGGGAATTAAAAATAGAGAAGGCTGTTTAAACGTGAAGCATTGGGAGAGTGATTGTATACGGGTTTAGATGATTTTCTTGCATACAGCCAAATTGAATTTCACCCCTGGAACCACATACAGTGCCTGGGGTTGACCACAGATCCAGGACTACTATCAGAGCACACTCTGATCTAATACTAAAACCAAAAAAAATAAAATAAAATGAGTGTTAAAATAAAATGAGTATTAAAATAAGAGTGCTAAACATTAATGAACTATCAATAGATTTTCACTATATAAATATCCTGATACTTAAGCAGCGTTAACCCATTCTATCTGGTAATTCTATTTAATGGCTTCCTAAATTTCACTTATAATTTGAATTATTAGAATTATACAAACACAAATGCTTCAATGTATTTATTATTTCCTGAATCTCTGAATGATCACTATCTTAAGAGAATCTTTCCAAAGTTAAATAACATCTTAAGTATGTAATTAGAAAATTGTCTGGGTCTTTGATGTAGCAATTAAAGGGCAGGCTTGTTTATTAGAAAATAATTACAATTAATTAATCTATACATTCTGTTTATTTAGTGTATGAACTATGAGGATGTTATATATCAAGACTTTCAAAATTAAATGCTCAAGTGAAAAATACAGAAATTTAGAACCTCACGGCCGCTACTGTGGCCACACGACCTCATATCTCCTCATTCTCAGCAATGAAAACCAAATTATAAAATGCTTCTTTTCCAGCAGGTCGGACTGTGGTGGGGAAACTCCAAACAATAATAGTGAGTTTTTTTATTTGTATATAATCGAAGTAAAGAGAAAGTAAAGTGAAATTTACCAACTACACAGGCGGGGTGGGGGGCTGGAGGGTAGGAGGGCTGGGAGGGAGGTTTACTGTGGTTCTTGGTGGTGGAATATATGCACTGGTGAAGGAATGGGTGTTCGAGCATTATGTAACTGAGACTTAAGCCTGAAAGCTTTGTAACTTTCAACATGGTGATTCAATAAAAAAATTAATTAATAAAAAATGCTCAAGTGATTTTCTTTATTGTAAGCATCTAATAACTTTTGCAAGAGTCAAGATAATCTAGTTTCTTTCAAATTTAACATAGGATATCAAAAAATGAAATATTTTTACCATTCAAATGTTTATAAAGGACCTGCATATGAGATTTGGAAGACCAGAGTCTTTTATACAACAGAAGCATTTGCAATTAAACGTGCAGACCGATGTGACATTTCTAGTGAGTCCTTGCAGAACACATTCTCCCCTTGTATCTTTATACTTTAAAACATCATTCTGAGCACATCACTCATCTGTAATTCCCCAACTTTTCCAAATTATGTGTGGCTGGTTTACTTATTATTTGTTTTCTTGATTAAAGCATGAGTCTAATTTGATAATACCATTTGCCAAATTGGGTCAGTCAGTCAAAACAAACCTAAGTGCTATTATGAAAGAAGATCCTTTATGATTTTGGAAACTTAACAATGTAGAGTATAGATCTTGAAGATCCACATATTGCATAAAATTTTGCAGCACTAAACCATAAAAAATTTCATAAATATTTTACTCATCACCTACTTAGATCTCAAGTATCATGTAGTTATTGTCTATACTTTATTTACATAACATTGAAGAATAAGCAAGATATACCGCATCTTTAATCTAGAGCACATTTTTGAAAGTATAAGCATTAAACAGATTAACCTTTGAAGAAAGATCATTAAACACATTTCCCTTAATGCATATCTATCCCCAAATCATCAGTAAAAAGAGTAGCAAATATTCAATTGTACACACCCAGGAACATTGTATTTATACACAAATACTCAAACATGTGTTTTCACTTCTTTTTCTACTGACATTGTAATTAAAAATGCTTCTTTTAAATCAAGTTGATGCAAAAATTCACTTTGTACATTCTACCCTTCTTGAAGGACATAAGTCATGAATTCTATGCAAGAACCTTCAAAATCCTTCAAAACTTGTTCCACGTCTAAATTTTCTCAGTAGGTAGATCCCTAGAGACAATTCTACTCTAGATTGTGGAATACATTATATTTATAATAAACTCATTAATCATTGTTGTTTGAGATTGAATTCAAACATTCTGTTCCTTTTCCTCACACTCTGAATCCTAAATGCCCTCTCATTTTTGTTTGGCAAGGAGATAAATTTTTGTATATTTTTTATTTACAATTATTATTTTTCAATCACAAAAAAAAGTAGTCCAGGGCCTGAAGAGATAGCTCAAAAGGTGCAGTGCTTGCAAATGCACTGAATTTGATCCTCAGCCTCATAATGGTCCCTGAGCACATGATGTGGTTCTGATGAATTCAGAGGCCTTGAGTTCAATTCCCAGTCTACTGACACGCGGAACTTTATCATGAATAAGCACTAAAATTTCAAATCTTCACAATCCAGCCAGATATCACAGAATAACCCCTGGAATCCCTGGGCATGATTTGAGAAGCCAAACTTCCAAAGAAAATAAAAAAAAAGGAAAATATTCAATAGATTTTAGATAATCTTTTTTTTCCACCGCATATATTTATAATCTAAGATTTTCATCAACTTTATTGATGTGAATTTTCTCTTCTACTATTTCTAGTTGATATAGCTGGGAAGACATTCTAAATTCTTAATAATGTAAAAGCAGAATTTACTTCAGGTATCTTACTCGGTTATGCCTCATGTTCTCTCCGAGTCAGGGCAGCAAGCTTCCTTTCACCCTTTCCAGAAGGACCGGTCTCCGGGTAAAGCCAGGGAAACTGAGGATAAGACAAGCGAATGATGAGGCGTTCCACAGTCATTCTGAGAATCATAGTTATGAAAAAATTCTATGATTACAGAGAAAAATCATTCAATATGGAAGCAAGGGAATGTTTTTGTTAGGTTATTAATGTTCAACACATTCCTAATATATATGGTAAGCTGGAGTATTTTATTATCCTGACAAGTCAGATTGGGCTCCTCAGTGACAGCACTTGTCCCATCTACTAGATTTGGTGCCTTTTTTTCTAAGACCTTCACTAACGCCATGGGTTGGTTAGCCTTCAAAAAAAAAGTTATTCCCCTCTGACTCCTTAGCCCCTAATTCTTCCCTACCACTGTGTCCCAAGCCTCTTCCTTTGCACTCAGGAGCTTCTCAGAAATAAACACTCACAGTATCCCTCCGCCCCTTTTCTTCTGCAAAACAAGACTTAAACCTCCCATTTGAAAGACCAAGATTTGTTAGTACAGCGGGTATGGTGTTTGTCTTGCTCAGGGCTGACCTGGGTTTGATCTCTGACATCTCATATGGTCACTCACAAACTGCCAGGAGTGATTCCTAAGTGCAGAGCCAGGGTAACCCCTGAGCACTTCCGGGTATGACCCGAAGAGCAAAGAAAAAAAGAAAGGAAAGACTGAGATTTATTGGTCCCTTTAATAACAAGCTCAATCCTTAGATTCCTCAAGGTATTACCTAGAACCTGTGTTTTCTCAACCTTCACCTGAGCAGAGTCCCTTACAACTTGTTTTCTTCCTCTGGTCCCTCAATAAACCAGTTGCCCTTCTGGTCTATGATACTCCATTTACTCAATTTTCAGTAATGGCTTATTAGAATATTTTAGAGGACCACAGGAGGCATTAGAGCCACAAGTGAGGAACACTGATCTGGAGATCTGTAAGAAGTATTTCTCTTTAAAATAATATCGTTTCTCATTAAAATAATTGAAATAATTAATTAAAATCCTGTCACTGTCACTGTCATCCCATTGCTCATCGATATGCTCGAGCAGGCACCAGTAAGTCTCCATTGTGAGAAGTGTTGTTATTCTTTTTGGCATATCGAATATACCACAAGTAGCTTGCCAGGCTCTGCCGTGCAGGTGAGTTACTCTGGGTACCTTGCTGGGCTCTCCAAGAGGGGCAGAAGAATCAAACCCGGGTTGGCCAGCATGCAAGGCAAATGCCCTACCTGCTGTGCTATCGCCTCAACCCTATTTAATTAAAATATTAAAATATAATTATTTTTAATAAAATTATATTCTCTTTAACACAGTGGGTAGGGCATTTACCTTGCAAGTGGCCAACCCAGGTTCGATTCCTCCACCCCTCTCGGAGAGCCTGGAAAGCTACCAAGAGTATCCCGCCTGATGGCAGAGCCTGGCAAGCTACCTGTGGTGTATTCGATATGCCAAAACAGTAACAAGTCTCACAGTGGAGACGTTACTGGTGTCCGCTCAAGCAAATCGATGAGCAACGGGATGACAGTGATACAGTGATAATTATAATTAAAATAATTATATTCTCTTTAAGAAAATACATTTTCTACCAATAATTTTTGGAAAAGAAGACCTGAAAACTTGACTGTGATTGAACATGTGTGCAATAGATGCATAGCTTTCTTACCCAAACTCCATGTGCACAGCAATCCTCTGGCTTATCTCCCTCTATTCAGGATCTTAGAACAGACAATTTGATAGCTTTTAAAAGCTTTTATAAAGTGCCAACTCTATAAAGTGCTTAGTTTTCTAAAATAAAAATACGTCTTCACTCATGAACATCAATGAAAAATGCTTATTGAAACTGTCAGTTATTCTGAAATTTTTGAAACACTTGAATTGCTTTATGTTTCAAATGAGATAAAGACATTTACAAAATCCTTTCCCAAAGTGCATTTTTACAAACAAATTACCATGTGGTTTTTAGGAATGCTTATGTGAGTTCCATTTAAATGAGAAAACCAGAGAGATAAAGGCCAATGAGTCATACAATGAGCTACCACTGAAATTTATAATTTAATTAAAGAGAACACGCTTCTTTTATGAAACAGTTCTCTTCATTTCAAACATAAGAATTAAAAAATGTGGATTCAGTGTTTGTTCAACAAAATGAGATTAGTAGATGGGAAGAACTCATTAAGCAACTCTGCAAATCTTAGACTGGTTTAAGGAGTTTTATGCTTTTTCTGAAATTATTACACTTTCTCTTAATGAATACATTGATATTTAAGTTAATTTTTATTAAAATGTTTTATAAAGTATGTATGCATTTTCATATTATACAATGGTATAATATTATCCTTTGTGTTCTACTTAAAAGGTAAGAAAATTTTGGTTTGCATTGCTCTGAAATTTGGGAAATAATAATAATTAGACTCCTGTTATTAGATGACTCATTTGGAGAGGCATTTATAATATTCCACAGAGAAAATGCTAGTTGCAAGTCATACAAATGATAATATCAGGATTTCATCCTTAGTCTGTGGTCTCAATATATATCTACTTATGTAAATATATGAAAAAAGCATGACATATGATTAATGAGGAAGATTAGACTGGAAAAAAGGACAATGGGATAAAATAATCAAAATGTTTACCTGAGACTTTTCTATCTACCTGAGCTGTTCAGATACCCTCCTCCTAGGCATTACATTTTCAATAGCCAGAGAATAGAGAAAATTTGACTGATGACAGCTCCAAGGAATTTTTTCCAACACCCTGCAGACACCAGTTAGAACCAGCTGAGAGTCCCTACATGCCATTTTGGCAAGACCTTGGCCATACCTTTTCAAATCATAATTAAAAAATAATAATATATGTCCCAGTCCCCAAGTCTCTGCCCAGCCAGCCTAGTTTTACAGAATACACTTTACACCATCAGCCTCTGATTTACTTTATATGTTGTTATATTATCTCATATTTTTGCTCTAAATACTAAGAATGTGAACTGGTACCTACGCTGTATTTTTACATATATACATGTTTGATGTAGCTCTGACCCTTTTCTTGAAATCTTTAAGACTAAATTCTTTCATTTCATAATGTATTGACATCAATAATAAACAAGGAATACTACCCATTCTTCAGTGTTCAAACTCAGTTTTTCCTAAATATCTTTGTGTCATTCGCAGCATTGTTCTGTCAGCAGTTATTATTTGCTCTCCACTTTTATTTCTTTTCTTTATGTACTATACTTCATGGGATCATTGTTAGTCATCAAATGCTTTATACTCAAAAATCATTTCTTGAGTATTCTTGATGGAAACCTGTGATGGTTGTTTTCTTTCACACATTTTATATGTAAAAAGTCACAGAAACACAGAGAGAAAGGAAAAGAGAGAGAGAGAGAGAGAGAGAGAGAGAGAGAGAGAGAGAGAGAATTAGAGTGAGAGAGAGAGCCTGCACTAGAGGCAGCTTGGAAAAGTGGGGTCATTGATGATAAAAAGTGGTGAAATGTACACTTGTGGAGGGATGGGTGTTGGAACATTGTATAACTGAAACCCTATCATGAAAGGCTTTATAACTGTGTGTCTCATGGTAACTCAATAAAATATAAATTAAAAAAAGTCAAAGAGATGGATTAGCTTCTGTTTGTCAATTTTCAATGTTCTTCTCAAGTTACTAAACTTCCTGACACAGATATAATGATATCAAATTGCACCACTCACTAGCTATCTATTTTGTTGTCACATACATAGAAATACATAATTTTCAGTAACTCTTAGAAACTCAGCTAATCCCCCTCCTATCAGCAATTTCTAATTTATTATCCTATCCATAATTTTTAGATTTTAGTGCCTGGCTAAATGTCATGACTAATATTTTCTTACTTAATGATTATTTGCATACCTGTGTCCCTGATTCATCTAATAACTACTATATTGACCTTCACTTCTTGAATAACGGTATTCTTTCTTTCAGTTATATACTGTCACAGACAATCCTATACTTTGTGATTACAAACGTGACAAATAGTTAAAGTGATTTCAACCGTGCCCCCCCTTTTTTTTCTATCACCAAATTAAGAACTTTCTGGAGAGGCCAGTGGGATAATATAGCTGAAGATGTCATTTTCCTGACATGTATTTGATTCTCAGCACCACTCATGTTCAGGGATGCAGAAGGAAGCCCTGAACTACTGTGGATATGGCCCCAAAACAGACAAAACAAAAACCATGAATCCCAACTTAGGATGTTTTTTTTTTTTTCCCCAGTAAGGGTTCTCCATTGTTTTCAATTGTTCATATGTTTTTTGGAGATGGCACCTATGCTTTCACTATCCATAATCTCAATTTTAAGCATTTCAATGTGAAGCAGATCCTTATACCTGTTTTTTTTTTTCAGTAGAAAGCTAAAAGGTAGCCTCATATTTCAGTTCCACCCATCTGTTTGCATTAAAACAAAAACTTCATTATTTTCTAATTTTTTTTAAACTTTCGTTTTGCTCTTAATCTAAGAGAATTACACATGACAGTGCAAAGTTGTGAAGTATATCCAGTTTTGCTTATTTCACTCTGGAACTTGGGTGCTCATGCTGTATTTTCAATCAAATCCAGAGTCTCATACACAAAAGTCTTTGGTGCTTGAGATATATCTCTGGCTCCTTCTCAACTTTAATACTATTTACAAAATTGCAGCTCCTCATTTACTCTGATTTCCAGTTCTCTCAGTTTTATATTGTCATGATGTCAATGAAGCTGAAATTATGATACACTATGAAACATAATACTTAAGTTTAGAGTTACTCATTTTTTCTAAACAATTTCTACTTGTGTATTTTTGTTTCTTATTGGCTGCCTATAAAACTGATATCAAACTATCCTTGCATAAAAGATTACAAAGACATTGATCTACTTATTTCTTACAAAAACAAACAACTTTTCTACCTATTTATATTTGCTTTGCCCTTGTGTCTTGAGTAAATGTGGGCTTATAAGGAGAAGCATTTTTCTTAGCTTTGGTCACTGAAATATTCCCAGTCTCACAAAAAGTAATAGCAATATGATAAATAATTTCTGATTTTATTCACTTCCCCATTGTTACTCACTTTTATTATAAGTGTTATTAGCATCTTATTTACTAAATGAAGACAGTTACAACTCTGCTAAAATGAGAAGCTAAAAACAATATAAGTGACATGTTCCCAAGTTTGCAGAATTGAAAAATTGTGAGGTATAAGAAGGATAATGTAAATATATTATGCAGCAGATCTGTCAAGAGTACAAAACTAAAATATACAATTGCTGAAAGAGACAAGGAAAATTATTTATGACTAAAAAATGCAAAGCGAGTGAATGGTACAGTTGATGCTCCTCAGTGCGAAAGCAAAGTAGCAATCTGGACCTGGTTGCTTGGCAACAAAACTGAGGAATCCATATAAGTGGAGTAAGTTCAAGGCAGTTTCACAGAGGGCAAAATTGTACTTCATTCAAAGTCAATTCTAATTAACCAAAGTAGTGCAGTATAAAAATGTTTCATATTTCCTGAAGATAGTGCCTGTACATTAGTACAATTTGTACAAAAGGAAGGAATACAAATGTCTTTCTTTTTTCAAGTTTTAGTGACATTGGGGGAATATATGAAAACAATATACATTTCCCTAAGCTTAAAATGACTATTACAGTGGTTGAAGAGTGTCAAATTGGCAATATAAAACAAGAGATTTTCCCAGAAACTATACTTTATTCATTTCATATTAAATATTCCCTTCGTTTATGGGTGAAGCCAAAGGTTAAATGACTTTAACTCTAGTTTCAAAGGACCATTAAGAATGATTTTCAGGTCCTATTCTAAAGACGCATTATTGTTTAAAAGAGAAATCTTGCATTGGTTACCATGAAAAAAAGAAAAAAAGAATATCCAATATAAAGCTTCTCAAAATTGAGGATCTTTTAAAAATGCATTTATTTCACTAGGTTGTTTTTCTGGTTATAAACACTATGGAATGGTAACTTCAAATAACTTTCAAATTTAGGATAATTTTGAGTAGTATCACACAATGTTTTAGTAATTAAAATAGGGACTGTATTGAATCTGCATGAATGCAAGTCACTGTCACCATCATCCCATTGCTCATCAATTTGCTTGAGTGGGCACCAGTAATATCTACATTGTGAGACTTTTTGTTACTGTTTTTGGCATATCAAATATGCCACGGGTAGCTTGCCAAGCTCTGCCATTTGGACAAGATACTCTCGGTAGCTTGCCAGGCTCTCCGAGAGGGGCAGAGGAATCGAACCAGGGTCAGCTGTATGCAAGGCAAACACCCTACCCACTATGTTATGCAAGATAAAAGGAAATTCTTATGTAAAGAAACACAGAAGCAAATTTTCAGCTAGAAAGTGATAGAACACTACATAAAATCATTTTGACCCAGTAAATATGCAAAGAGGAAATGTAGAAATTTATGACTGAAAATGTCGAATGCCCTGAAAATAAGGGAAGATCATAATGAGTCTAATATACAAAAATTTGGATGTGACACCACGGATGAGAGAAGCTAATGAGAACATTTGAACAGGATGTTCAAATGTTCTCTTAAATGGCATAATCTGTGCTTCACAAAGATAAACCTGTCAGACAAATAAAGACTGTAATTCAGAGAAGGCAGGGACCAGTTAGGAACTATAATAAGAAATTGTAAGAAAAATGAAGTCCAGGATGAAAAAGTTCATGAACGAAAAGACAAATTTAATGTGGGGCCTGGAGCAATTTATTTTTGTACCCTCACCTTGAAATAACCTTGAATTGGCTGACTGCCTGCCAGCATTCCTGTTGATTTCCAATGGCATCTTAAAAAGGCATTTCTTTATAAACTGCCTTCACAACTTCCATTTCGACGTCCTATTTGAGTGTCTTTTCAGTAAGAACAGTGAGCTCAAAACCTTTTGCTTATTTATTTACCAGAGTTCTCCCCTGAAACCACTCGTAGAATCAAAGTGTCTTGGGACTATGGTTCTTTCTATTTAATTCAATTCAGATTCGCCATGCATTCATGAGACCTTGGAATATCACAGACACTCAGCAAATATATACTAAAAAATGAATGTGAGAATGAAGAGCATTATTTATGAGTAAATGAGGAAATCACTAGGTTGAATAATGTCTTGAGTATCTGGGGTTTACATTATAACAAAGTGTTTAGAATTTATTCAACAGACAATAAATGTACCTAATAAAGAGAATTTCTTGAATGTGTGTATTATTGGTGTGGTGATTGTTATTGTCCTTTTATTTTTAACACAAATTAAGGTGGAAAGATTTAAAATGTATTTTGTGAAGTACTTAGACTCTACAAATTTATTCTATATCACCTGCATCTGTTTCTGAAACTCCATAGATTTTTGTTTTGTTTTGTTTTGTTTTGTTTTGGGTCACACCCAGCAATTCATAGGGGTTACTCCTGGCTCATGCACTCAGAAATTACTCCTGGTGGTGCTCGGGGGAACTTATGGGATTCTGGGAATTGAAGACGGGTCAGCCGTGTGCAAGGCAAATGCCCTACCTGCTGTGCTATTACTCCAGCCCCAAAACTCCATAGATGTTTGACATGCGCATTTTGTGAGACCCAGTGTACATGTTTTTAATATATAAAGTAATATTTTAAAACATTTAATTTGCTTTGATTTATTAATTATTAAATAACCCAAATCAGGTAATTATTTATTGCACAGCTGGAACAATCATTTCAAATTTAAAAGTAGCCATTAAAACACAACCAAACAAAGACCTGCTACTCCTCATGTAAGCCTAAAAATCTCAGTGAAAAATATGTATGTATATATATATATATCATCATCATCATCCTGTTGATTATCAAATTTCTCGAGCAGTCTCAGTAATGTCTCCATTTGTCCTAGCCCTGAGATTTTAGAAGCCTCCCTTTACTCATCCTTTCCAATGATGCCATTTTGGAGGCTCTTTCAGGGTCAGGGGAATGAGACCCATCATTGTTACTGGATTTGGCATTTGATTATTCCATGGGGAGCTTGCCAGGCTCTCGCATTTGGGCAGGAAACTCTCAGTAGCTTGCCAGGTTCTCCCAGAGGGAGAAGTAGGCTATAAGATGTCATGCTTCTGGGAGCTTGGTTTTATAGAATCTGGATGTTGGCTGTTGGTGGGATTACATGGAGCCAGGGGCAGTCCCTGGGTGTGACCGCCTAGCTACTGGAAGATGGGGAATCTGGGCGGAAGAGGCACAGTCCCGATTTGAGCAGGCTTGGAGATCTCAGTCCCGGGTCCCACACGCCTGGGTTCCTCTGCTGGTTCCTTCATGCATGAGGCTAGTCTGAACATGTAGAGAGAGGCCTTGAACATGGCTGTAGCTAGGCTCCAAAGGTCTTCGGCCAGGAGAGCTCTGCTCGGGGCGGAGAGGGAAACTGAAGCCCACCCCCTCTGAAGGGCTCTGGGGAAGACAAGAGATTCTCTGCTATATATATATATATATATATATATGTATATGTATATATATATGTGCATATATATATGGTAACTCACAGTTCCAGAAGGCGAAATCTAAAGGTTGAGCATGGGACTCTCCCAGTGGACAGTTCCACAACAACATTGAACACAAAGGCTTTGCCTGACTGATGTCGCTGTTGTCCCAAAATTCCAAACGGGATCGGACCACAGTCTCCTTAGTGCAAAATTCTACTCTTCACAGAGCAGGGAGAAAGGACTACAAAGTTTAAGTTGAAGAAGAGAACTCCCAGAATGACCACCAACTGGGCCTGCAACATAGGAAGATGCCATTGTAGAAAACATCGACGAGGAATACAATTGACTGGTTCAGCACCTCCATGATTGCGCGAAAAATGCTGAGAGTGGGAAAACCACAAACAGACACCTTTCTTCGGAAACTCTCGAGCTCATTCATCAACGTGGTTTGGCACGAGCCTCAGGCAACCACAAGCTAATGTCTGAGTTTGCAAAGCTTTGTAGAGAAGCGATAAAGGAAGACCTGAAAGAGAGAAGAGCAGCAGTATTGGTCAATGTGGCAGAAGCTGGGAAAAGTATTCACAATGCTCGCCTGTCCTTTGCCAACTACAAGACCAAGATGACTGCCCTCCGACATCCCTAGAAGGGCAATGGAGAGGACTATTTATGACTTCTACTCGGATCTCTTTGATAACCACGTCCACCTGCCCACATACCAAATTCCACAGCATGGTTATGTCGTTCCCAAAGTCATCCCTTCTGAAATCCGACATGCCATTTCATCGGTCAAGACACATACAGCACCCGGTCCAGACAAGGTCAGACCTGAACATGTGAAGAATCTGCTGCCAGTACTCATGACTACACTGGCTTCACTCTTCACACACTACCTGTCCAAATGCAAGGTTCCATCCATTGGGAAACCAGCAAGATTGTTCTGTTGTACAAGAAGGGAGATATCCATGACATCGGCAACTATCACACAATTTGCCTGTTGTCCATCATCTACAAGTTGTTCACTTGAGTCATCCAGAATAGAATAGGCAGAACACTAGACAAAGGACAACCATGTGAGCAAGCCGGGTTCCAAAAAGGATCAGCACAGTTGACCATATCCACACAGTGACCAAACACATTGAAGTTTTGGAGAGGTCAAGATGCTGCTCTAACGTTCATAGATTTAAAGAAGGCCTTCAATTCTGTTGAGACTGAAGCGGTCATCGAAGCCTTAGCCAAACAAGGCGTTCAAACTCAGTACATCAAGATCCTCCACAAGCTGTATCACAAATTCACCACCAGGATCTCCCCATTCTAGAAGGAAGTGATCATTGTTGTGAAGAGAGGGGTTTGGCAGGGTGATACCATTTCACCGAAACACTTCAGTGCCACTGTTGAGAACATCATGCAACGACTGGAATGGGAAGGAATGGGAGTGAAGATAGACAGTCAGAAACTACACCACCTTTGCTTTGCTGATGATATTGTTCTCAAAACCTTAGCCAATTGGCACAAATGCTGGCCGACTTCAACCACGAGTGTGGAAAGGTCAGACTGCAGCTGAATATCACAAAAATGATGTTCATGAAAAACTATCTAGTCCCTGATGTTCCATTTGCTTTCAATGGAACGGACATCTCTGAATGCAGCTGCCATGTGTACCTGGGTGAGAACTTAACATGATGAACTACTTGGCACTATAACTGCACAGGAGGAAGAGAGCAGCGTAGAATGCCTTCAAGAGCACCAAAGAAGTGGTTAAGAGGACAAAGAAACTCCAGCTCCAGGCACATCTTTTTGACTCCACCGTTCTTCTTGCACTAACATACACCTCAGAGACCTGGGCCATACGCAAATAGGATGAGAACACTATTTGGGTATCCCAAAGAGGAATCAAAAGAGCCATGCTAGGAGTATCATGTTTCACTCAAGTGAGAGAAGGAATCCGAAGTTCCGACCTCTGTTGATGGTCAAGAATCAGGGACACTGTTTTGTTTGCCAAGTCATCATCAAAAATAAGATGGGCCGGACATGTAATGTGATTCAGAGATGACCCCTGGACTATAGCTGTTACTGACTGGATTCCACAGGATGTCAAAAGACTGCGTGACTGCCCATCTATGAGATGGTCAGATTTCTTCATCAAAACCCTGAAGGAACAATTAGAGGCTCTTCCTGTTCCTGGAGCGAGCAGATACCATTGGGCTACACTAGCACACAACAGGGATAAAAGGAGATGTTACTGGCGCTCGTTCCAGCAAATCGAAGATCAATGGGATGAGAAGTGACAAGTGATATATGACTAGTTGAGTCCTATCTCTATTATACTGATTTTTCCAGGTTTATTTTTCGCATTATTACTAGAGCCCCTTCTTCATAGAAAGCATATAAAAGTTCCAAGCATATACTCTAGAACCAGATGAACTAAGTTTGAATTTAGAGTTTGTTTAATCTTCTATATCTAGTATCAAATGCACAAAGCAGCAATGTTCCATCAAAGGGTAATTATACAGGTAGAAAGAAAATCCTCCCATCTTTTGATTTTTCTTAGGCTGATAAAATGATCAAATATGTAACAGATTACTTATAAAAACTTAATCATATATCTATATGTATGTATAAGGAAATTAGATAGACATGAGGATACTGAGTACAGGTATATAGATATAGAAATGGATATATAAACATAAATAGGGAAATATAAAATATATCCTCAGCAAAGCAATTTTTCAGAGGCCAGGGACTTCAAGGAGGAAGGTACGTGATTAGAGAACGATCTATGCTTTGAAAATAAGAGATTCTGGAATTAGATGTTCACATTATCTTATATGTAGTTTCCTTCTGAAGTTCTTTTCTCGTAAAAATTTAATTGTGAACTTAATTACCCCAATTAACATTTTCCCACATGGTTAAAAGAATGTCAAAAATCTCTCATAAGGCTGTGCCAAAATAGCATAGCTTGGGTAACACACACACACAGACACACAGACACAGACACAGACACACACACACACAAACACACCCCTTCTCTGATCAACTTGGAAAGCATTATCTATAAATTTCACATTAACATGAATTTAATCATTTTACTAGTAGATAATTGGTGTTTTTCTTATGAACTGTATGAGTTGCTTATATAGTTTATAAAATCAGTTACCTTGAGAAAGTTATATAAGATAACATTTCTAATAAAAATGTAAAACTACTTAAATCTTGATTTGTGTGTCTTCTCTTAAAGTGTTTTACAATTATGTATTTGATAAAATTAAATGTTTATTTTTTGAGGTTTTTTGTTTGTTTGTTTGTTTGTTTTTTGGCCATATCAGACAGTACTCAGGAGTTATTCCTGTCTCTGCACTCAGGGATCACTCTGGGAGGAGCTCAGGGGATCATAAGGCATGCCAGGGATCATACCTCATCAGCTGAGTGTAAGGCAAAGGCCCCAGATGCTGACTGTTGTTCTAACCAAAAAAATTGTTTTAATTTTTTCAACAAGTTTTATTACTTCCCTATTTTGCTATTCCATATTAGTATAACATTCTTTTATTTTATAACTCTAGTATAGATATTTTTGTCTGGTTTATATGATTGGTGGGAACTTAGAAGAGTGGTTTTCAAAGTGAGATGTCACACTTAGCAATAATAAGCATGACCCATAATTTGGAAAAGAAAAAGTCCTTAAGCCTTTCTCTCCCTATTGAGTCAGGAACATTGTGAATGAGGCCTAGTTCTATATATTTTAATGAAAGCCACCGTTGATTCTAATGCATGATCAGGTTAGAGAAAAATTATACTACAATTCTACTACCATGAAACCATGCTTTGCCAAGTTAGAATGTCAAAGTGTCCTATGGCTTTAATAAGTAAGAAATTGAGAAGAAATATCTTTTCTGATGTAATTTGAATAGCAGAATCTTCATGTTGAAGCTAAGGGAAAACTGTAGCACTGTCATCCCATTGTTTATCAATTTCCTCAAGCGGGCACCAGTAATGTCTCCACTGTGAGATTTGTTACTGTTTTTGGCGTATCAAAAACGCCACGGGTAGCTTGCCAGGCCCTGTTGTGCGGGCGGGATACTCTCAGTAGGTTGCCAGGCTCTCCGAGAAGGGTGGGGGAATTGAACCCAGGTCGGCCACATGCAAGGCAAACACCCTACCCACTGTGCTATCACTCCAGTCCATGGGTAAACTGGAAAACAGTCTCCATGGGTAAGAGGGAAAGCATGGGTAGAAAATGCCACAGTTCAATAGATTTCTTTCCTTCCCAAATAAGCCAGGATGAATAAAATCAGTAGGGAAGTCAGTAAGAGATTCAAGCCAGGAGTTTCTTGAGTAGTCAAAGAGGAGAAATACATCCCTGCCCTTATCCCTCTCTGCACAGCTGTCTCAGTTTCATGCCCAGTTATGTACCATCCATTGCTAACTTGAGCAACTCAAATGCTGACTCCCAGCCTGAGTTCACTCCTAGACCTATGACACGAAGCCTCCTATGGATGGAGGTGCCCACATCCATGAAACTGGATAATCTTATCCACACACAAAATAACACTAAATCTTTTATACTGGAGTATAGGCCAATTTGCACCATTGCAAATATTTCTTTTTCCAGTAAACTTTTCTGATGCCTATAATTATTTTGGCTCATTCTTTCATAAATATTTTTTTTCTTCCCAACTCCCACTCCTAGCACTTTCCCATCAAGTATAAAAGGGTTTCAAGCTAGGATAGAAGATTTAAAATAGCTAAAGATTCTTAGATTTTTCCCATTTAAAAAATCAGAGCTATAAGAGTTTGTAGAAAACAAATAGTACAAGTATGACATAAGCATTCATGTTTTGGTTTAAAAATCTGTGCAAAGAAGCATTTTATGACTTGTAATATTCATGAGATTCTGGCTGACTTGGGCTGGAGTGATAGCACAGTGGTAGGGTGTTTGCCTTGCACACGGCTGATTCCTCCACCCCTCTGGGAGAGCCCAGCAAGCTACTGAGAGTATCTGGCCCACACAGCAGATCCTGGCAAGCTAGCTGTGGCATATTCAATATGCCAAAAACTGTAGCAAGTCTCACAAAAGAGACATTACTGGTGCCCGCTAGAGCAACGGGATGACAGTGATAGTGACAGTGGCTGACTTAAATGAAATTTTAGGAAATAATACATTGATGCAGATGGCGATTCTAAGGAAAGAGAAATAAGGGTGAGAGGAGGAAGGCTGAAAAAGGCTGACCAGGCTGATTGACAGAAATGGCATATAAAGACAGATTGAATGAATGTGCCACCAGCACAAATCAATGAGGGTTGGAAGCAAGAATTAAGACACAGGCTTCCGTCTCATATTGCCTAACATTGCCCCTATTGGCCAAAAACAAAACCAAACTGCTAAATCTGAGATGATGAAAAATTCCATCAAGCCTATCAGAGCACAGAAGTTCCATTTTGATTTTTAAAAATGTAATATGTAAACTTAGGAACTACTTTTTATTTGCGGCAGCTTGAAACAAGTTTATCATGTCTTCTCAATGTCCAAGCAAATATGTTTGCCATATTTACGCTGCACTATACTCTACAGTATTAAATGATTTAAGACGTACATAATGAGATGAGTAAATAGAATAAAATGTGAATCAATTATGTACTAAATTAAAGTATTTTACTAAATTCACATCTGTAGTATATGTACTAAAATTAAAAATAAATCAATAAAATTTATGAGTTGAACTGTTTAATCTAACTTTGGAATATATCATTGTGTTAAATTTTCAGTAATTTGGAATTACTGATCATGCAATATCTCACTAGTATGTCCACATAAAATTGTGACTCTCCAAGGCAGTATGCCTGTGCAATATCAAGAGTCAGCACATATGTGTCACTCTGTACATTCTAGCAACAAGTAGCACCATTAAGGGAGTTATTAACACTAGAGTTATTTTTTGTTTTAGTGTGTGTTGTAATATGCAGTATATGGTAAACTATTCTTGTGCCTGCTAAAGAGGCAGACTTGAGGGTAGGTGGGAAACTGGGAAAACTGATGGAGGGAAGGTTACATGAAGATGGGTTTTGTAAGAAGTGAAAAAATTAATCATAATTATAAATATCCTGCCTACCATTTGTTTAGAACAACAATCTAATTTTAATGAGCAGCCTTAAGTAGAGGGCTCAAGGGAAGCCTTCAAGGAAAGTTTTGTTTTATTTATACATGTACAGTGAGAAAAAATGAGTTTGTGCAGGATAAGGGTGGTTGATAAAGGGTACAAGGATCCCCAAGTTTAAAAGAAAACTTTGTTAACTATCCGGGATATTGAAAGTTTCTACTCAGAATGCAATTTCCACATTCAGGCTAGAAATAAGGCAATAAAGTAGTGACAAATACTTGATCCAGTTTTTTTCACAGCAGAACTAACATATACAGGATTTGAAGGTGTGATTCCTTCACTCTTCTTACTTTCGAAAGGTGTAAAATGTGATGTTGTAAATGTGACTTCGCATATAGAAAGTCTGTTGGTGATGCAGGAACATAGGGAGCTTTACTGTCAAAAGCACTACATCCAAACGGTTAAAATTTTATCAAAATGGAAATGATAACTTCAACTTAAGTTTTGATCACAAAAGCCAGAGGAAAGTGTCATAGTTTTTTCATTTGAAATTAATAACTCTAGTTAAACAAGAGAAACTGGATTGACAAAAATATTCTAGTAGCTGTAAATATTTGTACAACTGTTTTTAACATGAGTGGCAGTCTATATTTTACAGATTAAAGAGTTACTCTCCCAAAACTAAGCTACAATTTGTACTACCAAAATCCATATAAGTGTGCCTTAATTAATGTGAAAGAGGTACTTACAAACCTCAGGATAACAAAATTAAAGAGACAAATTAAATTTTTAGCCCATTGTTCATATACAGCAAACAATTATTGACTCATTTTATTTTCCTGAAAGTGGTTTATTATAAACAAGTATCTGCTAAAAAGTTAAATAACTTTAAATTTTAATGTGAAATGAGGTATTATGATATAAATGGAATACGGTATTTTATTTTATTTCAAAAAACATGTTTTGTATTTTATTATTGTGGTAGTTAATCAGAGTAAAAAATGAAGCTGTTATTTAGGAAATTTTAAAGAAAATTTGTACTAACTTTAAAGTAATTGAAAATATTTTTATCAGAAATTAATAAACAGGAAGCAGTGACCTGTAATGATTTCGTAATAGCAGCACGGTAGCACTGTCATCCCATTGCTCTTCTATTTGCTCGAGCGGACACCAGTAACTTCTCCAGTGAGACTTGTTGTTACTGTTTTTGGCATATCAAATATGCCACAGGTAGCTTGCCAGGCTCTGCTGTGCTGGCGGGATACTCTCGGTAGTTTTCTGGGCTCTCAAAGAGGGACGGACGAATTGAACCCAGGTTGGTGGTGTGCAAGGCAAATGCCCTACCTGCTGTGCTATCACTTCAGTCCATAATAATATATGTTATAACTACTACTTTCATAGAAACAATATTTGCAGTTGGAATTTAGAAAATATTTGTTTTAAATTTGTGATATTTACTTAATTTTAAAAAAATCTAAATTTGGAGACCAGAGAGATAATAGGCAGGGCTCTTTCTTGCCTTGCACATGGCCACATTGGGTTCAATCCCTATCAGCACTCCTGAACACTGCCAGGAGAGACTCCAAAGTGCAGCTAGGAGTAAACCCTGAGCACGGCTGGATATGGTTTCCCAAACTAATAAATAAATAAAACTAAAATAAAATCTATTGTGTCCATCAATATAAAGATAAGTTGTAGTATTTTATTTGAAAGGAAAAAAATTGAGAGCATCTTCTTCATACCACAATCTTTCTTCAACTTTTACCCAACTGAACCTGCCCAAAGAAGCTAAGAGAACTAAACAAGGAAACCTAATTCCAATGCAAAAACTGGGAAATGCTTAGAGATACTGTGTTTAGAGAATGTTTCTTTTCTTTTGTCCCTGCTCCCCAGCTCTCCCCAAAACAAAAGCTACACAAGGAAGATAACATGCTTACCACATTCCCATGTTTTAGGGAATAGGTTCTCAAAGGATCTTTACTGGTAGACTGCCAGCTAGAAGCCTGCCCTTACTAAAAATATATTTTGTTTTTTGTTCAGTGATATAAATCGCTTCCTCTAACCATTTAGATCTCTAGGATAGTGATCTCAGGGTGTTTCCTAGGGAATGCCCCCTTTGATTTCTTTCCTTCCTATGGCTTCCCCTATCCTACCAGTTTGCTTCATGGTCTCATTCCATGGTGCTTATTCCACAATTTTCACTTGTGAACCACCTTGCACATGCTGCAGGGTCACCATGGGATGGGTACTGTGGCCCCATGTGAGAAAGGCTATTCTGGAATGTGAGGTCACCATTTATTTGCTAGCCAGCCTGGTTGTGACTAATAAAATTCTTTCTTTACCCATAACCTCCTCTCTCTGCTGAGTGGCCCCCTGTGTAACAATGGAACAAAAGATGCAGTCATACAGCTTCTCTCTTTCACAGAAAACTTGACCAGGAAGTCTGTTCTAAGAATCCCTATAGCTTCAGAAAGAAGCTCATTTAAAAAAAAAAAAAAATTAGCAAGGTGCTTTTGTGTTTTTCTTTTTCTTTTTCTTTTTCTTTTCTTTTCTTTTCTTTTCTTTTTTTTTTTTCTCGGCTGTGGGCCACTCTTGGTGATGTTGGAGGAACCATGGAAGCATGGGCATTGAATCCAGCGCTCTTTCATGTGAAGCACACATGCCAACTCGTTTACCAGAGCTTCATTTTTTTAAAAGATCAGTAGTGAAGTTCAAAGATGTTTTCCTATACACTTGAACAGCTCTCAAAGTCATTAAGAAAATTAGAAAAAACTTTAAAGAGTATTATCTTAAATGGTGTGCTGAGACAGTTCTTATGTAATAGTATAGCTTAGATTATACCTTAGATTATAGCTTTCAAAGAAAAATAAATATGGGAACAAAAAGATAGAACAGAGTTTGCAGTTTCCCAAGCACTTCCAGTAGTGATCTCTAAGATCAGATCCAAGAGTAAATTCTGAACAACACAGGGTGTGATCCATGGCCCCAGGCCCCTAAATAATAGAATAATGTAATGGGTAATGAGAAAAGTTTTCTATCTTAATTATTGTTTTCTTTAAACTCTTTTAGAGTAGTTCTGCATTTTTATAAGAAGATATAATTTATTTGGGACATCTGTTCTCTTTACATAGAGTAAGGATATTAATAATCCTTACTTTTAAATTTGTTTTCTATATTAAACATATCTTTCTCCTTAATAGCAATACATCATATTTTTGTTTCAAATGTTCATTAACTTTCTCTGGTTTTAAAAAATCATTCTGCCCCTGGGAAAATAGCAATGATATTGCTATTGTTAAGTACGCTTGAATTTAATATTCATTATAGTAAACTGATTATGAAATAATATGTAGCTAACTTCAGGAATGAGCAAATAGTGATTTCTTCTATTAATACTTAAATTAATTTTAAGGAAGGAATAAGATTTAACTTATGTTGAAAATAAAGAAATAAGAAATATATTTCTAATTTATATTTTTGTTATTTTATATAAGATGCAGACCTTGGGCTGGAGCAATAGCACAGCGGGCAGGGCCTTTGCCTTACACATGACCTACCCACCCAGGTTCAATTCCCAGCATCACATATGGTCCCCTGAGCACCACCAGGAATAATTCCTGAGTGCAGAGCCAGGAGTAACCCCTGTGCATTGCTGGGTGTGACCCAAAAAGCAAAAAGCAAAAAAAAAAGATGCAGACCTTTTTTCATGATGGGAGTACTTTCACACTTTAAATTAAATTTTTTTAGTAGCATTTGTCAAATTAATAAAATAATAAGGAAGGCACTATTCCAATGTATATGTGAAGGTTTATATATCCTATTATGTCCTTATGTACATAAAGATATGAAGAGATATTTTGGTTTTGAAATTTAATTTTTTTCTCAAAAATATGTTTTACATTTGGTAATCATGATATATATGCACAATATCTTTGGGTGGTAAAAAAATCATCAGCATTATATAAGCAACTGTTTCAGAAGCAATTGATTCATAAGATTAGAAAACCCGAGTGCCTGAGAACAAATGACTGGTAAAAGAAGCTTTGGTAAATCTACACAATGGAATATTGTGCAGCTGTTAGAAAAAAATGAAGTCATGAAATTTGCATATAAGTGGATTAACATGGAGAGTATCATGCTAAGTGAAATGAGTCAGAAGGAGAGGAACAGACATAAAATGACTACACTCATTTGTGGAGTGTAACAAAATGGGAGACTAACACCCAAGGAAAATAAAGATAAGGACCAGGAGGATTTCTCCATGGCTTAGAAGCTGGCCTTGCATGAGGAAAAGGCAGCTGGGATAGAGAAGGGACCAGTAAGTGAATGATGCTTGAAGGGCTTGCTTGGGATGGGAGATGCCTGCTAAAAGTAGACTATAGACCAAACATGATGGCCACTTACTACCTGTATTGCAAACCATAACACCAAAACGGAAGAGGGAGTAAAAGGGAATGTGCCTGCCACAGAAGAGGAACTGGGGGCTGGGGGGTTGGGGGTAGTGGGGGGGATACTGGGAACATTGGTGGTGGAGAAAGGGCTCTGGTGGATGGATGGGTACTCGATCATTTTATGACTGAAACACAATGACAAAAGTTCATAAGTATTTCACAGTAATTCATTAAAAATAAAAATTTTTAAAAAAGATTAGAAATTAAACACTAGGTGTAGGATTACATAGCCTCAGGTAGTTTAGGTTTATTGGGTTACTCCCATTACAGTGCCCCCATTCCTCTTTGTTTATTTGTAGCTTCTTTCTTAGTGTTCTGTTGACTTGTAAATATTGTTTTTCTCTTCTCCTTGAGTCCTTTGCATAATTTATTCAGAGCCATATCCCTTTTGTATGGACACAGGAAGACTTAGCAAATGCTTTGCTCTGTAACCTGGGAGTCATTTGACTCTACATGATATTTTCCTCCTGGACATCTGTTCTCTCGACCTAAGCCTCAGCTGCCCTTACTTCCTAGCACGTCCAAAAGCAGGGTCCCGATGAGGGACGAGACAGACCCAGGGCAAGCTGTGAGTTGTGTGCTACCCTGGCATCGAGATGGGCCTAGACAAAGTGCCTAATGCTTAATAAGTTAAGAGCTTGACCATGGCCAAATGTTGTCATGATCCAAACAATGATAGCTAGATTTGGACCCTGCTAGGGTGAGGAATGATTAATCTGGCCTGAGTGCTGTAGTCTGAGTCTGTGGCAAGATGTTGCCAGGAGAGCTGCCTTGCAAGCATCAATGTATCTCTTGCTATGTCCATATAAAAATAACTAGTATTCAGATGTTGTGAGTGCTTGGACTAAGGGAAGGAGAAAAACACCTTAAGAGTCAGGAAGAACTTTGGAATGCCCTGCCCTCAGGATGGGCTTTCTTATGAGGATTTTGCTACCTGGCTATGTGTAGCCTAGGGGGAAGGGGAAGAGAGAAAGAGGGAGGAGAGAGACAAGAGAATCTAGAGAGGCGGCAGTAGATCCAGAGAGAGGATGGAGCTGGGAGTGCTGGAGATGAGAAAGATGAAAGATTGAATAAATGGTAACTAATCAGCAACCAGCTTGATCCTCGTTCTTCCTTCGCCTGTCCTTGACCACCGGCTATCCCAATCCAGCCCATACACAGTAGTTCCAGAGCACCAAACAGGGGCGGTGAGACAGAGCCTCCCAGAGAGCCCTCGAGTGCACATGCCCCTTGGTGTGCCTTAGTTTTTTACAACTAGGGACTAGAACAATAACACAGCGGGTAGGGCATTTGTCTTGCATATGACAGACACAGATTCAACTCCCTGCATCCCATACTTCCCCCAAGCACCGCCAGGAGTAATTTCTAAGTGCATGAGCCAGGAATGACCACATTGCATCGCCATGTGTGACATAAAACAAAAAACAAAAAAACCTAAAAGAAAGTAAACACTAGTTATATACTATTAAAAAATATTTGAATAAATTTGACTAAAATAGAGAATATGAAAATTATTTAAAAGTATTTTTCAAAAATATATATTGATGTTTATATTTTCATTATTTCAGCATGAAAAACTATTCAGAGACTAAAATGACACAAACAGCTAGGATGACATTTAACATTTTATCAGCAGCAAATCAGTGTATATGAAATGTTAACAATGATCTACATGGAAACATAATATCTGAAAAGTTTTGATGTGATGTTGAGCCAATATGACAGGTGTAATTTCCTTTTAGTTTTGAGTACTTATTGGATTTGTCTGCGTTTTATTTGAATGGAAGGCAACAAATTCCCTGGTTTTATTTTGTTTTCTCACTTAAATTTTGTTTATTGCTTCAGGAGCTTAAGCTGAAATAAATTTCAACAATTCTCCCAGGATTCAAGCTCTGAGATTCTGTTTAGTATATTTATATTGAAAATACATTAAAAATAATTCTTTCAAAGTAACTAACTGTTGCTAACTCTAATCTCTTAAAACTTCATATTGATGTTTTTGTTTTAAATTTTTGAAAACAAAGTAAAAAGAACAATAAGATAAATATTCAAGTAAAATTTAATAAAGAGTTTGAATTCAAAGAGAATATATCTTGTGAATATCAGAGTGGGATTGTAACATCTAGCTGTATTTATGAAAAGTTATTTAACCTATTCATGATTTCTTGCCTAACTGATAGGTCTCATTGAAACCTCAGTTAATGAGAAAATCATGAAAATTCTTTATTCCACAGTTAAATTTTTAGTTGTTTAAAACCAGTTTAATCTATGAACATATTAATATCTGTCCTAATGAAGCACTGTACCACTGTAGTACTGTCATCCCATTGTTCATTGATTTGCTCGAGCGGGCACCAGTAACGTCTCCATTGTGAGACTTGTTGTTACTGTTTTTGGCATATCAAATATGCCATGGGTAGCTTGCCAGGCTCTGTCGTGAAAACGGGATACTCTTGGTAGCTTGCCAGACTCGCCGAGAGGGGTGGAAGAATTGAACCTGGGTTGGCTGCCTTCAAGGCAAAGGCCCTACCCGCTGTGCTATCACTCCAGTCCTTAATGAAATCATCTAAAAACACAAAAATACTATTTGTTTCACAATAAAAACTTAAGTATTGAAATACTTGAGATAAAATTTGTTATTTGACTGGTTGAATGTTGATTAGTTATCTTGAGATAAATGAGGAATAAGTAGAGAAAACCAAAATAAAAAGGACACAAAAAGTCAGCTAAGAATAGCAGTCAACAACTTCTGAAAATATAATATCCTGAACTTCTGAATATACTTTAATTTGAAAGTGAAATTAATTTCCTAGCTGCTATGCTTACATTTAGTCTAGAGGTCATTTTTCATTATTTTGATGAAAATATTCAAATATTTTCAGAAATCTTAAGATGTTAAAAATTTGATCACACTTTTGATAAATTCATCTGTGATTTGGACTGGGATACTTCTTTATTCTCTCTTTTTAAAAAATGCTTTAATAAGCAATAATTACTCTCTGGGATAATTTTTAACAACGTATACAGTCTAAAAAATATTAATAATACACATATTTACCCTATTAATTTTTATTAATGTACCACTCATTCTAGAGAATATGGAAATACCCATATGCTATTATGGAAACTTTATCTGCATAGCAATAATTTAAAGTATGAAGAATATTTTTAATATAGCAAATTAATTTTGATGAAATTATATTGTGTTACATTTTTTGTTAATTTTTTCCCTAAATGTAGTTTTGAAAATAGTAAATCTATGGATTTTGTATTCATAAGATAATCAGGTTACTAATATATATGTTTTCAAAGTTGAAGATGCAGTTTAAATTAAAATGTTAATTTAAAAATACTAATTAATATAATGCTCTAATGCTCTTATTTTAATCTCATTAACTATTACTCATACTTATTAGAAAACCTATAGATTACCTATCTTATGAGGATATATAAATATTAGCAATGCTCACTAATGCACACACATATGTACAAATACATGAAGCATAAACAATTACAATATTATAACTGAAACTTATTTTAATGCATTCTTGACAGAAAATTTATTATTACCTACAACAAATATATTTTTTAAATTTCCTAATCCTACAATTTTGAAAAATTTAAGATAACTAAATTATAAACCTAATTATGTTTTCTATGTGTGATTGTTTTACCAGCAGCAACTAACAATAGAAAGCAGAGTTGCTTTATTCCTAGAACATTGGTTTTGTTCCTTAAGATATTGGGAGCTCCCAGCTAGTATTCTACTCTTTTATACACATAGATACATAGATCTGTTGGGCTTTATTTCTTGTACTTCTTATTCCCTCACAACCACTCAAGTATGCTAGTTTGTTCTTAATTACTTGTGCACCCACATCAAAAGTCTTTACATCCAGTTAACAAAGTCTCTTCTCAGATATCAGTGTTGCTTGCCCCTTTGCCTTTTTAAATTATAAACTAAAATAGTTCCTTTGCATGGAGGTGTTTCCTGACTTCCCTAATTAAAAGTTCAAAAACTCTCTTAATACAGACCTTGAATGATTTTCTTTCTTTGCCACACTAACTGATATCTGGCTAAATATGGATTATAAATATGTATTTGTCAATTATTTCTTTAGCTTCATGAGAATTTAAATATAATTAGGGCAAAAACTTTTGCTAATTCAAACTCTAAAACAAGGTCAACACATATTTTCTCAGAAAATATTAATTGAATAAATTAATAAGAATACAATTCACTGAACATCATGTTATAATTTATTATAACAGACTAATTATATTTCTTGTCTAAAAATATCCCTGACTTTAGAAAGAACATATACAATAGGAAATTAATTTATACTTTTCTCATACTAGAGAGATTACCACAAAGAAGAAAAAAGTCTATCCAGTGAAATCTCCTTGGAACCATTTTACTGAAATCTGACAAACCAACAAATGATAATTGCTATCAAAAAAACACTTTTTGTAAAGTCAAATAATAATAATCTTTCCCGGCATCTACAACAAAACTTAAAATCTAGGGGTTCAGGTGAATGCTTCCTGGATGTTTTATGATATTAGAAATCTTGGGGCTGGAGCGATAGCACAACAGGTAGGGCATTTGCACCCGGGTTCGATTCCCAGCATCCCGTATGGTCCCTGGGGCACTGCCAGGAGTACTTCCTGAGTGAAGAGACACAAGTAACCCCTGTGCATCACCGGATGTGACCCAAAAAGAAAAAAAAAAAGAAATCTTTATGAGTAAGATGAGTAAGGAATGTTACAGTGTTTGGGAAGAGAACATGTTAATTTGATCAGTAATGTCAAGACAGAATCTGTTGAATTAAAGTTGTGTTTCTAGGTAAGTCTCTATTTCCATTAAGACATATTCAATTGCATTTAGAAAATTACTATGTGGGGCTAAAGAGCTAATTCAACAGGCTGATTTCATATTTCACATGCAGGAAGCACAGGTTAGATCGGAGACATTGCATAGTCTCCCAGAAATCTACACACACACACACACACACACACACACACACACACACAAACACACACACAATAATAATAATAAATAAAAATTTAAAAACTAAAAAAAAACTTAAATTGGATAAAATATCTCATGCATGAGAGTTAGATTTGATGTCTAATTTGTGCTATCTTAAGAAAATTTGTGTGAGCATGTTTCTTCTCTTCGTATAGTTTTACTAATTTAATTGTCCTATAATTTCTATTAATCTCTATGAACCATGTCACACAAAGATTTACAATACTGGTGGTGTTAATTTAAAAAGTTTGATGGAACTGTCATGATGTACAGTAGTTAGGATACTTGCTTTGCACAGAGCTCACCTAGATTTAATCCCTGGCATTCTATGTGGACACCTGTTCCTTCCTAGGAGTAACTTCTGAATGCAGAGGCAGGTGTAAAGTCTTGGCATCACTGAGAGTAACCCTGCCGCTAAAATACTATTTGTTTCTTACCTCTATTTGCAAAATACTGTGAAGAGCATTACTAGGATATGAAAATAGAAAAAATGGCTCCTGTTCTTTCTAAACATAAAATCCAAAGAAGAACCCCTTTGGCTTACACCAAATTATTTATTTATAAGAAAAAGTTGGGAAATTATATCAGCATATGGCTTGGTTTTAGTTGATTTACATATAATAAATTATTCAATAATAATGATAATATTTGAAGGTATTATCCATAAACAGGATTTTTTATTTAAAGGACACGATATAAAGCATAAAGTCATACAACCTGCAAAACAGAATAGCATGTTATCTCATTCACCATCAAGTTGTAACAGGTAGTTTGATGCACACTATTGAATTAATTAAGAAATTAAAAAAAAAACAAAGAGAGAATATGGTGAGATCAAGTGCACTGTGTGTAATTTCTTCAATGAAACCTTGCTGTATAAGGGCACTTATTGCAAGGTGCTACTGATTAAAGACGGCATGGCAGCTGCCCTTCGCTTGCCATGACAGTAAAAGGACTTTACTCTCATCATAGTTGGTATGAGTGACAGATGGCTATTTGGAAATGCTTCAGAGTCATGACAGTGGACTACAGGAAACCAGGCAAAAAGTCATAGTTGTTGGTGCACTGCTATTATTGTCTACCAATGCTACCTATGTTGATAAATTATTTTATCTGTTTAAAACATATTCTTTTAAACAGAGATAGATATTCTTTTAAACAAGACACAGAGAGTCTCTTGCCCGCATGCCTGGCTGTCTTCCCCAGGACCCCTCGGAGGGGATGGGCTCCAGCTTCCCTCCCCACCCTGAGCAAAGCTCCCAGCAGCCGAAGACCACCAGAACCTAGCTACAGCCATGCTCGAGACCCCTCTCCACACATTCGGACGGACAGGCCTCAGGCATGAAGGTACCGGCAGAGGAACCCAGGTGTGTGTAATCCCATCAACAGTCAACATCCAGAGACTTAAAAGCAAGCTCCCAGATGCACGGCCATGAAAATATCTTGTAGCCTGCTTCTCCCGCTGGGAGAAATTGGCAAGCTTCTGAGAGTTTCCTGCCCACATGGGACAGCCTTGCAAGCTTCCCATGGTGTTTTCATATGCTAAATCCAGTAACAAGCTGGATCTCATTCCCCTGATCCTGAAAGAGCCTCCAGTGGGACATCGTTGGGAGGGCCAAGTCGAGATGGACTTCTAAGATCTCAGGGAAAGGACGAAATGAGATGTTACTGAGAAATCGACAACTAATGGGATTTTGTGATTTGTGATTCGTGAAAAGATATTCTTGCAAATGGCTGACCCAGGTTCTATCCCTGGCATCTCCAATGGAGCGCTGTAGAAATGATCTCTAAGTACAGAGCCAGGTGTAAGGCCCAAGAACACCCAAGTGAAACCCAAAACTACAAGCAAAAACAAATAAACAAAGAAACATTTACATTTAAGTTATTTACTTCTCTGATTGATAGTACAAGTAAAGGGAAATCTTCAGGGGAAAATATAACATTTGAAAACTTATCATTCCAAACTGATTTGTATTTTATCTTTCTGCTAAAACATCACTTGAATATCACAATCAAGGCTAATTTAGTGAATAGGCATAAGATATTATTCAGAGTTAAATCATGGTCTTTAATATAGTTCATTCATGATAAGTCATTTACTATATTCAGGGACATTTCTTTTCTTGGCCAGAAGGGACCTCCTGGAGATTTTGCATTTAAAAATTAATCAGTATATTGCCCCCAAAATCAGAGTGCAGGAGAAGTGAGAGAGAGGGGAACATGAAGGAACTTTCCTCAATATAGTAAAGCCATCTATCACAAGCCCATAGCAAGCATTATTCTCAATAGAAAAATACTAAAATTCTTCACTATAAGGTCAGGGAAAACACAAGGTTGCCTACTCTCTCCACTTCTATTCAGTATAGTGCTGGAAGTTCTATCTATAGAAATAGGGAAGAAAAAGTTATTAAGTACATCCACATAGGTAAGGAAGGAATCAAGCTCTCACTATTTGCAGATAACATGATGCTATTCTTAGAGAATCCTAAATTATCTACCAAAAAGCTTCTAGAAACAATAAATGTGTGTAGTAGAGTGACAGGTTACAAAATCAACACCCAAAAGTCCATGGCATTTCTACATGCAAATAATGAAAGAGAAGGTGATATTAAAAATAATAATAATAATAATACGTGAATAATACATTATGTGAATAATATATTATGTGAATAATAATATTCACAATGGTGCCACAGAATATGAAGTACCATGGAATAACCCAAACTAAGGAGGTAAAGAATATGTACAAAGAAAACTACACAACACAACTTCAAGAAATGAAAGCAAGCACATGGAAATGGAAACGCATGCCCTGCTCATAGATATGGAGAATTAACATCGTCAAAATGACAATACTCATAAAAGCATTATACAGATTAAATGTGATCCCTATAAGGATACTCATGACATTTTTTGAAGAAATTGATCAAACACTCCTGAAATTCATTTGGAACAATAACCCCTCCCCCCCAAATAGGTAAAGCAATTCTTTGAAAAAAGAAGATGGGCGGCATCACTTTTCCCTTCTTTAAACTCTACTACAAATAGTAGTAATTAAAACAGTATGGTATTGTGTAGGATGACATTACTTTGCCCTTTCCCTCCTTGCCACAAGTAGCTTGTCCCGGCTTTACCCAGAGTTTAGGCTTACCCCAGTCACACCCATCAAGGTGTTCCCGAATCTCTCCCATCCCTTTGTTTAGCTATAATCACTTCTCCATGCTCTCTTCCCCAAAAGAGTTAATCCTCGGCTTTCCCTTAATCCGACTCTGCTAATTTGCAAGGTCTGACCTTCCTAGGATACTGAAGTTAATATTGCCTTTCTCCTCTTCTTGTGCCTTTTGAATTATTCACTTTAAAGCTATGACTGTTTTGTATAGACACAAGAAGACAATATTATGTTTTTATAACTTGGGAATTAATTGGCCTCAAATATTCCCTCCCGGGCCTCTGCTTTCTCCACTTAAGCCTCAGTTGCCCTCAGTTCCTAGCACCCCAAAGTAGGGTCCCCGATGTGGGACAGGAAGGATACAGGGCAAGCGGTGAGTTATGTGCTACCCTGGCATCGAGATGGGCCTGGCCAAAGTGCCTAATTCTTAACTATAAGTTAAGAGCTTGATCATAGACAAATGCTGTCATGATCCAATAGTAATTATGAGACTGGGACCCTGCCAGGGATAGGAAAGACTGATCTGGCCTGAGCACTGTAGTCTGAGATTGAGATGGCCCCAGGAGAGCAATTCTATAAGCTTTAATGCATCTCTTATTGTGTCCATACAAAATAATTAATATCATGAATTCTTATATGTTTGCTGGCTGAGGAGAAGAGAAACACATTCATGGGACTCCGCCCTTGGGTGGATCCTCCTGCTGAAAGAGAATTAAGTCCTAGGAGAAGCATCCCCTAAGGGAAAGGAACCTTACCCTATTGATGGTGACCACACCTATGTGTACGCCCCAACCCCCTCATGCTGTGGAGATTTAACTAGGCTGTAAGAGTGGGTTGGGGGGCCAGATCCATGGGGCAGATCCAGAGAGAGGCCGGAGCTGGGAGTGCGGGAGATGAGGAAGTTTGAAGATTGAATAAACGGTAACTAATCAGCAACTAGCTTGGTCCTCGTTCTTCCTTGGCCTGTCCTTGACCACTGGCCGTCCCGATTCAGTCCACACACTGCGGTTCCAGAGCACCGAACGCGGGTGGTGAGACAGAGCCGCCCGGAGAGCCCGAGAGTGCACTCGCCCCTCGGCGAGCTTTAGTTTTTTACAGTATTGGAATAAAAACTGAATGGCAGACCAATGGGATAAAGTTGAATATACTGGCACAAACGCTAAAATATATTATCACTTAATCTTTGATAAGGGAGTAAAAAATATGAAGTGGAGTAAGCAAAGATCCTTTAACAAGTAGTGCTGGGAAAATTGGAAAGTCACATGTAAAAAATTGAACTCTGACCACTACCTAATACCATGCACAAAAGTCAGACCAAAATGGATTAAGACTTCAACATCAGACCTGAATCCATAAAGTACATGAAAGAAAATATAGGCAAAACCCTCCTTGACATTGAAAATCAATGCATCTTCAAAGATGAAATACCACTGACCAGCAAGGGGAAGCAAAGATTAACAAATGGGAGTCCATTAAACTAAGAGGCTTCTGCACCTCAAAAGAAATAGTGACCAAGATACAAAGACAGCCCATGGAACTGGAAAAACTGAAAAAACCCAATATCCATCAGATAGGGGGTTAACATTAAATATATGCAAGACACTGAAAGAACTTTAAAAGAAAAAAAAACAAACCACTCAACCCTATCAAAAAATTGGGAGAAGAAATGAACAGAAACTTCCTCAAAGAAGAAATTGAAATGACCCAAAGGCACATTACAAAAGCTCTACATCACTAATCAACATGTAAGATGCAAATCAAAACACAATGAGATATCATCTCACACCACAGAGACCTGCACACATTAAAGAGAACAAGAACAATCGGTGCTGGCACAGATGCAGGGAGAGAGGGACAGGACCCTAATCCATTGTTGGTGGGAATACTGACTAATCCAGCTTTTTTGGAAAACAATATAGACATTCCTCAAAAATCTAGAAGCTGAGCTCTCATTTGACCCAGCAATATCACTTCTGAGTATATGCCCTGAGTGTCCAAAAACACACAGCAGAAACACCATCTGTACTTCTATGTTCAATGCACTAGCACTGTAGAAGTGTCTCACTGTCATCCAGTTGTTCATTGATTTGCTCGAGCAGGCACCAGTAACGTCTCCATTGTGAGACTTGTTGTTACTGTTTTTGGCATATCAACTACGCCATGAGTAGCGTGCCAGGCTCTGCCATGCAGGAGGGATGCTCTCAGTAACTTGCTGGGCTCTCCGAAAGGGACGGAGGAATTCAACCCGGGTCTGCCGCGTTCAAGGCAGACACCCTACCTGCTGTGCTATTACTCCAGTCTGTTCATTGTAGTATTATTCGCAATAGTCAGAATCTGGAAACAACCTGAGTGCTCTAGAACAGAGATATTGTAGTATAACATTGGTTTGTCCTTGTACCTTGCAATAGGGAGCTTAGATTTGTTGGGTTACACCCATAATAGTGCTCTGGAAACACTCGCTTTCCTTTGCTTATTAGAATATAGCTCTACATAGTTTTAGGCTTAACATAGGTTTGTCCTTTCTCCCTGGCAGCAGGGAATTTAGGTTTACTGAGTAATACCCATCACAGTGCACCTGAGACACTCCCATTCCTCTGTGTTTATCTGTAACCTCATTTTTGTGCTCTCCTTCCCCAACTGGTCAATCACCTGGATCCCCTCATCAGACTCGGTTAACTTGTAAGATGAGATCCTTCTAAGGACACTGAAATTGTATTTGTAAGTGAAATATTGCCTTTCTCTTCTCCTTATGTCCTTTGCATAGTTACTTCAGAGCAATGTCCTTTTTGTACAGACACAGGAGACAGTTAACATTATGCTTTTGTACCTTGGGAGTTAATTGACTTAGAATAAAAATCACTCCTGGGCATCTGCTTTCTTGACTTAATCCTCAGTTGCCCTTAGTTTCTAGCACCCCAAAATCAGGGTCTGGAGGAGGGCCCCTGGATCAGGAGCAAGTTCTGAGCAACCCTGGCATCAAAATGACCCAGGCCAAGCACCATAATGCTTAACCATAAGTTAAGAGCATGGCCATGGACAAATTCTGTCATGATCCAAAAAGTAACAACTGGATTAGGACCCTGCTAAGGTTAGGAAAGACTAATCTGGCCTGAGCACTGTAGACTGAGATCTATAGCTAGATGCTTAATGTATCTCTTACTGTGTCCACACAAAATGACTAATATTATTAAAAGTAGAATTAAGATGAATGTTTATATGTTTGTTGGGCTAAGGAAAGGAGAAACACTTCATAGATGGTATTTCACCTTGGGTGGGTCATCTTGCTGAATGTGAGTTTGTCCTGGAAGAAACTTCCCCTGAGGGAAGGGCGATAACTCTGTCGATTGTATGACCACACCTATATGATATTGTTATCCCAACCCCTCAGGAGTGGGGATATAACTAAAGTTGTAAGAGTGGGCGAGGGGGGTCAGGAAGAATGGGGGAGAATCAAGAAGAATTCAGAAGTATGAAGCAGCAGGATCTGAGAGGAGGATGAAGGGAAGAAGAGGAATGTAGATGAGATTAGAATAAACTGCAATTGATACAAACTAGCCCGGTCCTCTTTCACTCCTTTGCCCATTGCCATCGACTGTCCCAGGATGGGGGAAGCAGCGCGAGACCACCAAACACAGGCAGCGAGAGAGAGAGAGAGAGAGAGAGAGAGAGAGAGAGAGAGAGAGAGAGAGAGAGAGTGCTGGGGGCTTCAATTTTTTTGAATACACAAGATATGAATAAAGAAACTGTGGTATATCTGCACAGTGGCATACTACACAGGTGTTAGGAAAAATGAGGTCATGAAAGTTGTATGTAAATAGAAAGACTTGGAGTAGCATCATGCTGAATGGAGTGAGTCAGAAGGAGAGGGACAAAAATGGAACGACTGCTTTCACTTGTGGGATATAAAAAGAAAACATGAAACTAATATCGAAGACCAGGGAAAACAGACCAGGAGGACTTATCAATGGTTGGTCAATGGTGTGGAAGATGAAGTTTGCTTAAATAGAGGAGGCTCCATTATGACAATCCTAGTGTAAAATAATCACTCTGGAAAAGAACTGAGGGGTGAAAGCAGGTAAAGGGATATAAATAATAACCTCTCAGCACCTGTATCACATAATTCCTAAAATGAGATAGACAGGCACAGAGAGAGAGAGAGAGAGAGAGAGAGAGAGAGAGAGAGAGAGAGAGAGAGAGAGAGAGAGAGAGAGATGTGGCTGCCATAGAGGCAGGCTGTTGTGTTGTGTGGCTTGTAAGGTGGGAGGGAAACTGGGGACATTGATGCTAATGCTGGGAAATTACACTGATGGAGGGGTGGGTGTTGGAAAATTGTATGAATGAAACACAATCGTGAACAATTTTGCAATACCCTATCTCATGGTGATTTAATAAAAAGTAATCAGTAAAGATATACATATACTAGAGGAATAAAATTAATAAGATAAATGACAGTGAATTTAGAAGATTGCTCTTAAAAACTGGACAATGAGAAAAATAGCAATGGCTTTTATAGTGAAAGTTAACATACTCTTAGGCAATGACCTGATTATATAACAAAACAGAATTCCAACCTATAATCTATACACCAATCAGATCTGAAAGCCACAACATAACCTCCGTAGTATGAACTCCAAACTATGAGGTCCTTACCAATAGCTGACAGCTAATCAATGTTTTCTCTCCACATAGGACCTAGGAGAGAAAGGCAAATAGCTTCTTCTAAACCATCAGAGAACCCCCTTATGTTTTCTGATGTCAATTTTCTCATTTCCTTAAGTGATTGGAATCTCTGGCAGCAACTGATTCACACTCTGAAAATTTTAAACTAACTTTGGGAGGTTTTTCTTGGAGTGGTCTACATTTATTTTCACAATGGAGTTGAGACAAGAACAAGAGTCAAGATGATGAGCTAAGTTTTAAATGTGTTGACATGCTGTTGTGTGAAGACCTCCGTTTAGGTCTGTCTTATAGGCTACTTGATCTTTGATATAGTACTTCTGAAAGAGAAAGGCGACAAAGTGCTATGTAAGTTCCGTTGACAATCCTTAGAAATACAATTAGGAAAATGACAGTGATAAAAATAATAAAACACAACTGTGAGGCACATTAGCATTAATAAACACCAAATGCACTATTCCTCTGAACGAGAATATTTCATTCAGCTTGATGCAAAGGCCAGATTATTATTCCATTAATAAAGATAGTGTCAAAGAAAAGAAAAAGACTTCTGGATATAGTACTGTAGCACTATCATCCTGTTGCTCATCGATTTGCTCGAGCAAGCACCAGTAACGTCTCCATTGTGAGACTTGTTGTTACTGTTTTGGGCATATCGACTATGCCGTGGGTAGCTTGCCAGTTATAGTGGGATACTGTGTGGGTGGGATACTCTTGGTACCTTGCTGGGCTCTCTGAGAGGGACGGAGGAATCGAACCTGGGTCAGCCACATGAAAGGTGAACGCCCTACCCGCTGTGCTATGGCTCCAGTCCATCATCACAATATATCATTCTGGATATAGAGGTGTCAAACCACCAGAGTGGGAGGAGACTACTGAGGGACGTGGGAGATGGGCCTTATTTCAGACTATCGGAGAGCATGGTGATTGACACCTCCTAGGAATGAAATGGGTAGGAATATTTCTTACAGGTCCTGCTCTTCGGAAGCTAATGACTCAGAAAATGTTTAACATGGTCAGCACTAATTTTGAATGTTATTAAGGAAACATAATTTAAAACAACCCACACAAACTCTGCAAATAAAAAGAAAAAAATTTTATTATAAAAATAAGCATTAATCCAGAATTTAATGAGTATCATGAACAACACCCTCCATGATAAGGATTTAGAATAAAACAATAATCAGAACCCTCACTTTTATTCACTGTATCACTCTCATCCTGTTGTTGATCTATTTACTCAAGTGGGCACCAGTAACATCTCCATTTGTCCCAGTCCTGAGATTTTAACAGCCTCTCCTTATCATCATTTACAGTAATTGGAGGCTCTTTCAGAGTCAGCGGAATGAGACCTGTTATTGTTACTGTTTTTGGTATATCAATTAGGCGACGGGGAGCTTGCCAGGCTCTTCCATGGGGGTGGGATACTCTTAGTACATTGCCAGGCTCTCCGAGAGGCGCATATATATATATATATATATATATATATATATATATAATGAGTGTGTATATATACATATATATAGATATATATAAATATATTTTCCCTCTGTGAATTTATGGAAAATGAGTAGGGAGTATCTTATGATGTGGCCGTGCGGTCCAAGAATATGTTCACTCATGCGTGAGGCTTAGCCAAGCATGTGGAAAGCGGCCTGGAGTGTGCCAGCAGTTAATTGGTGGAGGTCGGCTGCCGGGGCTGGTTCCCTTGGGGCGAGGAGGGCTTCAGCTGCCCTCTCTGGGGTGCTACAAGTGGAAACAGTCTCTGGCACGGAGTTCGGTGGCATGGTTATGGGGGCCTGAATTTATACTACCTTCCTGGAGTAGCAGCTGTGAGTTCTGGAGCATGGCCTGAGACTGGGGGAAGCAGGCAGAACTCACACTTTTATTATAGTACTAAATAGGTATAAACCAATGCCTTAATAAAAAATACTTAGTTTTCAGGAAAGAAGATCTGATGGCACCATTTGTTATACATGTGTTTAATTCAGTTGCTAATAGATTGATTATCTGTGTAGGCATTAGCTTGTAAAGATAAATCTGCTTACAAACATGTTTGTCATATTTTTCTGATAGAAACTAATTTTAGAATGAGACACCTGCCAACATTAATCCTCATTCCTGTTCAGAAACAGGAAAATGAGAGAGAGCATTAGGTTTATTGACAGTTACATTTCAGAGAGATTCTCTGGCTCTTAAAATTTCCTAAAGGTTTGCTCAGCTTTCAAAATTATATCCATTATAATAAAAACAGAGAAGGAACTTACAAATATCTAGCATACATGTGCTAATAATGAAGAGGTGGGGAGAATTTCTTTCCAACTTGAGAGAGCACTTCTTTTTTGTCTTCTGATTTGCTTTCGTCCTTATCCTGCATGCTGAACCCTCAGCAGCTGTTAATCTTTGGGAGGATTCACTGAAACATTGCAGGAAATAATTTCTGGGATGGAAAATCTAGTCTACTTCTACTTATCTTAAGGTCCTTGGCTGGAATGATGCAAAAAATATGGTAAAGAAATAAATAAACAAGAGGGGAAATGTTTATCAACATGTACATTACACATACACATGTGTAAGGTGAGTTCAAAGTTCTGTTTTGGGATAGATTTATTGGGGAAAGCATGTGGCTGAGAACATTCTCAGCAGTGTTTGAAGATGGTTGTCATTTCAATCCTATTTTTCAACCACTAATAAAAATCTAGACTAAAATAAAGAGCTGATAAAATTGCTCAACAACTTTTCAGGTGGTTGAGTTTATTCTTCTTGGTAGTGAGTGAGTGAACATTTACAGATTTATTTATTTATTTGTTTGTTTGTTTGTTTGTTTGTTTGTTTGTTTTGCTTTTTGGGTCACACCTGGCAATGCACAGGGGTTACTCCTGGCTTTACACTCAGGAATTACTCTTGGTGGTGCTTAGGAGACCATGTGGGATCCTGGAAATTGAATCCGGGTCAGCCACTTGCAAAGCAAACACCCTACCAGCTGTACTGTAGCTCCAGCCCCAACATTCATAGATTTGTGTCCTACTTTTAGGTAAACAGAGTGAGCACTAAGAATATATCATAAACTTGACTCTTAAACGCTTTTAAAAAAATTTCTTTTCCAAAGAAGTGAATTTGGGGTTGCAAATTTTGTTCCCCTTCGACATCAAATACAGTCAGTACCTAAAATTGAAACATTTTAATAGCACCTAATATTAAGAAGTAATTAAAATCAAGTGTCCATGAATTTAGAAAGTCACAAAGTAAAATTAAAAGGTGTCATTCATGAAATGTAATTAGGATAAAACTGCAAATTCTATAGGTCATTAGAAAGTTAGAATACTATAGTTTTATGACCAAGAAATCTCGGATCTGAATAAGTAAGGACTCAGTCTGAGGGCTAGAGCGATAGCACAGCTGGTAGAGCATTTGTCTTGCACGCGGCCAACTGAGTTCAATTCCTTAGCCCCTCTCAGAGAGCCCAGCAAGCTACCAAGAGCATCCCTCCTGCATGGCAGAGCCTGACAAGCTATCCGTGATGTATTCGGTATGCCAAACACAGTAACAAGTCTCACAATGAAGACGTTACTGGTGTCCAGTCAAGCAAATTGATGAGCAACAGCGGGATGACAGTTTGAGGAAATGATCTTATCTTGACCCTGTTTCTCAAGACACTTGCAAATGTACTTCAAAAAATTTTAAAGCAGCACATATGGATATATTGGTGTACAGAAGGATCACTTGTATCACTTGTCACTTGTCATCCCGTTGATCTTCAATTTGCTCGAGTGGGCGCCACTAACGTCTCCATTGGTCTCTGTTACCTGCTAGTGTAGCCCAATGGTATCTGCTCGCTCCAGGAACACAAAGAGCCTCAAACCGTTCATTTGAATAACAACAAAAATGGGCCTCATTCGCACAGAAGGATAGAAAAAAATATAACACTGATATATATGACACTTTTTTTTTATGTGTATAAGAAACACAATAGCTTTGGTGAAAACAACTCCATAGATCCACTAGGAACTCTGAATTAAGCAACAAACACTTTTAGATGGAGTCATTTAAAATTCACAGTTTGGGCTTTTTTTTTTTTTTGGATCACACCCAGCAATGCACAGGGGTTCCTCCTGGCTCTGCACTCAGGAATTACCCTTGGCAGTGCTCAGGGTAACATATGGTATGCTTGGAATCGAACCTGGGTAGGCCCTGTGCAAGGTAAATGCCCTATCTGCTCTGCTATTGCTCCAGCCCCCAAACTCAGTTTTGGGACATGAATTAGAGTATTGTGGATAGGGCATTTGTCTTGCAGGAGGCTGACCTGGCTAGAACACAGTGTCCCAGAGCCTACAAGGAGTGACCCAGGAGGGCAGAGGCAAAGATAAGCCCTGGGGACCTTTGCCAACTGTGGCCCCCCAGCCCAGAAAAGATTAAAACTAAAAATGTTTTAAAAAATTAAAAGTGACTTTTTTTTTTTAATTTTCAAAAACAGTTTTGCTTCCAAGAAGAATGAAGAATTGGGTAGAGTTTGGTTGAACCAAATCTATGGAAATGAAAGTAGATTTGAAGACAAAGGATAAAAGCTAAAAATAGGTTTTAGCCCAAAGCAAACATAATCAACAATTGTTCCCAGGAGGTAGGGTTGGGATAGTCTGGGGTGAGGAGAACTGAAACTCTGAGAAACCAAGGAAGAAATAAGGACATTTTTTTTTTTTGATCATTAAAACTAAAGCAGAACCGCTAATGATACTGAAGTCACTTCAACCAACAAAACAAAATGACTTTTTAAAAAAATTTTACAAAGCAAACTAACTCAAGCAAAATAATGGCTTTCTGACTAATTAAAAACAAAACTGGGTATCCTCTTTACGTGTGTTCAAAAAATTCTAATTGGAAACCACAACTCTGCTAACATCTGTTAGATGCTTTTGCCAAATGTATCAAGATGAGAAGCTACTTTAACCTTTCTTCTTCTGCATTTTAGGGAATTCATAAAGTGATTTACATATTCCTGGAATTTATTCACATTCAAATAACTCCCAATTAAAATTATTTTAAAGATCTTTGGACTCAGTTCTCTGTAATTGCCTTCTATGCTCTCACAATACAAAATAATAATTGTGAATTTTTGGAATGAGTAGCTATTTTAAAATTCCTTTTTAGAGAAATTAGCCTGCTCCCAAAATGTGTCTTTATTTATGTCTAAGATATTAGCAAACTCATGTAAATAAACTTGTTCCTAGATTATCACATGCTAATTATTAATGAAAAAGGAAGCTTTGGTTCCCTTGTCAGCTGCCAAGAGCTGTGACTTCACTTTAGCTGGTCCTTTCAACGTTCTGAAAAGCTCTATACCCCAGGCTCTCAGAACTGACAGAGCCTATCTTTCCTAAATCCAGTCCTTGGGCAGGCTCAAAGGAGGCTCAGATCTCATAGGTTATGATATGGAAAAACTAAAAAAAAAAAATTCTAAGTAGCCAAAATAACCTAGAAGGATGAAACCTCATGAGTCTCCTGGGAACAAGAACGTTTGCTTTTGATTTAATATCATGCAAAGGCCTCAGTTGACATCATGTCTGTGGGAACATACGGGGAGTCTTCCAGAGTTCCTAATATACAAGTCAAGTGAGGAGATGCAGACAGCTGAATTTACCTTTAAAAACAACTACAACACAAGCCATTCTTGAAGTCAATCCTAAACTAAGTTTATCCATGTCTGGGGAATGTCAGTCTTTTCTGCTTTTCAATCCAATTCCTATCTTTCTACGTCCAAGTCTGAACATTTTCACTCAGTAGTTTTATTATTGGAGTGTTTGAAGACTTTGGGAACCTGGCAATCAAAGGAGCCCTTTTGCAGCTCTCCCTGCTTCCATGTTTAGATGCAATTTGTTTAATGGGTCCTATGTGCTAATTTTATTTACATATTTGCTATAAATTTATTTCATATCAGCATAAGTTAGTAAATACTTATGAGGATCCACAGAACCTCATATAGTCCCCGAAGCCTGCCAGAAGTGATCCCTGAGGCACAGTCAGGAGTAAGCTCTTAGCTCAAATGGCCCCACTCCCCAAAGAGAGAAAGTTATCTCTTAAAGTCTGAATGATTTAGACAAAATTATATTAAAAATATTTACAATATTTTTTAAATGCTGTGAAATTTTGCTTTGAAAATGACAATGAGAAAAGGTGGATTGTTCTAGCAAAAGCTCCCTAAAATGATTTAGTTTATGTGTTAGTTAAAGCCTGGCAGGTGAACCTTTCTTCCGAAGATAATCAGCTGTGCCCAGAAGGTTCTAGAGACCATACCATTGCTTCATTCTGCCTGACATATCTTTGAGTTGGCCAAGGCACTAATGCTTTATCAATATGGTATAACAAGACAAACATTCTATGCCTTAATCATTCAAATTCCTAGAATTTAACTCACTGCTTCCTTCTTGGGAATGATAAAATTATTTTGTGTACATGTTACTATCTCTATACTATTGACTAAGAACATTTCATAGTTGATCCAAATTACTATATGTATCCATTGTTCTTTTTATGTGATTGGCTTAGAATATTTTTTTATAATTTACTCTCTTTCCCAAATTTGCATGTCCTCTGTTCACACCCTCCAAAGGCCAACTAATTGATAGAAAGCAGACATTTCCCAAATGTCTGGATGGGGAAACTGATGAAACCGATGCTGTCCAGGTAGCAAGTGAGCCTGAGAATGATAGAGAGAGGGGGCTTGGTCTTTCTTTTGGAAACCTCCACTGGATCAAACTGACTCTCTTTCAATAAATTTACTTTGCTCTGCTAAACTGTCTTGCACTCAGCAAATTTTTTTATTGCCTTATGACTAGGACCCACTGGAGTCTAGATTCAAGTATCTTTTTCAAACCCTTCAAAAGGCAGGACATGTTAATGTGAAAATTTAGAAGGCATATGCATTCATGTTGATTCATAAATTCCTGATGTTTTCATTTAATCCAAGATAACTTGATATAGGTAGCTTTTACTGATTGATGAAGCTCTTTTATATGATAAAAATATCATGTTGATATTCAAAGTGGAATAATAGTAACTGAAATGGCCTTGACTACTTTTTATCAAAATATTGATTAAATTAATAATTACATTACTGTTATCATGGTACTGAATCTTTCAATAGTAAATCTGTAGAAGTGTTAATGTCTTAGTATATGGTCTTTGATTCATTCAGAAGATTAAAATATGTAACATATAAATGAATATATATTTTTTCTTTTCTTTTCTTTTTTCTTTTTTTTGCTTTTTGGGTCACACGCGGCTACTCCTGGCTCTGTACTCAGGAATTACCCCTGGTGGTTCTCAGAGGACTATATGGGATGCTGGGAATCGAACCCGGGTCAGCCACGTGGAGGCAAATGACCTACCTGCTGTACTATCGCTATAGCCCCATATAAATGAATATTTTGACAAGAGATGCAAGAGCACAGATTAGTAAATTCACACATAGAGAATTAGATTGGCTGAATAGATGAATACTTATTAATTAAATACATTGATTCAATGATGAATATCCTTCCAAATATGAAGCAGAGGGAAAGACGGAATCACCAGTGAATATTACCAAGTGTTTAAGGGAAGAACAAGATCAATTCTCTGCCATTTGAATCAAAACTGTAGAAGCAGAAATCAATTTTATAATCCAATAGAGACAAATGGAATTTTCCTAATTTAAAACTATATTGCTATTACAAGAAAAGGACAAGCCAATAGATGATTTTTTGATCCAAGATATATGCTTCCACACTTCTTTTAAAGAGTATTGCAGTCAATGCCGTATGAAAAGTTTACATATGTATGATAACCACTGCAAATGCTAGAAAATGTTAAAATCAACTGGGATTCACAACAAAAAAGTGAAGCTACTATTTAAAAATTGCATGATAATTTATGAGATTCCAGTATTGAATGCAACATATTACTATACAGTTTGTTATGATATATAAACTAAATTTAAGAAAATGAGGCAAACCCATGCTGCCATAAATAACATTTTAATGAGTAATAATAATGAGTATTAATATTTAGTAATCTAAAGAAGTGCATGTAGCATTTATTCTACTGTGTACAATAACCCCATGGAAATGTGTATTAACAATACTGAAACAAGTTATATACGTACACCAACAATTAAAAGTTATGTAAATTGGTATCAAATTGTGAAACTATGGTTTCTCACTGTTGCAGGGGCGGTGAGAGATTTTAAATAAGCAAGGGTGGAAAGGCAACCTTGATCCACAGTTATAATAAATTTATGCCTACTTTAATATATAGATAGCTATGTATAAAGTACTAAAATATCCAAATATTGCTATACCCACGTGTGTGTACTCATCCTGTATGATGGAGAAGTTTAAAAGCTACAATCTATCTGCTGTATATAGCATACATAGTCACAGATCTCAGATTTTAATATCATTGTCCAATTAAAGGAACTAAGGCTCCTTGGATAAATTACTAAGACTCAGGCAGGAACTATACCAGATGAGCTTAGAATCTGCTTTAAGTTTAGAAGCTGGTACCGGAGCAATACTACAGTGGGTAGTGGGTTTGCCTTGCATGTGACTGACCCGAGTTCGATCCCACGCATCCCAGATGGGCCCCAAGCACCACCAGGAGTGATTCTTGAGAGCAGAGCCAGAAATAACCCCTGAGCATTGCCTGATGTGACCCCCACACACACTCCCCAACAACAACAACAAAAAAGCAAAAACTGAAATAAAATAAAATTCAGGAGCGGTACAAACAAAAGTGAACAAAATAATGCAGCTGGAGACATATAATAGAAGACAAAGCATATGCCTTGCATGTGTTCAATTCTGGTTCAAACTAAGGCATCACATATTATGGCCCAAAAGTACTGCCAGGAGTTATTTATGAGCACAGTGCAATGAATGGTCCCCTGGGCACCACCTGTGCTTGTGTTATGGGCTGGTCCTTTACCTTTGTGGTCTTGCTTCAGAAAACCAATGATGCTAGTTTCAATATAAGGTACATATCTTATACATTCCAAGGAACAGACAATTTATAGTATTTTTGATCAATATTTCTCAAACAAACACAGCGGTCAAAACATTCCCAATCTAAGAACTATCTCAGCCCAGACAAGTTCAAAAAAAATTTAATAGTCTAAATGTATACTATTAAATATGTCTCTTGTAATAGTAAAACCAAAAAGAGACATGGGCAAAATAAAAATTCAGATGAATCTTTGTATTTAGTTAGTAAAATGTATTAATATTATTTTAATAAGTGTAAAAATATACTATTCAAATATAAAAAGGTTGAAGTGACAAATACTGTAGATAGAATATATAGAAACCATGCACTACTTTATAACTTTTTCTGGTAAATATTATCTGCTCTATAATGAAATGATAGTTCCATAGAGATAGTAGGATTAAAATAATGCAATCTTTGCATGTAGGAGGCCTGGTTTTAATCCCAAATACCATAGTTTCCTATACAAAGAGCCAAAAGTAATCACCAGCACATCTGGGTGCAGTTGCTAAAATAAAGATATATGTGTATATATATATATGCATATATGTATAAATAAATATATGTAAATATATACGAAATATATAAATGTATATTTTTATTTTCTTGTATTATTTATAAATATGTTTATTATGAAGCATGATAAATTTCTAAAATATTTGAAATTATTAGTTTTGTCTAAATAAAATATTAAGTTTACTATATTACAAAATAAATTATTAGCAAATATTCAGGAATAATTACAAGATAATCATGGAAGACTGACAATTCTAAACCTCTGTTTAATTATATAATATTTTACTTATCAGTTTGTACTGTTTCCTTAAGTTTTCAACGGAATTAATAAGAGAGTTCATTAATATATTTCTTAGGACTCATTCACCCATATAGAAGAAAACTGTAAATATATTTGAATATAGTAATCTTCAACGTACTAGTTACTATATTTTCATTATCTGTAGTTTTTAAAAATTTTTTAACTTGCAAATATAATAACATAGTATCAAACTTTCTTTAATAGAAATTGCTTAATCTTGATACAGTTACAAAAACTTGGAAAGTGACATTGATAGAGTACCATTAACTAAACTACAGAACTTATTTGAATTTCATTGGGTTTTAGTTACTGTCCTTTTCTGACCCAGGATTTAGTCTGGCATCCCCCATTGCATTTAGTTGTCATGTCATCTAAATCTTTCTACTCTGTGACAGTGCATCATCAATCATGCCCATTTTTATGATCTTGACACATAAAGAATACTGACCAGTAACTATGATGGTGCTTTAATCCACACACCACATGCAAAGTTTAAAGTAGCTTTTCATCTTACTGAAATTTTAGAAGCTTCCCATCTGAAATTTTACCCTTGCTGTAAAGGTCCTACTTTTGCCATTTACTGAATAATGTAAAGATGATATAATTTGAGACTATATTGATTTATGGGAGGACTGGAGTGATAGCACAGCGGGTAGGACATTTGCTTTGCATGCAGCTGACCCCGGTTGATTCCTTCATCTCTCTCGGAGAGCCTGGCAGATACCGAGAGTATCCCGCCCGCACAGCAGAGCCTGGCAAGTTACCAGTGGTGTATTTGATATGCCCAAGACAATACAACAAGTCACACAATGGAGATGTTACTGGCGCCCGCTCCAGCAAATCGATGAACAATGGGAAGACAGTGCTACAGTGCTACCGATTTATGATTTTTGCTCATTGCTCAATAATAATAGTACTGCCGTGTGCCTAAAGATGATTTTGTTTCTTTCAGTTGCACTGTAGCATTGTTCATTGATTTGCCCGAGCGGGCACCAGGAACATCTCCATTGTGAGACGTGTTACTCTTTTTGGCATATCGAATACACCACAGGGAGCTTGCCGGGCTCTGCCGGAAAGCAGGGGTCCAGAAATGGGCCCTCAGGAACTGTGTCACTTTGGGAGTTGATCTTGTACCCTAATAGAGATGTCAGCAAACCGTCAGTCTATCTTTTCTTGGATCACCACTGGCTATGGACCTGGACAGAGTTCCTTGAAGGCAGGAACTGCAGTGAGTCTGCAGGGGCCATGGCCAGCAGCCCCACAGGGCCTCATGGGCCACTCATGAGGCTGAGAGAGGAGTGGGAGATCACATGGATCAGCAACAATGCAGGGTGGGGGGTAGGACTGGACTGTGAGCTTTAATTCGCCTTTTAGAGCAGAAGAGCTTTCAGACACAGCTTTCAATTGCACCTGGAACAAAGTGGCCCCCATTCAAGTCTCTGATGAGTTCAAAGATTTATCTGATAATGGTCACTGATAACCAGCAGGAAGGGAAAGGGTGCTAAATTTCACTCTCCAGGGTTGGCTCCTTCTGCCCAATGAGGCAGCACCCTCAGCAAAGCCTTCTCCAAGCCAACACAGGGAGGAAATAGGGAGATTTGCAGCGACCACCAGCAGACAGAAAACTAAGACGGGACAAATGTCTAAGAGATGGCTTCTAATCCAGACACAGCCAGATCAGATCTGCCTGCCCACCACCCACGCCCCTCTGAGAAATATCTTACCAGGGCTTTGGGTTCCACCACCCCAAACAAAAAAAGTGACGCTGAGCACGAGATCGGCATGCAGAACTTTCAAATCTGAGTCCTGGCATCCCGTCTTGGGTGAGGCTTGTGCCCTCTTGCAGCGGCTTGTCCGAGCATGTGGAGAGTAGCCTTGGGCATGGCAGTGGTTGGGCTATGGAGGTTTTTGGCTGCTGAGGTTCTACTTGGGGCAGGGAAGGAAACTCAACCTGCCCCCCTCCGAGGTGCCCTGGTGTAAACAGCCTGGAGCGGGGTCAGGGCATTCGGCAGTGCTCTCTTCTGGGAGCTTTAGTTTATAGTTTCTGGGCCTTGGTCATTGATGAGATTATATGGTGCCAGGGGCAGTTTGTGGGTGTGACTGCCAAGCTACTGGGAAACTTGAGGCCTGGCGGGGAGGAGGCCAGTCCTGATCCAGGTGAGTCTGGGACTCTCAGTCATGGGTTCCCACCTATCTCTGCACTATAGCTCCTAACTGCATCTTTTGATCTCTTTTGAGATTTATGGGTCTCTGAAATAAGGCCAATAAATGAACTTATATAGCTAAGCCAGAGGTGGTTTGTGTGTGTGTCTCCCACATACCTAATTTTTGGCCATTTAATTCTTGGTAAACTTGGCCCCAAGTTGTTGGGGTCCAGCCAAAGGCACAGCAGCAATCTTGGGATATCTAGAAGTCTGAAGGCATCATCAGACTGCTGATGCACTCACCCCACAGGTATAAGCTTATCTGCTGGTGGCACCATACTCCCGTTAACTTATTTTTTTAATTGAATCACAGTGAGATACACAGTTACAAAGTTTTTCATGATTTGGTTTCAGTCATCTAATGTTTCAACACCTCTCCCTTCCCTACTGTACATTTCCCAACACCAGTATCCCTAGTTTCCCAGCCTGACTCTCTCCTCTCTCTCACTTTTCATTCTCTCTCTTTCTTCTCTCTCTCTCCTCTCTCTCTCTCTTTTTGCTCTCTCTGTCTCTCTTTATCCCTCCTCTTTTGCTCCCTATGGTTTACAATATAGATACTGAGAGGATATCCTTTTACCTACTTTCAATACTCAGTTCCTGTTCAAAGTGATCATTTCCATCTATTATTGTCACACTAGTTCCTTCACTATCCTAACTGTCCTTTACTCTCCCAGATACTCTTATGCCAAGTTTTCAACCATTACCATACTCCTGACCCTTGTTTTCCCTGGCCTTGATATTAGTCTCATTTTTGAGACTCACTGCTAGGACTTTCTTAGGGATGGGCTTGTTATGGGAGCCCCAGGCTCAGGGTTTGAGTCCTTATCAAGCTCCTGAGCTTCTCAGGGGCAGGAAATGATGGAGATGGCTTCCTGATGAGATTGGTGTAGATGTTTCCCCCTTTTCATCGGGGCCTGCTGGCAGTGCTCAAGTGGCTGCTGCCGGCACAGTGTTTTGGGCAGCTCAGATTGTTTCAGTTATTCCTTTTATATTTTCATTCATATTATTCTTTAAAAAAACTACACTTTATAGAGAATAATTATATGGTGAAAAATAATCTAGTAAAGGACGGGGAGAGGAAAGAATGTATAGATCAGCCCTGACCACAGAGTATAGGGAGTAGAAATACAGAAAAAGAAAAAAATTGAAGTGGGAAAAAGCTGATGAAAAAGTAATGGAGGACCATGGTCCTGGGGCCTTGGTTACACTGTTGATGTAGGAGAGTGGTATATTATGCATCCCAAGCACGGACTCAGCAACACTGCAAATATAGGACCACAACCAGAGAACTTTAAAATGTGCCTGTCAAAGTGGCAGGTGGTACAGGGAAGCAGGAGGGGGCCTGGGACTCTGGAGCAGGGAAGTTGCCACTGGTGATGGCATTAATGTCGAAGTATTGTGTGTCTAAAATAAAACTATCAATAATTTTGTAAATCATGATTTTAATGAAATTTTGATTTAAAGTTATTATACACTTCTTCCAAGTTATTATACACTCAATTACTTATATGTTTACTTTAATATGAATAGAAAGACTTTTTAAAATTCTTGTTTGCAGAAACTGCCACTGATAATGGTTGCTGTCAGACGATATTAATAAAAAGAAACTTTAATAATGCATACATAGGAAGCAGAGAAGTGAAATAAAAATAGAGCCCTACTTGAAAAATGTTAAAGCCATGAGGATTTGTAAATTAGCCAATTTTATGTTCATCACAACATAAACTCAAATTGTTTATGTTGCTCTGAATACTCAATTTAATTTATTCTTTCAATTAACCTTTTGTTTGTTTGTTTTGGGATTACACCCAGTGTGCTCAGGGCTTACTCCTTGCTATGCACTCAAGGATCACTCCTGGCGGGAACTGGGTAGACATATGGAGTGCCTGGCATTAATGCAATGTTGGTTGCTTGCTAGGAAGTGCCCAATCCACTGTAACATTGCCATGGCCCCTTATTAATTCAGTTAACATTCATTGATAGACTATTAGAAGTTTGACAGTGTGCTTTTCTCTGGTGACATAATGATGAGCAAAAGATTACCACGCTTAAGCCCATATTACAATATTTATTAAAATTTCTTATAAAATTTAGATTTCTCCATAGAAAAAATAATATTAAAAACAAGTAAATAATTTAAATTTCAGGTACTTAGTTAAACAATTCTCAAGTTGTATTACAACCAAAATATAATACATATGGGGCTGGCAAAAGAGTATAGTGTGGGGCCCTTGCTTTGCATTAGGCTGACCTGGCTTCAAACCCCAGGACCACATATGGTACCCAAAGCTCCACCAGTAGTGATCCCTGAGAACAGAGCCAAGGGTAATCCCTGAGCACCAGTAGGTATATTCTAAAATCCAACATATATGCGTATATACACATGTGCATATATGTACAATTTCATACTCATATGTGTATATATATGAAATCAATAAATATACTAAGTGATGGTCTGAAATAGGTGGAAAAATAATCCAGTAGAATAATATTTATCTAAAACAAACATAATCTACCCACACTGATTAACATTAAATAATATTTTGATTAACTCATATGCAATGGCGTTTTATAAACTGGCTATTCACTTTAAAATAAATAGGTCTCAATTCTACATCATACCTGAATCCCAGAATATATGTGCACAAATTAAATAAGTATATGCAATTTTTGATATTTGATTTATATATTTTTTCAAGGTTGATTTAGTGAAACATGGGTGTTCTTAAGTAGTTACAGTATGCTTGATCAATTTTCTTGGAGTAATTGTCTGTGTTTTCCAAATTAATTATCAAAACTTTTCTAATCAGTTTAAAATATTCATCATTTTAATATAAAAAAGAATAAGTAACTTTAAAAATTGATTTAATCTTCCTTTATTGAATTGCATTAATTCACCTGTGTAAAAGGGAAAAGATAACTAAAAAGATAAAGTTCAAATCTCTATTTTTTTTTCATAATCTTCAAATATTTTGACATGATTCCCAGGTGTTTGTCAAAGCAGTTCTGAACAGAACAGTACAACAGTAGGTCAAATCCTTAAGAAAACAAAAGACTGGGTATGTCAATGAATAGCCTATCGCTCTGATTTTTTTTTTTCTACAGAAAAATTTGAAGGTGTGTTTAGAAGGATTTTAAATAAAGATAATCCAATTTAAGCATGTATAAGTAAATCTTTGCTTCCAATACCATAATTGAGACACTATTTAAGAACACTGGACCAATATTTAGACAACACATTGATATTATTTTGACCTAAGTCTAATGACATGTTTGAAAGAACTTTACCATCTTTTCCAGAAACAGTGTGCATAAAGGATTACAACAATAAAGAAACTTTAATTATTTACATGCTTCTCCATATTTACTTTATGCTTACAAAAATATACTATGAAAATATAATATAACTACCTTTTCCATAAAGATGATGATAGCTTGTATTTGTAACTTTTGACTTAAGAAAAATGGACTCTGGGGCCGGTACAGCAGATAAGACTTGTCTTGCAAGCAGCCAACACGGGTTCATATGGTCTCTCAAGAATTGCCAAGAGTGATTTCTGAGTGTAGATTCTGGAGTAACTTCTGGCTGGGTGTAGCCTCAAAAACAAATAACAGAAAAGATGGAATCTAACAGATGTAAATTTATATAAGATAAATAGTTCAAAGAATCGTAAAGGAAGTGGCTAAAATACATTTTATTTCAACTACCTGTGTTGTAGTATTTGGAATGTTTTCAGTAGTGCACCTGATTATGCCTTGTGGAGTTTAACTCCAGATATAATATAATATTAAATAGCAACCTTAAGACAAGCTTTGGAATAAAAGTTATATACACACACACTTATGTATATATGTATGGATGTGTGTATATCTGTATGTATATATATGGCACTGTAGCACTGTAGAACTGTCGTGCCGTTGTTCTCTTCATTGATTTGCTCGAGTGGGCACCAGTCATGTTTCCATTTTGAGACTTGTTGTTACTGTTTTTGGCATTTCGAATACACCACGGGTAGCTTGCCAGGCTCTGCCTTGTGGGTAGGATACTTTCGGTAGCTTGTAGGGCTCTCCAAGAAGGATGTGTGTGTGTATATATATATATATATATATATACATATATATATATGTAAAATATTTACTTCTACCACTGATCATGTGAATATTGTCATGTGTATCTATACAGTACCCCCCAAAATCTCCAGAGCATATTCATGTTGAAATGAATATAACAAGGTGACACTAAAAGGTATACTGCAAAAATCACTGAGTTCTGCAGACTTCAAAATCTCTTAAAAGAATATATCTCGTGCTCCATATTCTAAATATAAATAAAGGCTGCAACAAGAGTAAATTCTCTGAAGTGTTTGTTATGTCAATTATCTTGACTTTGTTGATGGTTATAATGGGTGGTCACATATGTCCCAAATAATTAAGTTTTCACATTAAATGTATGCAACTCCTTGCACACCAAATACATCTATAAATCAATTTTAAAAAGTTAAATTACAATTACCTCTCCTTTAATTTCATTTTCCCAAGTTTAATTTATCATCTGCATATAAATTACTAGTGATATAAAACAATATGTATTTTGTCAGAGTTCAAAATAAAAATGCTTTCTAAAATCTTGGTAAATTTTATATTCTTTGCAAAATTATGCTTTATTTACAACTGATATACCTTAGATATAAAGTAATAATACATGTCAAAAGTAATCAATTTCAAAGACAAAACTAATTAGACCCATTATCAAATTTGAAATATTTTGGTATTATAAAAATGCAAAATTGCATTGCTTTTATAATGTGGGAAAATGAATTGTCCTTGGTTATATTGATGTTTCAATAAATGTGTTAGATAGAAATATATACGTCCATATAAACTAAGACTATTTTCTTTCTCCTAAGAGTATTTAAATTTTCACTTACCCTTAGGATGAAGTCTGCAGATTAATGATTGATTAATGTAGATTAATGACTCCTAATTAATATATTTTTTCTTATAGGTTAATGAATAAAAGACTATATTTCAGGATAGGCACATTAGTAATTTTTAAAAATTTTCCTCACCAAGAAAACTCTTGGTGAGAAGGTAAGGTAGAAAATTATTTATTTTGCTTTTCTTATTAGAGAAAATTCTATTTCTATTGCCCTCACTTGTAGAGTAAAAGACCAGTCTATCTGTAGGGTATTTTTCATTCAGTTTACCTAACTTTGCTTCTAACGGTTAATAGTTGTGGAACAAGAGACACTACATATTTTGTTGTGGGTATGATGTTCTTCACTCTGACAATGATTCCTAATTCTAATGTATACTATACAAATAGGGTAATATCTCACACCTATTACCAACGATACATATTTAAATATCATTTGTAAATATTACAGACACAAATATGAAAATAGTGTTTTGATTTTTTTTGGTTATCTTGGAAGTTTGGTTTCCACACACTTTTATACATTTAAGCTGTAAAAATGCAAACACCCACTCGGAAGGGTGATGTGTGATGATGTGTGTTCGAGGGCTCTTGGGGCAGCTCTCTGTCTCTCTGACTCTGTCTCTCTCTGTCTCTCTGTCTGTCTCTGTCTCTGTCTCTCTCTCTCTCTCTGCCGCTCACGTTCGGTGCTCTCAGGCTGCTGTGTATGGACCGGATAGGGATAGCTCCTCCTTTGTGCTCTTCTTCTGTGTGTGCCGCTGTGCTCTCTTCTGTCTGTCTCTCTATCTCTGATTCTGTCTCTGACTCTGTCTCTGTTGTCTCTCCTCTGGTCTCTCCTCTGGTCTCTTCCAATCTCTCTACCAATCTCTACCAATCTCTCTCTGATCTCTCCTGCTTCTCTCTCTGGAGTCCCACTCACTCTCACTTCTGACTTTGACTCTTACCTCTGACTCTGACCCTGTCCACTCTTATAGTCTTAGTTTATATAGCAATCACATAGGGTGGTGTCAGAAAAGTGTGTTGAACATTAACAAATCAACAAAGAGGGGTAAAACCACTCCTCCAGGAGATTATTCAAGGACAAAATCTCATCTAAATAGATTACTCCAGATTACTGGGAGATCCGTTTAAGGGCGGGATCCTGTGGGGAGCCGTGGACGAGAAGTCTTAGGCCCCTCTCCCCCACAGCTTGTGATCTCTGCATGACCTCCGCCTGCCTCAATAGAGGGACTGAAAACAGATGTTCACGAGCCCCCGCTAACAGGATATTGAGCCACAATGAAAACAGTTAGGGCTGACAGCTCTGTCCCTGCTCTCACTCTGATCAAATTGTCAAGGATGTGTAAGTTAATGATTATACGCACAAGCCCCCTATCTTCACTGCCCATCTGCTGTGTACGTTGTGTACGTGACCTACGAGTTTCTCAATCCCCCTGCAAAGTATATAAGCATCAACTCTGCCTTGAATAAACGCTCTAGACCTTCACGAGTCTTGAGTCATTCCCTAACCCTTTCACCTTTACAGGTCCCTCAGGAGAGACTTTCACCCGTCCCAGTCGAGCTCTCCCGGAGACGGGCTACAGTAGCTGCTGGCCAGCTTCTCACCTGTCCTCCACAGAAGACAGAGCACGACAGGATCCCATCCAGGGTGTCCAGAGTGTGTTGCTTTCTTCTTTCCTCAGCCAGTAATCCACTTAAATAGTTGCAGTAAATATGCTTGTAATATTTCTAGCAATGTCATTCTGTATGAGCACGGTACGAGATATATCAGACTAAAAGTTTGGTTCTTCCTGAGGATATCTCCTATATATTCCAGACCACAGTCCTCGGGCCAGGATAGTCTTCCTAAACCCAGCAGGGTCCTAGTCTAGTCGTTACTTTTGGATCATGACAGCATTTGTTTATGACCATACTCTCAACTTACAGTTGAGTATTGTGGCGCTTTGTCCTAGCCCATTTTGATGCCAGGGTAGTTCACAGCTTGCCCTGGGTCCATTCCATCCCTTATCAGGATTCTGCTTTTGGGGTGCTAGGAACTAAGGGCAACTGAGTCGATAAAGCAGATGCCCAGGAGTAAATATTACTCAGAGTCAATCAACTCCCAAGTTACAAGAGCATAATATCAACTATCTTCCTGTGTCCATACAGAAAGGACATTGCCTTATGGTAAACTAAGTTCCCTTTGGCAAGGCTGAAAGGACAAACCCAATGTTACCCTACAGTAAACTTTATTTTTTATTTTATTTACTTATTTATTTATTTTTGGTGGGGGCCATTCCTAGAAGTGCTCAGGACTTTCTCCAGGCTCTGCGGTCGTGATTACTCCTGGGGGCACAGGAAGAAGGGGCACATGTAAGTGGAGGGGATCAAACTTAGGATGGCCACATGCAAGGCAAGCACCCTACCAACTATACTAACTCTGGTCCTTATGTATATGACCTTCTAATTTGTGCATAAACACAGCTTTAAGATATATATATACTATATAATATATATACATATATACATACATACATATATATGTATGCAAAGCCTGAATGAAAGATGATTTATAGTGAACATGTGAACATGTTGGTGATTTTCTAGTTCTAGTCACATAAAAAGAAATAGCATAATTTATAACTATTCAAGCTCCCCTTAAAAGGTGTTGTCTAGGAATTTACCACACATCCATTACATGGGTTTTAATATTAATGAAAAAGCAAATTAATAATACAATGTTATTTTAATACTTTGAATTACTTTTTAGAGGGCTTCAATATTAAAACTTCTGTAATTTATTTTATAGGCAGAGGGCAATGGGAAATTTATCAAGGGCAATGGGAAATTTATCAAGGGCAAAGAGGAATTTTTATTTCTATTTTTTAATACAAATATTAATGTGAAATGCTTGATTTTGAAAACAGCTGTAATCAAGTTGTAACTATATCCCTCTGCAATTTAAAATGTTTCAGGCACTTCTCCAGATATGAGGGCTAATGAAATAAGGTATAATACTATAATTCTGATTACTTTTAAAACCTGACTATTAATATTCTTAGTGGAAGTTGCAAACCTCTATAATTTTGCATTTCAGAGCTGCAAATTTTATTTAACACTCAAACTATATATGTATAAACCATACAGCAAAAATGGGTTTATTTTCTTTTTAAAACTATTTTCTTAGTTATTTGTTTTCATATATGATGGTACTATGATAAAACTGTGACCACAATTTCTAAAAGAATCAATGGCCAAAGCACTAAGTTTATACCGTGCAAATTTATCAACTCGATAAATTTAGTTCATCACAGGTAATTATGATTTTCTCAGTATTTTTCCATGTTTGTAGGACCATGGAATTAAATCCTAAACTAAAGAGAAATATTTGTAGTTACTACAAGCATTCTCTTTAAAAAAGGTTTTGAAAACTAAGTCACAGTGAATGGGGAGAAGGGGAGGGCTCCTGATCATGTAGTAAAAGCCAAAGTTCATTTCATTATTATTTTTAAATTATTTATTTAAATTGAATTACAATGAGATAAAGTTACAGTTTTTGTTATCAGGTTTCAGTCATGAAATCTTCCACTACCAATCCCTCCACCAGGGTACATTTCCTGCCAGCGGTATCCACGCATCCCTCCTGTCACACACCACCTGCCTTTATGCATGCACTTTTCCTCTCTCTCTCTCTCTCTCTCTCTCTCTCTCTCTCTCTCTCTCTCTCTCTCTCTCTCTCTCTCTCTCTCTCTCTCTCTCTCTTTCTCTCTCTCGCTCTCTCACTTTCACCCTCCACTCTCTCCACTCACACTCTCTTTTGATGGCTTACTCGCTTTCTCTAAGCCCGTCACACACACACACACACACACACACACACACACACACACACACACACACACAGTCTTTCCCTTTGTTACAACCAGGGACAGCAGGCACAGGTCAGTACTAGTTGACCTCCCAACAAATTCTAACTATGTAAAAGATTATTACAATACTTCACAGTATCACACCCACCAGGATCATGACAGTTCATAGTTCACCCATGAACAGAGCACGAATGCCAGGTATTTGGGAAGAGAGTGTGAGGGGATAGGAAAGGAGGGACGTCAGGAACCATAAAAAGACAGTTTTCCTTGTTTTCCTCTGGATGTCCACATACTGCACTTGCAGATTTATATACTGATATATTCACGAAAACAGGTGTATCAGCTTATTTACTAAAAGGCTTAGCTTTGCATTTTGATTTCAGAGTGATTTTCCTGAATAGCCAATATCTAAAATATGATGCACTAGCAAGCTTGTCACTATCCTAGTCCTCCATTATATCTCTATATCCAAAGGAATCTGGTAATTTTCTTGAATGATTTTCTTGACTTATTTTCTTTCTCTCAATCACTTTTGACGGCTGGCTCCAGAGGATGAAGGGTGTGCATGTCTCTTTAGGGCTGTGATACAAGCATGTGAACATTGAAGGGGCCCAACAAATGTCTGCTAAATTGGTGGGAAAAAAATAGCACTGTAGCACTGTCCTCCCATTGTTTATTGATATTTACTCAAGCAGACACCAGTAACATCTCCATTGTGAGACTTGTTGTTACTATTTTTGACATATCTAATACGCCACGGGTAGCTTGCCAGGCTCTGCTGTATGAATGGAATACTCTTTGTAGCTTGCCGGGCTCTCTGAGAGGGACAGAAGCAAATGCCCTACCCACTGTGCTATCGTTTTCATTTTCAAAGAGGCTGAGACATAAAATAAAAACTATTATCACGAGTTTCTACTTAAAAGAAAAGCATGTGCTTAAAAAGCCTGTTAACATGTTAATAAAACTAGGGCTGGAGCAATAGCACAGTGGGTAGGGCATTTGCCTTGCACGCAGCCGACCCGGGTTCTATTCCCAGCAACCTGTATGGTCCCCTGAGCACCGCCTAAAGTAATTCCTGAATGAAGATCCAGGAGTAACCCCTGTGCATTGCTGGGTGTGACCCAAAAAGAAAAAAAAACATGTCAATAAAATTATAAATGTAGGGGCCAGAGAGATAGTACAGCGGATAGGGCGTTTGCCTTGTACAAAGCTGAGACCTAGGTTCAATCCCGGGCATCCCCTATGGTCCTCCAGCACTACCAGAAGTAATTCCTGAGTGCAAAGCCACCTGAGCATCGCTGGGTGTAACCCCAAAAGAAATATATATATATATATATATAATTTAACACTCATATATATTTAATTATATATATAATATACAATATATATGCAAATAAATTATATATATTATTTAACATTCATATATATTTAATTATATATACATATATAATTCACAGAATCTTGGAGGCTTAAAAATCAAAATTTTAATTTCTGCAGCAATATCCATGATTATGGACTGCATATGATATCACAAGTTCAATTTTTAAAGCATGCATGCACAAAAATGATTTTGAGAGATTTCCATAGTTTAGATTTTCACAATTTGTTGCATTGCTATTTTCTTTTCCTGTGCATTCTTTCCCAGATATATCCTCACTCACCACTACACATTGATTGTTATGTTTGTGTTTTTTTGTTTATTGCACAATCCCTCAACTTGACAGAAACTCTATTAAGGATATTAACATAGACTCTTTTTTACCACTGTAATGCACAGTCAAGCACAGAGGCTGCATATAAAACTTGCTCAATAAATGCTTGCTGAATAAATGAATTAATGGAAAAAGTAAGTGTATGCTTGGAAATATTTTGAACTCCATCTCCAGCCATCATTAAAAACTTAATTTTATTAGACCAATATAAATTTCATAAACTTTTGAAGTTGCAGAAATGTTTTATCCTCTTGGCCAGCACTTAATATGTTTTTGTTATGTATCATTTGCAAGCCCCTGTAATTGTCAATATTTTTTCAAATAAATTGCAGAGAAATTAATATACCATTTCTTTACTGGTAAGAGTGCTCTGACCTTGACTTTTATCCCACAAAACCACCAGAGATGGAATGCTGTCTTAGTATCACTTTGTTGATATAATTAGCAAAATAGATCCTGCTTTAGTGGAAATAGTTTAATCCCCAAAAGGGTGAATACTTGGTCAAGTCATTTATTTCATAAATGTTTTATGCTTATAAGTTTGGGGCATAAATGTACATAATGACAGTACTTTGAAATGTATTTATTTGATTTTTTTCAAGTGACCGAGTTTCTTAAATAGTGAATTGAAAATAGTGTGAAAAGGTCAAATGGTATAAATATTTATATTACATTATTCTAAGCTAGTATTGGCTAAATTTTAAAATAGTCAAAAATATTATACAACCAGTACTTAAAATTTAAAAATATGGTGATGTAAAAATAAAAATGGAGACAGTTCCAACTCTGATAATTTTCTTGTTCCTAATGTGGGGACCTTAGTGTAACATCCCAAATAGAAAATAAAAAAGCACAATAATTTGCTTGCCAAGTTCTCAGAATTTTCAGATGGAGCAATCAATTCCAAATTCTGAGTTGAGTAATAAAATGATAATTTTCACTTGAGAATGAATGGATCTCAATTCCCCAGGATTTCTAGCCTCCAGCGAGGAACACGGAGTCAGGCCAATATCACTTTCATACTAACAGCATAAAGTTGGCCTAGAAAGGCACTAGTGGTAAACTTGAGAATGCTTTCTAACAAAATTGTAGAAGAAGGATGGCAAGAAGTAGAGGAAGTATTCCCAATCTGAACTGAGTTGTAAATAACGCAACTGCCACAACAAGAATACATTCGCTCGGTGAAAGAAAGAAGAGAAAGAAGAGAAAGCAAAAGTAGCACTTTGGTAGAATTAATTAGAAGGAATTTTACTTCTCCAGAATGGAAAACAGATTTAATGGAATTGGCTCCGGTGAAGTTTGGAGAATGGAAGTAGATGAAAACCAGAACCACTATAATTCTAGAACTAAATTAGCATGAAAAACCATGGTGGAATGATGCTTTAAATGTCCTCCAACACTTCACGTGCCTTGTACAAGGTGCTTGGAAGCTTTTTCTATGAAAGGCCAGATAGAGAACATGTTAGAGTTGTTGACCATATGGTCTCTGTTACAACTGTTCAATTCAGCAAGGAAACCATAGACATTATGTACATCAATAGCCTTGGCTGTGTTACAGTTAAGCTTTATTTACCAAAACAGGCAGCAGGCCAGATTTTGCCTGTGGAGGGTGGTTGACTGACCACTGCTGCAGACAATAATGATAGCAATTATGAATTTTTCCCAATGTGTCTAATTTGTTTGCTGGATGTATTACACAATTATGAGATGCTTAATAACCCTGAACCAAGTTGGAGCTACTAACATTATGCAGAAAGAGTGAAAATGTTGATACCAATGAAGAGGAAGATCTTTTTGAAAGATATCCGAGGGTTCATTAACTGAAGCAATAACTACCCCTACTGATAGTGGTTTGGATAGGTACATTAAGAAAAACAAATAGCAGCATGTTAGTAATCTACATGCAGTGGGTTATTCCCCACTCTGTTATCAAGAAAGCATTCCATATAAATTACATGCAATTGGAAACCTCTCTATGCACTGATTAATGTAAATCACTTATTATGCAAAGACATAAATCGAATCATTCTTGCCCTGTATTTTTCCCCCTTGGATTTTTTTTCTGTCAGCTATTTTTGTGAATGTAATTATACTAACATGACAATGAAATAGTAAGAGAATGACAAGAGCATTGACCAGGAATTACCCTAATTCTTTTTTTTTTTTGGTCTGTAGATCTCTATAGATAGAAACAAAATGAAAAAACAACAAAAAAACAAAACACCTCCTTTCCCCTACTCATGTACAATTAATTCAGTTAAAATCCCTGTGGAAAAAAAAAATTTCCCCTTCTATCTGTTTAGAGATAGGTTTCTTTCTTAATATATCATGTATATTTATTTCCTTTTTACTGTTCTCCAGTAAAAATAGAAGGCTTGGGAAGAAAGATAATGTTAGTCTTTATTTATTAGTAGTTTTTTATTTCCACTTTTTAGGGGGATCACACCCAGCAGTGATCAGGGATTACTTATAATTCTATCAGGGGTCCTTCTTGGCTTTAGGGAACCATATGCAACATTGGGGATAGGCAAGCACAATAACCCCAGTACTATCTCTGACTGCTGTTAATATATTTTGAACTATTCACCATAGGGATGTTCTTCAATTTTATATGATTATATGTCATTTTCTACAATTCATGTGTACCCTATAGCACTGCCATCTTGTTGTTCATTGATTTTCTCTAGCCGGCATCAGCAACATCTCCATTTTGAGACTTGCTACTGTTTTTGGCATATAGAATATGGCACGGGTAGCTTGCCAGGCTCTGCCATGCATCTGTACCTTATGCTTATGAATTTCCACCGTCTCTGTCACTGTCATTCCGTTGCTCATCGATTTGCTCAAGCAGACACCAGTAACATATCCATTGTGAGACTTGTTACTGTTTTTGGTATATTGAATATGCCATGGGGAGCTTGCCAGGCTCTTCCTTGTGGGCGAGATACTCTTGGTAGCTTGCCAGGCTCTCGGAGAGGTTCGGAGGAATCAAACCGGGTCGGCCGAATGCAAAGCAAGTGCCCTATCCACTGTGTTATCGCTCCAGCCCTCTCTTAATTCATAACAGCTTGCATTAAGACCATGCATTTATGTTTTCTAGAGTGTTCCATTTCGATGCTGGGGTAGCTTTGCCACTTGCCCTGGGTCCATCCCAGGCCCACGGCGGGACATCCCTTCTGGGGTGTTAGGAACTATAGCTACTGAAGCCTGAGTCAAGTAATTATGAACAAGTAATTATTCCCAGGAGTATATATATTTCAGAGTTAATCAACGCCCAAATATTAGGAGCATAGCATTAATGGTCTTTCTGTGTTTAACCAAAGAACATTGCTCTATAGCAAAATAAAAATGACTACAGGGGAAATAGCAAAGCAGGTACAAATACACAGTACTTCAAATACAAAGCAGTACAATTACAAAATTCAAAATTACCAGAAAGTTTTGCCTTATAAGCAATCAAGACTGACTTGAGGAACTGAGACAATGAAAAGTAAAATACAAAGGAAAGCTTAGAGATAAAATTGAACCAAATTAGGAATGCTAGCAAGGGAACAGATAAGCCTCTCTGGGAGGAGGAAAAGGGCAATTCACTGATAAAATCTAAAATGCTTAGGGTTAATATCCAACACTCTGCTATATTCTTCTAAAAGCTCCAAGTTGCTTTTGTACAATACCAAAAATCATCCTCTCAACTTTGATAATAACTGAGTAGTATTACATTGTGTGCATATACCAGATCCTCTATAGTTACTCTTTTGCCTTTGGGCACAAATTGTTCACTATCTTCACTTTTGTAAATAGCATTGCAATGAACAGAGCTGTGCTTATATATTTTTTCTCAAATAAGAATTTTTGTAGTCTTGAGTTAGAAGCTAAACAGTGAAGTTGCTTGATCATGTGGTAGGTATATTTTGAAGATTTTAGAAATTCTGAAAGCATTATCCACAGAAGCCGATCAAGACTGCATTTTTACCATTTTACACTATTCACACCAGTACAATTGTCTTCTTTTGAACATAATTAATTTTTATAATTAAAATGTGGCATTTTATTTTCATTTGTATTTCCTGTTTATCAGTGATGTAACATTTTCTAATATGCTTAAGGCCATGATGTACATCTTCTCTGGATGTGTCTTTTCAGTGTTCTTCCAAATTTTGGTGTCTGTGGGGGTCTTCTTATGTTTTTGTTGTTAAGTTTTAGGGGTTATTTATATTTTAGATTTTATATGCATGGAGTACATTTTCTGTCATTCTTTGTTTTAAAGATTTAGTGATGTTGTACAAATCTTGTGTAATTCTTACGAAATTTCACTTTTAATCCTTGCTTTTGTTTTTCTTGCTGATATATGTAGTTAAAATGTCAAAGAGACCACTAATGCCATTGTTATGGAGTGTTTTGCCTGTTTCTTTCATGAACTTTCAGATACATTCTCCTACAGCTGAGGGATAATTTTAATTTGCAAATTACCTTAATTGTAGTGTCTAATCAACTACACAGCAATAGATTTTGTAGGCTTCCTAAGAATTATTGTTGCAATGTTTTCCTGTGGAAAGATTGGGGGTGGGGCACATCTAGCAGTGCTCTGGACTTACTCCCAGCTCAGCACTAAGGGGAGAGTCTTGAGTTAGAAGGGGAACAGAGGTCTATCTGAAGTGCCGGGGATCAAATCTCGGTCAGCTGCGTGTAAGGTGAAAGCGCTGCCCGATCTTCTATCTCTACATCTCCCAACTCCTCATATATCCTCAACTTCTACTGACCTAATTGAAAGAGCAAATTGAAGGACGAGTTTATTTTAACTCACAGGTCAACTTTCATGGACTGGTAAGGGGTGGTACCGATTCTGAAGCTAGGTCTAGGTTCATCAGGAAAGAGAGAGCATTGTCTGATTATTGACTGTGGAGAAGTTAGAAGAAAGTGTGTCCTACTATCCTAGAAAATATTTCAAAAGCCAAATATAGTCCCATGAGTTAAATAAACCTAGTGCCTTTCCTTTTACAGATAAGCATTTTTACTTCTTTCTTATATGAGGATAGTAGTACTTGATATATTTAAGCCTTATATTTGTTATTAATATAAGCATCTCTTGCTTGATCAAATTCACAGACTTGAACAGCCCTAAATAGATTAAAAAGTTAATGAACTATGTATTTCAATTCTGTTTTGTATTACATTTTAAATAGTTATATAATAGTTACAGGAAAAATGTCAGTGATGAAATATTAACAACATAGTAAAACATAATTGAATGACAATGAAAATGACATTAATATCAAATAATATTTGGGCAGTTTTACAAGCTTTATATTATTTACATAGATGGCAATGTTAAATGACCATCTGTTCAATAACTAAAGTACTACATATTATTAGGATACTAATTTACTATCATATGCAAAACATGTGTAGATTTATATTCTAGCTATTTTCTTATTTAAAAAATGAATATTTATTTCTGGAGATGCAAAGTATATGCGATCATTGTGAGAATTACTTTCAATTTAAGTATTACATTATTTTCATGTCACTGTGTGTAAAATCCACAATTTGAAGTTTGAAGTTTATTAAATTCAAAACAGAGAGATGTCACAAGGCAACAAAGTAGAGGTCTGTAACTAGAGATCTTGAAAACACAAATATAGGTTTATGATACAGCAAAATATCATTATCACTTAAGTCTAGTGCTTTTGAGTTTTGACTCAGGAAATCACAATATCTGACTTACAGGGAACCCATGCACCAACTATTCTATTTTTTTCTTGATTCCCTCATGAACATCACAACTAAATCATTACTTACAATAGATGTTGGAGATTTTAACTTCAATACTTAATTAATCAAATGAATTCATTTAAATGAATTTATGAATGAAAAATGAATAAAAAATGCTCAAAATTAATATCATTATAAATGTATAAACAGTGAACATTTTTAAACAAAATAGATGAATATAAACTAGCCATAAGCCTGTTTCAATTGGGTCGCCCCAGAGGGTGGCAACTGAGAGCCCTCCCCACCCCAAGGGACCCAGCCCCAGCAGCAAAAACTTCCAGAACTCAACCGCTGTCATGCCCACTGGCAATCTCCACAATGATCCAAGCCTCATCCATGATTGAAACAGTTCCTGGACTGCGGACTTCATTCATGACCACCTGATACATCACACCTCACACCACTAATATTCCAAGAATAGCACAACATGTTTGATGGGGTCCAAAATAGGAGACAACCAGGAAGTGTGTGTGTGTGTGTGTGTGTGTGTGTGTGTGTGTGTGTGTGTGTAAGCGCACAAGGCTCAACCTTTAACATGTTAGTGATCTCTTATAGAAGGGATTTATGGCCCCTGGGTGAAATATAGCAATCTTCTATTTCCTCTAAGGATACTTTTTTTGGTAGCATTTTGAGAGGCTTTTCATAATAAACAACACAAAATGCAGTATTTGGGTTCTGTTTTGGGGCAGGGATTGGGGTTCGGGATGGAAATACCCGAAATATGATGGTGGGATGGTGTAATGGTGGTAGTATTGGTGTCTGAATATTAAATGTTATCAAATATTGTGAACTACTTTACAAAATTAAAAAAATAAATACTAAAAAAGAAGTCTTCAAGGGGCTGGAGCTAGCTATAGCACAGCGGATAGGGCGTTTGCCTTGAATGTGGCTGACCGGGTTCGATTCCCAGCATACCATATTTTCCCCCAAGCACATCCAGGAGTAATTTGTGAGTGTATGAGCCAGGAGTAACCCCTGTGCATCGCTGGGTGTGATCCAAATAGCAAAAAAAAAAAAAAAAAAAAAAAGAAGTCCTCATTAAATGTTTTGTTTTTGAAAAGGAAAAAATAACCAACTAGCTGTAGCCTGCAAAAATAATTGCAAATTTTGATATCAATATTATTTTATATAATTACACACACACATACACACACAAACACACACACAGACTGCCACCACCAGGACAACCACCACTACCACCACATACCTCCATTTTGTTTTCACTGGGTGAAAACTTTTCAAAAAACTCAAAAATCAAAGTATATACACGATTGGGGTACACTCTAATGATCTCTATCATAGTTGCATAAAACGACAGAAATTTATTTCATACATTAGACTGACATATATTTTCTCATACCTTCGTATTTTAACTCCAGTTTCTATCTTTTAGAATCACAGTAGGCACATCTAATTCACCTTCTATGACAGCTTAGGAAAAATTTGTGTAATATATTTATGACCTGCACTTTTCTACAGGTTTTGACCCCTAATTCTCTCAAAGTATTTTGATTTTTTCATACCATATTCAGTCTTGGTGAATACACCAATTGTTTATATTGTCTCTTCTTAACTTATTATGTTCACTGTTCACATTAGGATAAATTCATTGAAAAGAAAAATGTCTACAATTCAAGTATTTATCAGGAAATGCAATCCAAGATAATTTATTTCAAATATGGTAAACCAGTGTAGACAAAATATTTATGGAGCATAGACTGAAGTATGTGTAGTCAATATCCACATTAAGTATTTCTAAAATCTATTTTTGTATTAACTCAGAAAATTCCCATAGGATTATCTTTAACACTCATGTTTTGGCCATGATAGAATCAGACAGAAATAAAAAAAATTAAAATAAGCAATCCTTGGGAATTTTGCACTATTCCATCCACTTATATGCAGTTGTATGTTTTTGGTATAATCATTCAATTGTGTGAACCTATTCAGGATAATTATAACCCTCCTCCTATTTAGAGTAAGAAATGTTGATATTATGTTCTTGGCTTACGTCTTTGAAGATATTAGCACATTATTACATTTGTTTTTGCTGTTAAATTCATACCTGATTTAATTTCACGTAATGCCATTAATTTCCACATTTTTTAAAATATGTACATGAAACAATTTTTATAGAACATGTTGATCAGCAATTCAGAATAAATCTTATGAACTTATTATAGTATAGACATATACCAAGTACGGTTATTTTTTTTAGTTTTAATAAAACTGAGAAAAAAGTAAATGCAATATATATGTGCATGTAAAATCTGAAACCCTTCTGAGTTTAGATATAATATAACCACATATTATAAATTGACAACTGTTTTCCAAGTCACATAGACCTAAAAAAAGAAAAAAATACAGAAAGCCATACCTGACCTTTTCTGGGTTTGAACATGAAATTTTAAAGTCTCCCTTTTTTTTTTTTTTTTTGATTCTTTACTTCTTGGACCATCTCCAGGGAAGCTCCACTTCACTATAGATTGAGTGTGTTAACCTATCGCCCTTAGAATATTTGTTGCTGTGGAACTTTGTTCATTCATCCTCAAAGGCACCTTTCCCTTCAAAGCCACACAGCAGAGAAGTTTTTATACAGAAAGAGAATTAATCATATATTTGTCATACTGCACACAAAATAAGTCCTTTGATACAATGGGGCAAACTGCAGTGAGTTCGCTTACTACAATAGAGTTTAACATGACAAAATGATGCTAGGCATTCGCTCTGTGGCGAAGACAGGTAAGATGGATGATAGAGTCAAACATTTTAATTTTCAATTTGCACAAATACAACAGTGAGCTTCAAAACCAGATTCTAAAGCAGCTAGAGTAAGAAGGCATCCTATTACATAGGCACATGTATTAAATAGACTTTATGAGTTCTAATGCCTTTTTCTTAGGTCAAATTTTAAATTATCTATGGTTCTATAGCAACAAATAGTTGAATAAGTTACAATTTACTTGAAGTAATTAAAGTTTACTATTACCTTAATGGATCCTCAGCAGTGTAAATTATTTTTACACTGCTGTTTTTGTGTTTTTTGTGTCTAGAAAATGAACGTTTGTGTTTCATTTTTATTTATGCACTTTGAAATGTCAACTGCATTGACAGTTAGGTAAGCAACTTTACCATCTTAAAATGTGAACCAAGTTATGGTAGAGTAATAATTTCAAAGAGATTCTAATAAGTTATTCTTTTCTTTAAAGAACCTAGAGAGATAGAAAGTGAGGATTTTTGCCAAGAAAATAGAAAGAGTAATGGGAAAATAAATTAATTTTAGGAGCTATAAAGGAATAAGTAGCAGTCATTGGTAGTTATAATATTACAGTAATTTAGAATACACACTATTTTAAAATGAAAACTAGTTTTGAAGCTTTCTTCATCCAGATTTAAGCTTTTAAAGATAAGCTTAAATAAAGATAAGCCCATTGTACAATCACTTAAAAATTCCTTTCTGGTTGATATCAAGGTTATATAAAGCACTGGTTGAATTCTACAAGAAGAACACATCCAACCACATCAGAAAATGGGCCGAAGAAATGAACAGAAACTTTTCCAAGGAAGATATACAAATGGCTAAAAAGCACATGAACAAATGATCTGCATCACTAATCATCAGGTAATGTAGATCAAAACAACCATGAGATACCACCTCACACCACAGAAAATGGCACACATTCAAAAGAACAAAAGCAACCGCTGTTGGAGAGGATGTGGGGAGAAAGGGACCCTCCTGCACTGCTGGTGGGAATGGCGACTGGTCCAGCCCCTTTGGAAAACAATATGGAGGCTTCTCAAAAAATTGGAAATTGAGCTTCCATTTGATCCAGCAATACCACTTCTGGGAATATACCCTGGAAAAACAAAAAAGTATAGTCAAAATGACATCTGCAGTTATATGCTCATTGCAGCACTGTTTACAATAGCCAGAACCTGGAGAAAACCCAAGTGCCCAAGAACAGATGACTGCTTAAATAAACTCTGGTACATCTATACAACGGAATACTATGCAGCTGTTATAAAAGATGAAGTCATGAACTTTGCATATAAGTGGATCAACATGGAAAGTATCATGCTAAGTAAAATGACTCAGAAAGAGAGGGACAGACATAGAAAGATTGCACTCGTCTGTGGAATAAAAAAATAACAGAGAAGGAGACTAATACCTAAGAATAGTAGTATACAATACCAGGAGGTTGACTCCATAGCTTGGAACTTGGACTCACATGCTGGGGGAAAGTCAGACCAAATGGAGAAGGGAACACCAAGTAAATTGTGAGTGGAGATCCCACGTGGTAAGGGAAATGCGCGCTGAAAGTGGATTAGTGTTAGAACATGATGGCCACTCAATACCCCTATTGCAGATCACAACACCCAAAAGGAGAGAGAACAAATTGGAATGTCCTGCCACAGAGATGGGGTGGGGTGGGGGGTATGGGATTGGGGGGTGTGAGGGATACTGGGTTCATTGGTGGTGGAGAATGGACACTGGTGGAGGGATGGGCTCCCGAACACTGCATGAGGGAAAAACAAGCACAAAATGTTTGAATCTGTAACTGTACCCTCACTGTGACTCAGTAATTAAAAAATAAAAATTAAAATAAATTAAAAAATTTAAAAAAAATGAAAGCCCAACATATGTATCTCCTAGTTTTGTTGGTCTAACGTAGAAAATTATGGTGATTCATGATATGTAGTATCATGTAATGATATGTAATATCTTAAATATAATGTAATAACTGATGATATGTAATGTGTAATAATGATATGTAATAACTGAAAATTAAAAACACATGTACGTACAAAAAAATGAAAAAAAATGCCTTTCTTCCCCATGACTTCCAAAAGAAGTTTTTATGGAGGATAATGGGACAAATTTTTGAATTAATCTATTGTGAGTTACTCTATTGGAGCATATTCTACACAGAGTTATCATTCTAAAAAAGTGTTATGCTATGTGCCTCTGGCGCCATTTCAGCACACCAAGAGCCCTGGCCCAGAGACACAGCAGCAATTTCTGAAGACACCACAGAGCCGGAGATCTCTCTGGGCCCCATACCGAGTCAATTTCTTGGGGACACCCCGGATAGAGCAGCAGTGCTCTCTCCGCCTACTCCAGGTGGAATCCTGGAGACCAAGAGCTTCCACAAGCAAGGCCCAGGTATGCGGGTTCCAGGACTAAATAAATATCCAGGCGCACAGTTACAAAATGGAACTGCCTCAACATGGCAGCAGAGGTGCCTGGCAGTCCCTCCCGGGCTCCTCGCCTGCTCATGGACTTGGTTGTCATCCCGACAATATGCCTCCGAGTACTAATTTAGAGCACCAACAGCTCTGGTCCAGAGAAGCCCAATTGAATACCAAAATGGATTAGCGCCCAACAGAAATATCTCTGGAACCCAACCATTTACAATCTAGGATTCCAGAAGCACATAGCCATGGCACCCATGATATTCAAAATGAGTAATGGACAATAAATGATCTAGCATCTGCCCCTGGCAGGCAGGATTAAATGATGGTGGGAAAATTTGAGCAAAACATAATGCCACAAAGCAGTGAGAGAGTACTGGGGAAACTGCCTGCCATGGAGGCAGGGTGAGGAGTGGGATAGGAGGGAGGAGATATACTGGAGACACTGGTGGTGGAAGTTATGCACTGGTGTATGGATGGATGTTTGATCATTGTACAGCTAAATCTCGAACATAAAAGCTTTGTAACTGTATCTCACGGTGATTCAATTACAAAAAAAAAAGTAATGTGGAGTTCAGGCCCAATTCAATCAGCTTAATCAATGGCTGAATAAATAGCACTACTCCTATATTTAAAAAAATGAAAATTAAAATGAAAAAAACATTGTGTTTTTAGGTTTTGTCAAAACCCCAATAATAAAAACACTTTTGCTATTGTGAAAATGATATGAAGAACCTTTCAGTTATAAAATCTTTAAGAGACAGTTAATTAGTTCATGGCTTCAAAAACTCAGTCCATACATGATCTCTACTTTCTTGAGAAAAGCAAACAGTTCCCAAACCCCCTTGATTTTATTATATTGTGGGCTTGAAGTAAATTTTTGTCTTTCTGCACTCTATTCTTTTACTGTTGCCAAATCTTCAGGATCCTACATTCAGTTTGTGATACCATATTAGTCATGACCTTCAGTTTAATAAGTTGGGTCTAGATGAATTTTTTCATACCTGAACACTAATATTTATTAATTATGTAATTCATCTTCATTTAGGCAACAATACAACTTATTAGGTAATGTCTTCAACAATGTTATGTCACTGACAACCTATGCAATGACTCCATTCAAGTTTGTGATTTTTTCTCAATATTGGTCTTTGTATCTCCTGCCCCAGAGCCAGGCTGTATTCACCGAGGATCCCTCAGAGGGGCACAGGTTGTTTCCCTCCCCACTCCTAGCAGAGCCCCAGCAGTCGAAAACCTTCAGAACCCAGCCAAAGCCATGCTCAAGGCCACTCTCCAAATGCTCAGACGAACCTCAAGCATGAAGGAACTGGCAGAGGAACCCAGGTATGCAGGACCTGTGGCTGAGATCTCCAAGCCTGTTCAGGGCGGGACTGGGCCTCCTCCACCCAGATCCCCAGTTTCCCAGTAGCTTGGCAATCACATCCACAAACTGCCCCCGGTGCCATGTAATCCCATCAATGGCCAAGATCTAGAAACTATAAAACAAAGCTCCCGGAAGAGAGCGATGAAGAATCTCGCACAGCAGAGTCTGGAAAGCTCCCTGTGGCATATTCAAAATGCCAAAAATAGTAACAATAATGGGCTTCATTCCCCTGACCCTGAACACTACAGGAACAAATGGAGATGTTACTGGCGCCCGCTCAAACAAATTGATGAGCAATGGGATGACAGTGATGCAGTGGTACAGTGAATGTTCTTTGTAGAAAATGGGAAAAGAGCCACCTCTTTGATACATTTATCATAAATCTTTAGCGTTCTTCAAAGTAGAGCAAGTCTTTTACTTTCATGATATTAACATTTGGAAGATTATAGATGAATAATTTTATACAATGTCCCTTAGACTGTTTTATCTTCTATAACTTTATTTTAAAATGTAAGTTGCATGTGTTATTCTGAATATCGTCGATTGTTATGCTGTGTTGCTTGAAATCATTTTGTGAGACAGAACCCAGTATTAGTTGTCTTAATGCTTATGATTTTAAACTTGGCATCTTGATTAGAGTATAATCTTTAAGAATTACTGACTATGAATCCTTTTGCCATTTTTTTAGAGAGGCAATTAGGATAATTCCTTTTATCATAAGGCATTTCTTCACCATTCAAATCTATTGGTATATAGGATTAGTTACCTATTCTGGAAGTTTCCAATAGTGATCACCTATTTCATTATTCTTTTTTATTCTTCCATTGGCATACCATTGAAAAGGTTTTCTTCTCTGAAAATTCATTAGTATCTTCTATTAAAAAAAAACAATTTCATACTTTATTTAACTACATATTTAAATAAATCTATTATCTGATATTGTTTTTGCTTATAGTTCACTCCCCGCAGTGTTGCTCTCAGTCCAGAACTAGAAGAACTGTGTGGGGTTTTAACATGGGCCTCTGGGAGGCAGATTGTTCATTCTACCCTTTAAGCTATCTCTATTATTATTATTTATTTTGATAATCAGATTATCCTCAGTTTGACTTGTGCTAGATTCTTCAAGCTGGCCTCATGTTCTTTAAGCACAGCGAGTAGGGCATTTGCCTTTCATGGAGCCAATCCTGCTTCAATTCCCCCGCCCTTCTTAGAGAGCTCGGCACGCTACAGAGAGTATCCTGCCCACACGGCAGAGTCTGGCAAGCTATCAGTGGCATACTCGATATGCCAAAAACAGTAACAACAAGTCTCACAATGGAGACACTACTGGTACCCACTCGAGCAAAAATCGATGAGCAATGGGATGACAGTGACAGTGATACAGTGATTATTATTATTATTAAAGAGCCATTATTTACAAAGTCACTGCATGCTTTATCTCTGACACACTTTTTTCTACCTCAGAGGATGTCTATTTTCTATTACCAGAAAATATAACTTTTTGACTTAGAGCCAGCTTAAAATTCCCACAAGCTCATTCTTTTATGAATGGACAACAGTTTTTAACTTACTTAAACTCAATGAAATTGGTTTCCTGCTAGTTATAGGGTTTTATACATTATTTTAATTTGTCTGCAGTCAAGAATCTACTTCCTCATCTTGCCATATATATTAAAAATCATAAATTGGTACTTGTTCCACAGATTTGAACTTAATTTCACAAAAATTGTGCCAGATTTCCCCTCCAATGACTTGGTGGATAAAAGTGCGTCCTTAATACAGTTGCTTTTTGACAATTTGATAAAATCAACATCAGTCACCTTTGCATTTCTGTCTCAGCAGATGGTGCTATAATCTGTTTAAGAAAAAGTATATTACACAACATGGATGAAGCATCTTTTTGATGGGATACTCTATATGAGTTGTCTCCCTAACCTAGTAAATGGGAAGCTTCCTCATTCTATTTAGACATTTAACTCCTACATTTTGCTCTCATCTCAGTGTAGATAGATCCCTACATTTCCCCAACTAATGATAATTTGAATCAACTAGTTAGGGAAGAAGGACAGAGAAGCAGGAATATAAGAAATTCAACAGGAATGTAGGAAGCAAGTAGATACAAGATTGTGTTTAAGGAGCAAAAAATTTCTAAAACAAATTAATTTTACTTCCATGGTTATTTTGCAAAACTTTCTGGGAATGTGCTCCTTGTAATAGATGTTGTTTTATTTATTGTTCTAAAATAAATATAGTGGTGGATTCATATGAGCCATTATTAAAAGAAAATGAATGATGAAAGAAAATAAAACAAAACACTTTAGTGGGCTGACCACAAAATTGGGTGTAAGAGGCATTTGTTTTTAATCACTGGAAGTATATGGTTCCATGAGCACCAATGAGCTCAGGTATTTCTTGGTGCAGTTTAAGGGACATTGTATAAAATTATTAGTCTAAAATCTTCCAAATTTTAAGGTAATGAAGTTAAAACAGTTGCTCTACTATAAATACAGCTAAATATTTATGATAAATATGTCAAAGAGGTGACACTGGCTACTTTCCATTTATTACAAAGGACATTATTGAAAAAAATAGTGAAATGAATACAGTTATTGGATAGGCCAGCAGTGATATATTATTGTTAAAGACTATCTAATTGTCTGCATTGTCTAAACAACACAAATAATAAACTAAATAATTAATATATATATATATATATCTGTGTTTAGGTACGAAAGAACTTTATCTAGACCCAACTTATTAAACTGAGTGTCATGACAGACTTTGTATCACAAATTGAATGTAGGGTCCTGAAAAATTTGACAACAGTAAAAGAGTTTTACTTTCATCTTTTAAGTTATTGAGTCAAAAATGAATGCACAAAGATGAAATATTTAAGTCAAGCTCAACAATGTAATGAATTCAAGTGATTTCTAGAACTGTTTGCTTTTCTCAGGAAAAAAAGAGATCATATATGGACTGAAATTTTTTAAGCCCTGAAATAGTTCACTTTCTCTTAAAGATTTAATCATTGAAAGGTTATCCATCCTATTCTCAAAGTAGCAAAAGCATTTCTGTTATGGAGGTTTTAACATAAACTAAAAAACAATACATATACATATATATGTGAATTATAGATCCATATATGATATGCTCCAGTAGATTAACTCAAAACTTTGACCCACTATCTCCCCCTCAAACACAATAGATCTGGAGATATGGATAAAGCTGGAGTACACAGTTTGAATGAGAGAACTCCCAATTCAAATCCCAGCATCACAAATCCCTTGAGCACAATCTTTAGACATTGAGTCAGATGCAGCTCCTGAGCACTGGTGGGTCTAACGTAAATAAGTATTTCTATTTGCATGCTATTTGCCCACACCAATAAATCTATAGTCATATTCAGGCTTCTACTTCTGAATTATAGTCAGCAGTACAGGAAACAGTTTCATAATAATCTGCAAGACATCAGGTGTATTTGATATTGTATTATGTGTTAGATTACATAGTTTTGGATTAATCATTTTTGGAAGGGATGAGGAATAATATTTTTATGATAGCTTCAGAAAAAGTAATAGGCAATATTGTGTTTCTAATTTTGATCTGTTGAATTTTCGATGCAAATTTGTTTCATAGTGAGAGAAAATTATTTTACTAAACTTAACATTCCATTGAGATAGATATTTTAATAATCATTTGTAGAGTAGCTACAAAAGGAATGGAAAGATACATGCTGACTTATTTTCTAGATGAGCTTTAAAAATATTTTTGAATCTGCAGCTTAGATGATGAAAGTATTAAATGATTTCGAAGCTATGTATTTAAAATATATCATTGCCAACACAATATGGTTCATGACACCAATACTGTTTCATTGATTACACTGTGTGAAAAAAAAGAGCAACCTTCTAATCTTATAATCCACATTAACTAGAATTTATATTTTGATAAAAAAGATAGTGTGATATTTTGTATTTGTTTGGAGGCCATATTCCATGGATCTCAGGCTTACTCCTGTCTTTATGCTTAGGGATAACTCCTACTGGGGATTGGGGTACCATGTAGGGTACCCTAGATGCCTCAGGATATGCCAGAGATCAAATTCAGGTTGACCAAACGCCAAGCAAGAGCACTACCTGCTGTCCCATTACTCGAGCCCCAATAAAATGTCATGTTAAAATAAACCCATTCTGCATATGTAAACAAAATGACTTATTTCATTATATAGGTTTGTTGATGATAATGAAATATTAACTTAGAATAAGAAAATTTAATCAGTTATAATTAATAGAGACTTTATAGATGAATGTCATATTACTGCATTTGAAAAAAAACTGGTTTTAAGAATAGTATAAGTTTTAGAGTAAAATTATTCTAATTTCTATCCTTGCTACTTGTTCCTCTAGTGCTTAGGCAAGTTATCTGCAATGTTTTCTCATTTGTACTATTACACTAACAAATAATCTTGTAGAAAATTCTCTGGAAATGATCATGTAAATAACTTGCAGAATGTTTAGGGATATAGCATAGCTTAATGCAATAACTTATGAGTATTAATAACTGTGCCAGTTAGGAAATTATTTAGCTAAAGTCAGTTTTATAACCACACTGTATATAAGCAACACAAAATCAATTCACAATTTCCTTTAACTTTCTTCTTTTATTTTAAAGACTGTAGAGGCTAAAGATTTATTATCCTTTTAGCAAAAACTAGCCATGAGATGTAGTTGTGTCTAATGGGCAAAAGCAAAACTTAGGACTTCTGGAAAAAAATATTTAAAGGGCTTATTTGTATAACCAAGACTTCGAATTATTGTTCCTTCTTACTTCCCTTTTCTTCCTAGTATAGGCAATACTTATAAAGTGTGCAAGTATTAGTTGCCTTCAGTATTCTGAAGACAAATTCCACTGTCTTCATTTCCCAAGTCCTCATTTCATTCTTATCAAGACTCAACAATGCAAATTCATCCATCAATTGAGTTTCTGCTCCAATATGCCTTCTAAATCTTTGCTTGCTTGTGTTCATTAAATATAAAATATTATATTCTTAACTTTACTAAAACTCAAACAGGTTCCAGTAATAAGAGAAATCTCATTTTGTGAGAGAAGGTGCAAAATGGCCCCACTGACTGTGCTCAGAACTCGCTCTTGTTTATGTGCTCAGGGACTCTACTTGGTGGTGCTGGGAGGATCATATGTTACACCAGGGATTTGAAGTAGGGTCTTTGAGATACAAGGTAAATACCTTAGCTACAAATGCTATATTAAACTAGATAACCCAAATCTCAAGTATCCTGTTTGTGGCCTCCCTATTCTCAGCACTTAGAATCATTCAAGGCAATGCTCTCCTTCCTTAAGCATGTAATAATTTTTCCTCTCTTTTACAAATGAAGAGTCTTGGTGGACATTTCAGGTAATTGGTCAACAAAAGTAAGAGCCAGGCTACACATCATGGGATTTGTGATACAGAAAAAGAAACATTTTTTGGTTTGTTTTATATAAAAATATATTGAAATGTATATCAATTTATATATTGAATTATAGGACCCTGCAATTTACTCCTGAAAACATTTTTATGGGGCAATAAACTTATATAGTTAACTATTTTGAACAGGGTGATTTATGTATAGACAACATAGGAGTTAATATACAAATGTTGAGAGGATATTTGCAGTCACCCATGAAAAATTAGTTCATATTATGAGCTCCTGGTTGTGATTGAGTGCAGAATGAGAAATTGGAGGTCTAGGAAGGAATGATTCCCTTGAGACATCAGTGCTAACTGGGGGCAGGGTTGGGGGTGAGGTCTGGGATCTGCTTTCTAAGAAATGCTTCAGAGATGGCTGAGAATTCTAGGGAACAGTTCGTGTGTTCACTAGCAGCCATTGGCCAGTGGCGAGACTTGCTGCGCCCAGACTGCAATGGATTTTGCTGACATAAAGGAAGTCTTCTCATTGGTGATGTGATACCTGGAAATCAAGGACTATGGAGCACCAACAATACCACTCAGTATTGTTACATTTAAGACTTTATAGCTATAACTTTGTTTAAAAACAAGTACTTAAATTCCCAAAAATATTTATGAAATCCAATAAAATATATTTTCAGAAAGATAAAAAAAAATAGTTTAGACTATTCTCCACTCTGGCGAAGCATATGTTCTTTTTTGAATATGAATCTCTTTCACTTTATCTCCTCTAACATTTCTCTAAATTTCTTTCAATAACAATAATTTTTTTTAAAAATGAACAAATTATAATGTTATTACAGTTGTCACAAACATGTTTAAAGAAAAATGAGTTTTAATCTTTTTGCTCTTTTGTAGTCAGTTAGATCTTGACTTCAATTTTTGACAGTTCCATTGTCCCACCCTGGAGACACTGATGAACTATGTTAGGACTCAGTGTCTTGGGTTACCACCTTATTATAGCAGGAAGGGAGATTGTTTTGCATGAAGGCAGCCTATGCTTGATCTCTGACATCACATACTGTCCTTCAAGCTGCAGGAGAGCCAAGAGTTAACCTTTAGCAGTCCTGGGTGAAGCCAAAAACCACCAAAAAGAACACTTGAAAAAATACAAAAATAGACTCGAAAAGATAGTACATAGTGCTGGGCATTTGTTTTGCAGGCACAAATACTGGTTCGCTCCCAGACATCCCTTATGGTCCCCCCAGTCTGCCAGGAGTGATGCCTGAGTGCAGTCAGGAGGAAGCTGTCCTTGAGCATAGCCAAGAGCAGGAGAGGGTGAGGGGTTGAGGGGATGGGAGGGATACTGGGAATATTTGTAGTGGAGAACAGGCACTGGTGGAGGGATGGGCATTCGATCCATTGTATGACTGAAACATAAGCATGGAAATTTGTAAGTCTGTAACTCTACCCCATGGTGATTTATTAGAAATAAATAAAATTTTAAAAAAGAATGGCCTCAACACCTGGTGATGGTGGGAGTTCTCAATTCTATATCTGTATAACCATAAGTGACTTAACAGATTTTTCCTAAGTAAAGCATATTACTGTAAGTGAAATGTAAACTATTCAGGACTAAGCACTCTGAATTATGAGCTATCAGTGGGCTTTGCTTTCCAGGCACATTTTAAGAGCTTTACATTTTCTTATACTGATCTCTTTCATATTCAATTTTCCTACTAAGGCACATATACTCTAATCAGAATTCTTCTGTTCTTTCTCTACTTAATGAAAATAAACATTGCATGCCTGGAGAGATAGTACAGGACTTATGACACTTGCCTCTCATGTAACTCACATAGTTTCTATATGCTGCCCCTACCTTGCCAGGAGTCACCTAGAGGTGACACAGAACAAGGAGTAAGCCCTGCGATCCACTGGATGTGACCCAAATCCCTCTCCTATGACAAACAAGCAAACAACAAACATTTTAACACTATGTAAAAATAAAGGTGTTCAGATGAAGTGTTACTAAACTGTTATGACTGGCCCAGTTCATTCTGTTGTTCTGCTTTCGGACTTTTGCAATTTAAAAGTGAAATATACTAATCACGAAAGAATAGCTGAATGAGACTTTTTCCTGTTTTGCAGAGAAACATTTTTTTTCTCAAGTTTAGGTCACACTGAAATGCTTCTCTGTTAGTGAATAACTAGCATTTCCATGTTTTATTATTAATAACTTAAATGTAGAGTGAGCTATCAAAGGAATAAAGTATATGTAGAAGGTCAAACATTCATATGCCAGAACTACAAGAAAATAAGTTTATAAAAGTCATGTCAAACTTGCTTCTACAAGTTCATCAGATTTATTGATTACCCTGTTGTCTGGAAATATCCATTTCCTCTGTTCCTTTTATTAACATTAACAAAATGCCAATAAAGTAATACAGAGAAATGATCCATAGCATTTTCTTTTTGTATATATGATAGTCTTTGCTCAAAACAGAACATTTGAAACATTGAATTCTAGAAGTTTACATATATAATTTTGGATAGTTTAAATTATAAAAGTTAGTATATCATATTTGGTGCTAGAATTATTTCAAGCAGCTCAAAATTATTTCAAGACAAGAAAAAATTTGTTTTGATTCTAGTTCCCTTAATTTAGATCATTCCTTAGAATCAATCCTGGTACTAGTGATATTTGTGTTTGGAAATTGCTTTTGTGTTGGGAGTATCCTATGTACTGTAAGATGAGTAGCAGCATCGCTGGCCTGTACCCACTGATGCCACTTGATTCTCCATTGACTTGGTTTGATGAAACTTTAGTTAGACTTCTATTCTCATATTCTGTGATCTTTGCCCTGAATCAAATTTAACTAATTGCTAGACAACAGAAAATTCACTTGAAATGGCTCATTCCAAGAATCAGGTGACCAAAAATGGAAAAACATTCAGTTAAATTGCCTCTCATACCATCTGTTCATCTGTTATTATCTTGCCTCATTTACCCAAAAACTTCCCATGAGTCCTGTTTACCTCTCTTTATTCATTAATTATTATTTTGTGTTTGAGGTTGATATTTTGCCAATCTTATAGTTGGAACATTCTTGCTATTGCAATGTTTTTTTGAATGAGGTCTCAATTTATTAACGTCTGTAAAAAAAAAATTCTTTATTTAGCAAAGGACAATACTGAAACCAAATTTTACCATTTTTTAATTAACAAAATAGATTATATATGTGTAATAATTATATTTCATGATTTTAGTTTTCCTTAAGATGTTTCAATGGAACTTAAATTAACTTATTTAAAAAAAACTTCTTTTGTTTTTCTCCTGTTTTGAATCTGATCTGAGATCCATCTGCAAACATATAAGCTCTAATGGGGAAAATATTTTTAATAATTCATTAAAATTTTGACTAATTATATATTGATTTTTTAAAAATATGCTGGTAGTAATTCAAATGAAATTTCTCAGCTTTGCATATTACTACTCATCTTTATAATTATTACCCCAGAAAATTGGTGGTTTCAAGTGAGGGATATGGGGGATATAAGGAGCTAATAATTAAGGAGCATAGTGATAATCAAGCACAATTGATAGAGATCAACTTTGCAGTTTGTATCTAGTGTTATTGTGTACTTAAAATTTTGCATAGGATAGATTTCATTTTCAGTGACATAGACCATGCCATTTAATGTTTTCATTAAATTTTATTGAAGCATCATAGCATAATTTTCAGCAATACTGATAAATAATACCATTTTATTTTATTTTGCATTATTATTTTTAATTTTATTTTTTATTATTTTTTTAATTTATTATTTTTTTATTAGTAGTGAATCACCGTGAGGGTACAGTTACTGATTTACATATTTTCATGCTTGTGTTTCAGTCATACAGTGCTGGAGTACCCATCCCTCCACCAGTGCCCATTCTCCACCACGGATGATCCCAGCATACCTCCCACCCACCCCAACTACATCCCACCCCACTCAACCACTCCTCTGTGGCAGGGCATTTCCTTTTGTTCTCTCTCTCCTTTTGGGTGTTGTGGTTTGCAATAGAGGTATTGAGTGGCCATCTTGTTTGATCTATAGTCTACTTTCAACACGCATCTCCCATCCTGAGTGAGTCCTGCAACCACACTTTTTTTGGTGTTCCATTCTCTATCTGAACTGCCTTCTACCCCAGCATGTGAGGCTGGCTTCCAAGCCATGGAGCAAATCTCCTGGTACTTATTTCTACTATTCTTGGGTGTTAGTCTCTCATTCTGTTGTTTTGTATTCCACAGATGAGTGCAATCTTTCTATATCTGTCTCAATCTGTCTAACTCTTTTCACTTAGCATGATACCTTCCTTCCATGTTGATCTACTTCGTGTTTCTTCCTTGAGAAAGTTGCTGTTCATTTCCTCACCCCATTTTCTGATGGGGTTAGATGTTTTCTTCTTGTAGAGTTCAACCAGTTCCTAATATACACTTAATATCAACCCATTATCAGATGGGTATTGGGTGAATATTGTTTCCCATTTTGTAGACTGTCATTGTATTCTGGTCACTGTATCCTTTGTGGTTCAGAAGCTTCTTAGTTTAATATAGTCCCATTTGTTTACCTCTGTTTCCACTTGATTGATCAGTTGCATTTTATCTTTGAAGATACTGTTAGCTTCCATGTCGTGGAGGGTTTTGCCGGCCTTGTCTTCAGTGTACCTTAGGGACGGTGGTCTGATGTTGAGATCTTTAATCCATTTTGTTCTGATGTTTGTGCATGGTGTTAGATCGAGGTCTAAGCCCATGTTTTTTGCACGTGGTTGTCCAGTTATGCCAGCACCATTTGTTAAAGAGGCTTTCCTTGCTCCACTTCACATTTCCTGCTCCCTTATCAAAGATCAGATGATCATACATTTGGGGTTACATTGGTCTGAAGCTCTGCCTTTGTTCCAGTACCGTGCTGTTTTAATTGTTACCACTTTGTAGTAGAGTTTAAGGTTGGGGAGGGTGATGCCTTCCATTGTCCTTTTCCCAAGAATTGCTTTAGCTGTTCATGGGCATTTGTTGTTCCATATAAATTTCAGGATTGCTTGATCCATTTCTTTGAAGAATTTCATGGATATCCTTATAAGGATCGCATTGAATCTGTATAATATCTTGAAGAGTATTGCCATTTTGACAATGTTGATTCTTCCAATTCATGAGCCGGGGATATATTTCTATTTCCTCATGTCCTCTTTTATTTTTGGAGTAGTGCTTTATAGTTTTCTTTGTAAAGGCCCTTTACTTCCTTAGTTAGGCTGATTCCGAGGTACTTGATTTTCTGGGGTACGATTATGAATGGGATTGCTTTTTTCATGTGGCTTTTCTCTGTCTCTTTATTTGCGTATAGGAAGGCCATGGATTTTTGGGTATTGCTTTTGTAGCCTGCGACTGTACTGTACAAGTCTATTGTTTCTAAGAGTTTCATGGTAGAGGCTATATGATTCTCTAGATATAGTATCATATGGTCTGCGAATAGTGAGAGTTTAATTTTTTCCTTTTCTATCTGGGTGACCTTAATATCTTTTTCTTGCCTACTTGTTACTGCAAGTACATCCAGTACTATATTTAACAGAAGTAGTGAGAGTGGGCATCCTTGTCTTCTCCCTGATCATAGAGGAAAGACCCTTAGTTCTTCCCCATTGAGGATGATACTTGCCATGAGTTTGTGGTCGATGGCTTTGACTATCTTGAGAAAAATTCCTTCAAAACACATTTTGGTGAGAATTTTCATCATAAACTGGTGTTGGATCTTGTCAAATGCATCTATTTGCATCTACTGATATGATCATATGGTTTTGTCTTTTGTTGATGGGGCTGGAGCGATTGCACAGTGGGTAAGGCATTTTCCTTGCAAGAAGCTGACCTGGGGTTGATTCCTCTTCCTCTCTCAGAGAGCCCGGCAAGCTACCAAGAATATCTCGCCCACATGACAAAGTCTGGGAAGCTACCCGTGGTGTATTCAACAGCAACAACAAGTCTCACAATGGAGATTTTACTGGTGCCCACACGAGCAAATCAATGAGCAATGGGGTGATAGTGACAGTGACTTTCATTGATATGATGGATTATGTTGATTGATTTCCAAATGTTAACCCATCCTTGCATCTCTAGTATGAATCCCATTTGGTGATGGTATATGATATTTTTTATGAGTTGTTGGATTCTATTTGTTAGTATTTTGTTAAGGATCTTCCCATCAGTGTTCATAAGGGATATTGGTCTATAGTTTTCTTTGTTAGTGGTGTCTTTGTTTTTAGTATTAGGAGATATGTACCTCATAGAAATTGTTTGGGAGAGTTCTTGTTTCTTCAATTTTCTGGAAAAGCTTGAGAAGAACTGGCAACAGGTCCTCTTTAAATGTTTGGAAGAATTTGCTAGTGAATCCATCTGGACCTGGGATTTTGTGTTTTGGGGAAGACTTTTGTTTACAGTGTCAATTTCCTTGATATTAACGGGTCTATTCAGGCATTCCAAGTCTTCTTGGTTCAGTCTTGGGAGATTTTAAAAATCAAGGAATTTATTCATTTCTTTTAGGTTCTCTTGCTTCGTGGCATACAGACTTTCAAAGTACTCTCTGATGATCTTTTTAATTTCATTGGTTTCTGTTATGATGTCTCCCTTTTCATTTCTGATTTGGTTTAATAGGGCTCTCTCTCTCTCTCTCTCTCTCTCTCTCCCTTTGTGAGTTTTGCTAGTGGTTTATCAATCTTGTTTATTTTCTCAAAGAACCAGCTCTTGGTTTCATTGACCTTTCAGATTGCTTTTTGGGTTTCCATGCCATTAATTTCCGCTCTATGTTTTACTACTTCTTTCCTTTGGTCTGGTTTGGGTTCCTCTTACTGATCCTTTTCTAAAATCTTGATCTGTGAAGTCAAGCTATCTATGTAGGCCCTTTCTTCCTTCCTGAGGAATGCTTGCAGAGCTATAAATTTTCCCCTTAACATGGCTTTAGCTGCATCCCATAGGTTCTGGTAGTTCATGTCCTCATCCTTGTTTGTTTTGAGGTATCTTTTGATTTATGCCTTTATTTACTTCCTGACTCACACTTTTTCACCATTGATTTGTTTAATTTCCAGATGTTTGCTTTGGTTCTCCGCATCTGTGAGTGATTAGCTTCTATCTTCAGTACATCGTGGTCTGAAAAGATAGTTGATACAATTTCTATCTTCTGATTCTATGACGTATGTTTTGTGACCCAGCATGTGGTCTATTTTGGAAAATGTTCCATGTGCACTGGAAAAGAATATGTACTCTTTCTTTAGGGGGTGTAAAGCCCTGTATAGATCAATTAGCTCTCTCTCTTACATTTTTTCCTTCAGAGCCAGTGTTTCCTTGCTGAGTTTTGTTCTTGTTGATCTATTCAGAGGTGATAAGTTGATGTTGAAGTTTCCAACTACTATTGTGTTGCTAGCAATATCCTCCTTAAAGTATGTTAGCAGCTGTTTTAAGTATTTAGCTGGTCACTCATTAGGTGCATATACGTTTAAGAGTGTGAGTTCTTCCAGTTGCATGCACCCTTTGATAAATAGAAAATGACCTTCGCTGTCCCTTCTGATGTTCTTATGTTTTTTCAACCTGAAAAATATGTTGTCAGATACTAGTATGGCCACCCTAGCTTTTTTGAGAGAGTTGATGGCTTGCAGGATTATTTTCCATCTTTTGACTTTGAGTCTGCTTGCTGTGTTTCTTGTACACAGCAGAATGCTCGGTTTAGTTTCCGAATCCATTTTGCACTCTCTGTCTCTTGATTGGTGCATTTAGACCGATGATATTGAGAGAGATTATTGTCATTGGGTTTTTTGCCATCTTTCTGTAGGGTTTATTGTTCTTGTAAGGTTTTTCCTTGTCTTACACTAATGCTTTTAGTCCTTCTTTTAAGTTTGGTTTTGAGTCTATGAAGTTCCTGAGCTGTTGCTTATCCATGAAATAGTGTATGGTTCCTGAAAAAAGCAATCCCATTCACAATCGTGCCCCAGAAAATCAGGTACCTCGGAATCAGCTTAACCAAGGAAGTAAAAGACCTTTACAAAGAAAACTACATAACGCTACTCCATGAAATCAAAGAGGACATGAGGAAATGGAAACATATACCCTGCTCGTGGATAGGGAGAATCAATGTTGTCAAAATGGCAATACTCCCTAAAGCATTATACAGATTCAATGCGATCCCTATAAGTATACCCATGACATTCTTCAAAGAAATGGATCAAGCAATCCTAAAATTCATATGGAATAACAAACGTCCAAGGATAGCTAAAACAATTCTTGGGAAAAAGATGATGGGAGGCATCACCATCCCCAACCTCAAACTTTACTACAAAGCAGTAACAATTAAAACTGCATGGTACTGGAACAAAGGCAGAGCCGTAGACCAATGGAACAGGGTGGAATATCCCTACACACAACCCCAAATGTATGACCATCTAATCTTTGATAAGGGAGCAAGAGATGTGAAGTGGAGCAAGGAAAGCCTCTTTAACAAATGGTGCTGGCACAACTGGACAACCACATGCAAAAAAATGGGTTTAGACCTTGACCTGACACCATGCACAAAAGTCAGATCAAAATGGATTAAAGACCTCAACATTAGACCACAAACCATAAGGTACATTGAAGACAAGGTCGGCGAAACCCTCCACGATATTGAAGATAAAGGTATCTTCAAAGGTGACACGGAACTAAGCAATCTAGTAAAAACAGAGATCAACAAATGGGACTACATTAAACTAAAAAGCTTCTGCACCGCAAGAGATACAGTGACCAGAATCCAAAGACTATCCACAGAATGGGAAAGGATATTTACACAATACCCATCAGATAAGGGGTTGATATCAATGGTATATAAAGCACTGGTTGAACTCTACAAGAAGAAAACATCCAACCCCATCAAAAAATGGGGCGAAGAAATGAACAGAAACTTTACCAAGGAAGAAATACGAATGGCCAAAAGGCACATGAAAAAGTGCTCTGCATCACTAATCATCAGAGAGATGCAGATCAAAACAACCATGAGATACCACCTCACACCACAGAGACTAGCACACATCCAAAAGAACAAAAGCAACCGCTGTTGGAGAGGATGTGGGGAGAAAGGGACCCTTCTTCACTGCTGGTGGGAATGCCGACTGGTTCAGCCCTTCTGGAAAACAATTTGGACGATTCTCAAAAAATTAGATATTGAATTCCCATTTGACCCAGCAATACCACTGCTGGGAATATATCCCAGAGAGGCAAAAAAGTACAATCGAAACAACCTCTGCACATGTATGTTCATCGCAGCACTGTTTACAATAGCCAGAATCTGGAAAAAACCCGAATGCCCCAGAACGGATGACTGGTTGAGGAAACTTTGGTACATCTATACAATGGAATACTATGCAGCTGTTAGAAAAAAGGAGGTCAAGAATTTTGTAGTCAAGTGGATGGGCATGAAAAGTTTCATGCTGAGTGAAATGAGTCAGAAAGAGAGAGACAGGCATAGAAAGATTGCACTCATCTATGGTATATAGAATAACAGAGTGGGAGACTATCACCCAAGAACTGTAGAAATAAGTACCAGGAGGTTGACTCCATGGCTTCGAGGCTGGCCTCACGTTCCGGGGAAAGGTCAACTCAGAGAAGCGATCACCAACTACATTGTAGTCGAAGGCCATGTGGGGGAAGGGAGTTGCGGGCTGAATGAGGGCTAGAGACTGAGCACAGCGGCCACTCAACACCTTTATTGCAAACCACAACAGCTAATTAGAGAGAGAAAACAGAAGGGAATGCCTTGCCACAGTGGCAGGGTGGGGTGGGGGGGAGATGGGATTGGGGAGGGTGGGAGGGACACTGGGTTTACGGGTGGTGGAGAATGGGCACTGGTGAAGGGATGGGTTCCCAAACTTTGTATGAGGGAAGTATAAGCACAAAAGTGTATAAATCTGTAACTGTACCCTCACGGTGATTCTCTAATTAAAAATAAATAAATTTTTAAAAAAAAAAGAAATAGTGTATGGTTCCTTCTAGTTTGAGAGAGAGTTTAGCCGGACAAAATACTCTTGGTGAGGTGTTCATTTCATTGAGTGCTTTCACTATATCCCACCATTGTCTTCGAGCTTGGAGGGTTTCCTCTGATAGGTCTGCTGTAAATCTAAGGGGTACTCCTTTATATGTGATTTCCTTCTTTTACTTTGCTGCTTGCGGTATTGTTTCTCTATCCACGGTATCCATCATTCTGACTATGATATGCCTTGGAGTCTTTTTATTAAGGTCTCTTTTAGCTGGCACCCTTGGGGATACTTGGATCTTGATGCCTGCATTCTACAGCTCCGGGAATTTCTTAGCAATGATGTCTTTAACTGTTGTTTTTTCATTGGGGTTACTTCCCTGTGCTTCTGGCACTTCAATGATTCTTAAGTTGTTCCTCTTGAGGTCATCCCCTAAGACTCTGATTTGCCCTAGAGCTATTTTGAGGTCTTTTCCCATTATTTGTTGTTGCCTGTAAGCTTTCTGCAACTCATCTTCAAGCTCACAGATTATGTCTTTGGCTGTAGACATTCTATTTGAGGGAAACTACTGAGTGTTTTATTTCATCTACCGATTCCTTTATTTGTGTCACTTCTGTTTGTAGCTTTGAAATTTCTGCTCTCATTTCTTCCTATATTTTCTTGGTGGACTGTTTTATTTTTTTCTTCCATATCCTCCCTTAGTTTATTGGATGTCTGTTCCATGGTTACTTTGAGTTCGTTGAACATCTTCAACATTTCCTCTTCGAATTCTTTATCTGAGAGATTGTATTTGGAGGTAACCCTGTTTGGGCTTCTGGAATCTTTTCTTCTTCCTCTCCCCGTGGTGGGGATTTTTGCTGTTTCTTCATATTGTTATGGAACTATAGAGTTCTCTATCCCTATTCCCTCTTGCTGCAAGAGGGGATTCTGTAAAGCTAAGTCAAAGATGGTAGCCTTTTTCCCCTTGTAGAATAATTCCTTACTCTCAGGTGCTCCTCCTGGTTTATGTGGGGCCTCTAGTGAAGATTTGAGTCTATGCTCTCTTTATAAAGGTCTTGTGCAGCTTCTTGTGTTGCCTTGTAAAAAACTAAAGCATGAGTTTTTTTGGGCATGAGCACTCACGGGTTCTCCGAGCAGCTCTGTCTCACCACCCACGTTTGGTGCTCTGGAACCACTATGTGTGGCTGTTGGTCAAGGGCAGGCAACAGAAGGAAGAAGACCAAACTGGTTGCTCAATCAGTTTATTTCATTCTCTCTCTGCTTCTCTCCTGGCTCTGGATCTCTCTCTGGATCTGTGGAACTGGCCCCCCCAACCCACTCTTACAGCCTAGTTAAATCCCCCCAGCATGAGGGGGTTGGGGTGTACACATAGATGTGGTCATAATCAATAGGGGTAAGGTTCCTTTCCCTCAGGGGATGCTTCTCTTAGGACTGATTGATTCTCTTTCAGCAGGAGAATCCACCCAAGGGCGAAATCTCATTAGTGTGTTTCTCCTCTCCTCATCCAGCAAACATATAAGCATTCATAATATTAATCATTTTTTTTGGACACAATAAGAAATGCATTAAAGCTTATAGAATTGCTCTCCTGGGGCCATCTCGATCTCAGACTACAGTGCTCAGGCCAGATCAGTCTTTCCTATCCCTAGCAGGGTCCTAGTCTCTTCATTACTTTTGGATCATGACAGTATTTGTCTATGATCAAGCTCTTAACTTATAGTTAAGAATTAGGCACTTTGGCCAGACCCATCTTGATGCCAGGGTAGCACATAACTTACCACTTTCCTTGGATCTGTCCCGTCCCTCATCAGGACCCTGCTTTTGGGGTGCTAGCAACTGAGGGCAACTGAAGCTTAAGTGGAGAAAGCAGATGCCTGGGCATGAATAATATTGGTAGCCAATTAAGTCCCAAGTTACAAAAGCATAATATCGTCTTCTTGTGTCTATACAAAAAGGACATTGCTTTAAAGTAAATTATTCAAAAGGCATAAGGAGAGGAGAAAGGCAATATTATAATATTCAGTGTCCTAGGACGGTCTGACCTTACAAATTAGCAGAGTCAGATTAGGGGAAAGCTGATTAACTGTTTTGGGGAAGAGAGCATAGAGAAGTGATTACAGCTAAACAAAGGGATGGGAGCACTGTGATGGGAGTAACCCAATAAACCTAAACTACCTGAGGCTATGTTATCCTACATTCACTGAAAGTGTTTGTGAAATTGGAATAAGCTAATGAACTATTGGCATATAGTGATTAATACAGTCAGGGTGTTCTTCAAAGAAATAGGTTACACAGATTGTGACCTAAGTCCTCAAAGCAGGGAAGGGGGAAAAATAGCTACTGCACCACAGGAGGCCATGCCCCTTTTGTTGAGACCATACCGCCTGATGCAGAGGCCACGCCCCCAATAACCTATTTGGGGAAGTGCACCCTGGGCCGGAAACCAGGGTCCTGGGGGGGCTGCAGGGGTGCTGCTCTGGTCAGCGGGTCAGCTCCATAGGCCGGGTGGGGCTGAGAGTGTCCCACACACCTGTTCAGGGAAGGGCAGAGCTAGGGCCTAAATTGTACCATTTTAAATAAAAATTCAACCTTCAAAAATATTTTTACTTGGGCCAGTCTCTGTGGTGTGAGATGATATCTCATGGTTGTTTTGATGTGCCTCTCCCTGATGATTAGTGATGTTGAACATTTTCTCATGTGCCTCTTAGCCATTCGGATTTCTTCTTTGGAAAAGTTTCTGTTCATTTCATCAGCCCGTTTTTTGATTGGGTTGGCAGTTTTCTTCTTGTGGAGTTCAACCAGTGCATTGTATATCCTTGTTATCAACCCTTTATCGGATGGGTACTGCATAAATATCCTTTCCCATTCTGTAGACTGTCTTTGTATTTTGGTCACTGTTTCTTTTGAGTTGCAGAAGCTTCTTAGTTTGAGATAGTCCCATTTATTTATCTTTGTTTTCACTAGCTTAGCCAGTGGCGTGTCAGCTTTGAAGATACCTTTGGCTTCAATGTCGTGGAGGGTTTTGCCGACCTTATCTTCAATGTACCTTAGGGATTCTGGTCTGATGTTGAGGTCTTTAATCCAGTTTGATCTGATTTTTGTACATGGTGATAGATGGAGGTCTAAGCCCATTTTTTTGCATGTAGCCGTCCAGTTTTGCCAGCACAATTTGTTAAACATGCTTTCCTTGCTCCACTTCACATTTCTTGCTCCCTTATCAAAGATTAGATGATCATATATTTGGGGGTGTATGTCAGAGTATTCAACCCTGTTCCATTGGTCTGCCGCTCTGCCTTTGTTCCAGTACCATGCTGTTTTAATGACTACCACTTTGTAGTAGAGTTGGAAGTTGGGGAGGTTGATTCCTCCCATTTTCTTTTTCCCAAGGATTGCTTTAGCTATTCGTGGGGCCTTATTGTTCCATATGAATTTCAGGAGCGCTTGCTCAATTTCTTTGAAGAATGTCAAGGGTATCCCTATAGGGATCACATTGAATTTGTACAATGCTTTGGGGAGAATTGCCATTTTGACAATATTAATTCTTCAAATCCATGAGCAGGGGATGTCTTTCCATTTCCTCTGGCCCACATCCCCAAAAACAAAAGCAACCGGTGTTGGCGTGGATGTGGGGAGAAAGGGACTCTCCTTCACTGCTGGTGGGAATGCCGACTGGTTCAGCCCTTTTGGAAAACAATATGGACGATTCTCAAAAAGTTAGAAATTGAGCTCCCATTTGACCCAGCAATACCACTCCTGGGAATATATCCCGGAGAGGCAAAAAGGTATAGTAGAGATGACATCTGCATTTCCATGTTCATTGCCGCTCTGTTCACAATAGCCACAATATGGAAAAAACCAGAGTGCCCGAAAACAGATGATTGGCTAAAGAAACTCTGGTATATTTACACAATGGAATGCTATGTAGCTGTCAGGAAACATGAAGTCATGAAGTTTGCATACAAGTGGATCAACATGGAAAGTATCATGTTGAGTGAAATGAGTCAGAAAGAAAGAGACAGACATAGAAAGATTGCACTCATATGTGGAATATAATGTAACTGAGAAGTACAAGTTGGCAATGATGCAACTTCTGGCAGATATCTCTCTGGACTTAGTTACTAAAATACTAAATTACAGAAACCCAAAACTGAGAGGCCGATAAGTGTGGTCACTCGACCTCATACCTCTTCATCCTCAGCAATGGAAAACAAATTATCTAATGCTTCCTTTTCAGCAGGTCTGACTTTAGGGGAGAGACTCTCCAAACAGTAATAGTGAGTTTTGTTGAAATATTGTATGCAATCAAAGTGAAAGTAAAGTGAAATTTATTAGTTACACAGGTGGGGGGGGCTTGGGGGGGGCTAGGGGCGTGAGGGGTTTGGGGTGTGAGGGGGCGGGGTGGAACTATACTGGGATTCTTGGTGGTGGAATATGAGCATTGGTGAAGGGATGGGTATTCGAGCATTGTATAACTGAGATTTAAACCTGAAAACTTTGTAACTTTCCACATGGTGACTCAATAAAAAATTTAAAAAAAATATTTTTACTTGAATAATCCAAGCCTACTCCTATAATGTTGAAAGTTCTCAATTCTTTGTATTTTTACTTGCTTACTTTCATAATGCTCCTCACTTTTCTTTCTCCTCTCATCCATCCAAATAGGGAGATGGGTGCTTTGAAACAACTACTAGTAAGGAGATAATGGAGATAAAATACACAACATTAACTTAAAATGACTGGCTTTATTCTCTTTAAGAATCAGTATAAATTTAATAATCTGTTTTCAACCAATTATCCATCATATAGTTTATCCTTCCATTCATCTATTTATCTATTCATACATTAATTCCACACACCAACACATGCATTCATAGGGAGCAATAACACGTCCATTCATAATTCAACAAGTGTAATAATGCCAAGCAAAAGAAAAGCAAAATAAAATTGAACTGCCAAAAATAAATATAAATTTATTCAATTCTTTATGTCAGTAATAGTTACTTCTTTAGGTTTTTTTTTTTTTTCTGATGTGAGCGGAGCACACCTGGATTTTTGCTCAAGGATCACTTCTGTCAGGGTCCGAGAAAACCATATGTGGTGCAAAGCAAACTCCTTCTAAACTGTACTATCTTTCTAAATCTAACCCCTCTATAATAATTCTTGATTACAAAGGGTTCTGTCTTCACTTTCAACAAATTGAAAAATTTCATTTATTTATTGGGTGATGAGTAACATCCAGTGGTGTTCAGGGCTTACTCCTAGCTCTGAACTCAAAGAGCACTCTTGCTGGATCTCTAGGACCATGCACGTCATCAATGGGGGGACCAAAACCTGGTCATTGCATGCAAGGGAAGGTCCCTACCTGCTGTACTACTACTATAGCCCCTATGTTGCAAAATTTTTAATAATTTGCAGCAAAGGTCTCACTTTTAAAAAGTACAGTTGCTACTAATATGTGAACCATAAAGCATTTTAAAGTTTTATATTATAAAGGGTTTGAAAGAAAAATGTCCTGGCCCATAATTATATTTCATTTTATAACCTGTTAGGTCCTATATCTTAGTGTAGTTAAAGCCCTGAAAAGGTAATTTGCATGTTTTGATGGCAAAAACTCAGGGTGAAATTTTAATATCCTGCTGCATTTGATTAAAATAAATGTGAAAACTTGAATCAATGCATTTAATATCTATAACTCTCACCTCTCCTTAATATACAGGATTTTATGGCTTTCATCACCAAAATAATTCCACGCCAGACAGGAGCAGGACTGAAAAAGTCAACCGTACATATTTCTGCACTCTTGATTTACTTTCCCAGTAGTGCTATGTAATGTCGTCCATTTGGTGCTTTTATCTGGAGTTTTAGTGTTGACACAAATTGTTGATGCATAAATAATAATTGCAAATATTTTTAAATTTCATCTCATTTAAAATTTAATTACTTTATTGTATATTTAAAATATTATATTTAAAATGTAATTTAAAAAATACATAGCCAACTACTATTGCCAACTACAGACAATATTCTAATTTGTAAGAATGAATTGATAACAGACTGGTTAAAGAGAAATATTTTCTTTTAATATTTCACATCATAAACTTCACACTTCTTCTCCTTTTCATATTGATTTGTGTGTAAATAAATTGAGAAATGGTGATTTCTTGGGACTGACAGGAAGAACAAAACACAAGAACCTGAAATGCAAGTTATTTGCTATCAGACATTTTTATTTCATATGAAATTGCAGTGTTAATAAATAACACTACGGAGATCGTCAAAAGTAAAAAATGTATACATGGTATTCTGTAGAAATATCAATGTTCTTATTTAGGAGGAAACCCAAGAGTTGTAAAGGTTGAAGAATATTGCCCAAAGCAGATGCAAAAAATACATACATAGAAATTTCTATATACAATATTGAGACAGTTTGAAAAATATTGTCTTTGGCTGCTGAAAACGTCCAACTTAACCTCCAAATCATATGAGGAAGATATGAATATACTGGTGGCTTTTGGTTAGCATCTCATCACAGTCCGGTTGTTTATTCATTTATCATGCTTTGACTTACCATATCATTGCAAACTTCTTCACTGGAAGTCTCATTACTCTTAATTATTCTTATTCCCTCTATGTTTTTTTTCCAAAAAATTTACCAATTAAATTCCTGATTAAGATAAAGTGATTTTTAGGTGAGTAATTTAACTAGGCTATGGAATATGCAAATTGCCTGCCTGGAAAAATATACCGGACATACATTTGTAATATAGATAGTAATTAAATATGACATAATTTGTGCATGAATGAGCTCATTCACTGAAAAGAAGCAATAGAACATAATAAGGTTCACAGGTTTAAAAACAAGGGTGTTGATTTAAATCTTGTCTGCTTATCGCAGAATTATATAGTGGATTAAATTATGTAACATAAAACTAATGTCTGTCATCTAGCACAGTCATTATCAACATCATCAAGATCAATGATATGATTTTAAAGAAAATGCTAAAAGAGTTCATAAACTGGGTAGACAATCACTTAATTTTGTTAAAACAAAATTTTAAATGTGTTTGGACACATTTAAATATTGAAAAGTTTTGTTAGAAAACAACTTTGAATCTGTATATTCAACTTTCATGATTTTGATGAATGATGTCACTACACCATCATCATCACCAAAATGCCCCAGACTTCACCACTCTCCTTATGTCAGCTCTCTAGTCTACCCCTTCCTTTCTCTGGGGAACTTTTCCCTAACTGCCTGGGAATCTGTTTTGAAATTATAGGCCAAGGGTTTACCCCTATTTAATCTTATTAATTTCTTTGTTTTGTTACCCTTTATTCCAAAGACAAGTGATGGCAGCTGATATTTATTTTTCTTTGTTGCATGAAGTGATATCAGTCGGAGGTGCAGAGATAAGGAATGTAGAGAGCACAGAGGGCCAAGGCACGCTTAGACTCAAGTCTTGTTAGAGTGACTGCTGGAGGCCTCCTTTTGTTCTACTTTTTATCAGTTAAATCCTAATGACTTCATCACTGAGAAAGAATCACTAACAAGAGTACAAACAGTTATAGGATAAGCAAAAGAACATCAGGGTATGCATTGTCTTGTCAGAGCTATGTTGTCAAAGCTGTGTTGTAATGATTAAAACATCAGAGGAAGATAAGGAGCTGGACAGGTCTCTCTACAGATCATGTCCCTCACATTCTGTGGTCGATTACATGAAAAACAAAGAGAAGGCTCATACTGATACTTGAAGTTCAAACCAGGTTACGGATGTGTAAAAGAGGGAGAAAGTGCTTGCTTTGTACTATCAAGATAATGTGTGGCCAGGCGGGCATATGAGAGCATGTCGTACTTTTCCAGATCATTCTGACTCACAATTTTTATCTTGCCCACTTAATGTAAAAGTGGGGCCTCGGGTCTGCTTCCTGCTTGCAGGACAGCGTCCAGAGGCTCATCCTAATGTCCTCACTTAGCACCAACATTTCTATCTCCAAATGATTTATTTAACATGATGTCCTTTTGTTCTATCCAAGTTGCAGCCAGCTGTAGCATTTTATCTTTGCACATAGTGTATAGTATTCCATATTGTATGTATACCACACTTCTCTAGCCAGTCTTTTGTAATTGGACATTCAAGATGTCTCCATATTATGACAGTTTTACATAGCGCAAAAATGAAATTAAGCATGCATGTATCTTTTCAAATTAAATGTTTTCACATTCCAGAGTTTAAGGGTTCCAGAAAAGGAATTGAGAAAGTAAGAAAACACCATATATTTTGGGACAATGGGACCTGGGCTATACCAGGTGATACTTAAGAGCTATTTCTGACTCTATACTAAGGAGAAATCCTAAATGGTATTTACGGGATCATAAGTTGCACTGGTGCTATGGATTCAAAAAGAATTGCCCCTGCCATAACCCCTATAGTCTTCTACAAGGCACTTTCCTTACTTTCCATATTATCTCTCTGGCCTAAGGGAGCACTAATTTTGTAAAACACAGTGAGTTGGCATTGGAGATATTCAAGGTCACTCTGATGGCACTGTGTTCATTTGTCATAGTCCATAGCTCTGAGGACATATATTGAAAGTGGCACAGTAGAAGTATTGGAAAGCTGAACAAATGGATTTTTGTTTTAAAATAATGTAACATATTTTGTTTTTTCTTAAACTTTTCAATTTGGGGAGATTTAGATGTCACACTCAGCTGTGCTCAGGGACTACTACTGGCTCTGGGATCAAGGATCCCTTTTGGCTGGGCTCAGCAGCTCAATTTGTTGTCAGAGATCAAATTTAAGAAGCTGCATGCAAAGAAAGTGTCCTAAACACTGTACTATCACTTTGACCCCAAAGCTATGGTATACTTTTTTTTTTCAAAATATAGGAATACTGCTATTTATTCAGCCATTGATTAAGCTGATTGAGTTAGGCATGAACTCTACATTACTTTTAAAAGTCAGAATGTTAATTATTATTATTATTTTAATCACCATGAGATACAGTTACAAAGTTTTCAGTCATACAATGATCAATCACCCAACACTCCACCAGCACACGTCTTTCACTACCAAGAACCCCAATATCCCCCCATTCCACCCCACCCCCTCCTTCTATGGCAAACAATCTCCCCCATACACACTTTTGTATTGCTTGTTATGAATAGCACAAAATGTCGTGTGCCAACTAGAGCAGCCTCATGCTCCTGGAACACTAAAATTCCAGGTAATTAAGATATGAGGAAATCTCTGCAGCAAGCTGCTCGGTTCGAAGATTATTTTGTGTCTCTGGATCATGGCCGACAAGGAGCTTAAGTAGCAGCCAGAGGCAGTTTTGGGGTATGACACTCAGGGTCCCATGAAAATAGGGGGGTGAGAAGAACCGGCTCATCCCCTATCTCTTGAGGCCTGGAGTTTGCTGTAATTGAACCCATGTACCTCCAATACTCATTGAGTTCTGGAAATTTCCGGCCTTCAGGGAGTTTAGGGGGCAGGTTAGGGATGATGTCTGTCCCTATCTGAGGCACCCCAGTGAAGTCAGCCTGGCTTAAAGTCCAGGGGCATCTCTGCAGTGAGCTGCTTGGTTTGAAGATTCTTTTGCGTGTCTCTGGATCATGGCTGTTAAGATATTAAGTAGCAGTGGAAGGAAGTTTGTGGGTGTGACCTCCATGGTCCTATGGGGACTGGTGGGGATGATGAGAGGGACCAACCCATCCCCTGTCCCTTGTGGCCCGGAGTTCATTGTCACTCAACCCATGTAAATGTACTGCTCATTGGGTTCTGGAAATTTGGTGGCCACCAGGGTTTTTAAGGGCTAGGTGGAGGATGATGCCCACCCCTGTCCTGGGCACCCCTCTGAAGTTGGCCTGGCTAAAAATCCGAAGGCATCTCTGCAGCAAGCTGCTCAGTTTAGAGATTCTTTCATGTGTCTCTGGATCATGGCCCTTATTTCCATCTTTTCCAGAAAAAATAAACTATTGGTATATGCCCTGCATGGCATACCTGTGCACCTGCAAATTGTCATGCTGCTGGCCCTAACTGAGGTCTTTGATCCTTTTGAGATTTATGGGTATCTGAAACAAGGCCAATACATTAGCTTGTATAGCTGAGCCGGAGGTGGTTTGTGGGCCTAACTTTTGGCTGTTTAATCTCTTGGTAAACTTGGCCTCAAGTTGTTGGAGTCCGGCCAAAGGCAGAGTGGAAATTTTGGGGTAGCAGGAAGTCTGAAGCTACCATCATGCATTCGGGTTCACCGCATGCAAGTCTTCCTGCATTCACTCATCCTGCAGGTACAGGTTGACCTGCTAGCGGCACCATACCCCCAGCTATGGTATTCTGTGGAATTAGTTAGAACAGCAAATGAAGAATATAAAAAATATGTTTTTATATTTTTAAAGAGAACACAGAGAAAGTCTTACTGAATTAAATGGTGTTAATTTTCCAAAACTTAATCAAAATTGGGCCGGAGCAATAGCACAGTGGGTCAGACTTGCATGCGGTGAACCCGAATTGATTCCTCTGCCCCTCTCAGATTACCCAGCAAGCTACCGAGGGTATCTCGTCCACATGGAAGAGTCTGGCAGGCTACCCGTGGCATAATCAATATGCCAAAAACAGTAACAGCAAGTGTCACAATGGAGACATAATTGGTGCCCCCTCGAGCAAATTGATGAGCAACCTGATGACAGTGATACAGTGAATCAAAATTATTGAAATCTAATAAAAATCATAGCTATCTTTATACTTTAGGAAGAATATTTGTAAGAAAGTTATGGTATACATATTGATCAACCATATCAGACATCTAAATTAAGACAATAAAATAGTAACTTACTGTTTTGTGACACTCAAAGTTCACAGAAAATTTAAAGACACTTTAGGTACAATAATCATAGCAGAACAAACATGAATAAAATAGCTAATTACTGATATACTGCCTTTGACTCTTGCCACCAGTGTTCACATTTAAGTATTATCATTGTCCTGAGTTTGTTTTAAAACAAAATTTTGATATATAATTCTTATAAAAATACAAAATTTTCTGAGAGCTAAACCAAACTTTATAATAGGCTTATATTTTCTAATGCATGTGAATTTCCACTTAGTATTTAAAAATCCATTTCTTATAATATTTCTCTTAAAAAGATATTTTCTTTAAGAAATAAAGACTCTTTTGTTCAGGTAATTATTACATAGCCAGTTATTATACACTTGAATACTCAAAAGTTCAGGTTTACTTGTTCTGCCCTTTTCCATTATGTATTTAGAAATCTTAAATAAATGTAACATTTATTCTGCACTAGTACACTTAGATATATGACTACTTTATCACTCGTGAAACTACCAAGAACTCAGGAAAAAAAGCAGCAAATTGTAAGAAATGGGATTAGTAATTTATATCTGATACTCTAGAATCAAATTCAGCTATTATTTTTCTCCTCACTGAAACTCTCTATATTAAAACTAATGCTAGTGAAGATAGATTCACTTAAAGTAGTGCTGATTCATAAACACTTCAGTGAGCCAAAAGTATAATTTAATAGTAGGAGAAGTAGAGCTTTGAATAGAGCAAAGGAGAAGATTATATTATTAAAAAGCTTGCCAAGAAGGTGAGGATGTTCAATTACTCGCATTTCTTGGGACATTGACTCAGAAGTATCCCATATTTCTAAAAACCAGGTCAAGTTTGTTATTGCATTAATGCACTTTTGTGATTAATTTTACTAATGAATATCCTTTTATACAATGCATATATAAAAATAAATCATTTTTAGAGAGGAGAATTTGAAGTCAATTGAGTTTTTAAATTCTACATTTTTACATTTTTAAGAATAATAGTAAACAAGTATGCCAAAGGGGAAAACAAACAAGATTTTTCCTATTACAAAATAAGTAGTACAATAAACAAAACTATACTCAAATGTAGACAGATATATATTTCAATTGTGGTTTTTATTAATGTAGGAGAAACTTTTTGGCTGGAGCTTTAATATGTAATTTTAAGCAGACATGGTCAAAGATATCATAAAGTATGTATATTTGTTTCTTATAAAGCAATGTTAAAAAACGTTTTATGTAAACCCACATGTTTGGAATTCATTAAAATTATTTATCATTTCACAATGATCATCTTTACATTTTGAATCTAGTTGTTGGTATTGTTCGATTTTAAAAAGTAATGCTGACACCGGGGAGCTGGATGGAGGAGGTGCAACCAGCACACCTTCTCCAGATGGAGCCCTGGCGACACTGAGCAGCAAATAACATGGCTCCGGGATTTGGGACTGGGACACATCCAAGCCGCGGGGGTTCACTGGAGTGGGGCGGTGCCAGCCCAGCCTCCACGTGGTCCCGGCCGCCGGAAGTCACGCCCTTGACTCACCCTCGGCGCCATCTTGCCACATTCAACAGAGAAGCGGCCAGGCATTCTGGTGAGCAACGCGGCCCGGAAAATGCTCCGGACCCGAATTGGGGCCAGCAACACGGGGAAGCCGGACGGAGGAGGTGCAGCCAGCACACCTTCTCCAGATGGAGCCCTGGCGACACTGAGCAGCAACTAACATGGCTCCGGGATTTGGGACTGGGACACATCTGAGCTAACGCAGCCACGAGACCTTTTCTAAAACCTGAAAATATACCATCTTTTAATGGAAAACTAATTATCAAATGCTTCCTTAGTAGAGCTATCTTGTTGGGGGTATAACTCCCACAACAATAGTGAGTTTTGTGTTGAAATATGGAATGTAATCAAGGTAAAGAGAAAATGAAGTGAAATTCATCAGTTATACAGTTGGGGGTGGGGGGCGGGGACGGGGGGTATACTGGAGATTTTGGTGGTGGAATATGGGCACTGGTGAAGGGATGGTGTTTGAATATTGTATAACTGAGACATAAACCTGAGAACTTTGTAAATTTCCACATGGTGATAAAATTTAAAAAATAAATAAATAATTAAAAAAAATAAAAAAAAGTAATGCTGTTTGTTAAAATATTTCTATACATTTATTTTAACTTTAGATACAAATTTAGAATTTTCAAAATATATTAATTAAAAAATACTATCACTGGGATTTTAAAGTAAAAATTGTAAAACTGGACATTGCAGGTCCAATGTCTACTGAATTACATGTAGCAGGCACTTAAAAAGAAGCAGAATAGGGGGCTGGAGCAATAGCACAGCGGATAGGGCGTTTGCCTTGCATGCGGCCGACCCAGGTTCAACTCCCAGCATCCCATATGGTCCCCTGAGCACCGCCAGGGGTAATTCCTGAGTGCAGAGCCAGGAGTAAACCCTGTGCATCGCCGGGTGTGATCCAAAAAGCAAAAAAAAAAAAAAAAAAAAAAAAAAAAAAAAAAAAAAGAAGCAGAATAAAACATAAAAGAATGGAATTTCTTTGTTGATTGTTTTGGTTTGTGAGAGTGGTTAGAAGATGATCTGAAAGGGGAGGGAGGAGAAAAATGCCACAGCAGGTAGAGCACTTCCTGGCAGCATCCATCACTGGCGCCTCACCTGGTCCCCTGAGCCAGCCAAGAGTCACTCCATAGAGCAGAGCTAAAATCTATCCCTGAGCATCACACAAAAATAGACACCAAAACAAAAACAAACAAGATAATTTCAAGGGCACATTATTTAAAAAAATATATATCACAACATGTATTAATTATTGATTTTTCATGGCATAGGTGAGAGATAGGTCTATGACAAACGAGTGTAAATTCATCAAATTATTATATGATTATTTAAAATGCATTAATATCCTTTCCTAAACTACTAAGCTTGTCAGTCTTACCACTCCCTTTTTCAAAAAAAAAAAAAATTACTCAGTGCCCCTCTGAAATTCACTTTCTTTTACGATTTTTTTGTTTTTGTTGGTTTTAATATTCCTTTATCTTTTTATTGAGCTACTGTAATTTACAATATTTTCATGCATACATCCTTACAATAGCACTGCAAATCTATCTTCTTTTAAAGGGAAACACAGAAAGGACCCTATCCCCCAATTGTCTCTGATGCTACTGCATTTACTCTGGATCATTCTAGTACTCCTGGCAAGGATGTGTGATCCAGTGATCACTAAGGAAGTCTCTACAGAGCTGTATGACCAAGACATCTCCCAAAACCTTCAAAGAGCCTTAGACATGAAGTGCCTAGTGTCTAGGAAAGCAAATATGTTGTGAAGGACAGCAATTGCCACAGAGTCTTGAGATCTTGATGATAGATTCTATGTCCAAGACTAAAATGAATTGGCTGTGTCCCAAAGCAATGGTAGAGGGCAGATTTTCCCTTGTGGATTGTCTATAAATTTCTACAATCATTTATCATGAGAATGTGTCTCATCAAAAGACAGAGTATTTACCATTACTTCGGACACTGAGTAGGCATATCTGAAATGGAATTCCCCATCAATATGAACAACATAGAAAGTCTTCCCTCTGGTACGTGATGGGTAATGAGAATTAATATTTTCTCTGAATATCATTACTTATATTTATATCAATGGGTACTAGGAATGCCATGTAGCTAGGCCTAAGATATTGGATTACCAATGGTTGTCGTATGCATCACCATTGAGTAGCAATTTTTAGATTATGTATCAAAGGCAAACTCACTGCCATAAACAACAGACTTATGAGAATATTTAGGAATTTTTTAATGAAAAATTTTCTTTACTTTTTTGAGGTGGGGGTCAGACCAGCTGTTCTCAGAGCTTACCCCTGGCTCTGTGCTCAGGGATCACACCTGGTACACTCTAGGCACTATTGGTTCACACATTCCCAACACTTCCTTTGTAAAGAGAATAAGTTATCAGTTAATATCACTCACCTATTATTTTATTAGCAGAATCAAATATGAGGAAAATAAAATTTGCTAAAGTGAACATATTTTGCAGATAAGAAATTGAATAATCTATGTGCCGAATCACTCAATTATAAACAATTACATCATGTCTTAATTTTATACTTAAAATGGACGCATATTTCAAAACTATGTCCTACCTAAATAAAGATAAAGTGATCTTTAATATTATCAAATACCCATGGGGCCGGAGCAATAGTACTGCAGGTAGGGAGTTTGCCTTGCACGTGGCCGACCCAGGTTCGATCGCCGGCATCCCATATGGTCCCCCAAGCACTGCCAGGAGTGGTTCCTGAGTGCAAAGCCAGGAGTAACCCCTGAGCATCGCTGGGTGTGACCCCAAAAGCAATATATATATATATATATATATATATATATATATATATATATATATATATATTATCAAATACCCAAATTTCCCAATCCTATCTAGTTTACATTACTTCTTAGAACTGAGTGTAGGTAGTATCCACAGTCTCTAAAACTATTGTCAGTCATTTCTATTCAGGATTAGATATGTTACTGGTCTTGGAATAGTAAAAATGCTAAATTTGCATTACTTTCCTCCTGAGTGGCATAACAGCAATTTAAAACTTTCTCATAAACATGTCATCATCAATTGTATTACAGGTGTAAAGCTTCCCTGCCAGATGAAGTTAATTAATGAGAATTTAAGAGAAACTTGAGATTGATATACATGTATATGCACACATATATATATATATATATATATGTCATATCTCCATGTCCAGTGATTTTAATTTCATTGATAACATGATTTTACCAGCATCTGTGGACACTTTATTATATTCAAGAACTGTCCTTGTTAATATCATAGAAAAGATAACTTAGTCTGAATTTCAATGTTTAGATCGTCTAACACTGATGTATAGATCATCTTTGGTATTTATGTGGAAACTAAGAAAAAATTCATTATAAATACATATTTCTGAGAAATAAAGGTATAGATGTATATTTTCCAACACCTAAGTCCCCTAAAGCTAAAGCAGGGCTCTTGGTCAGAGTGCTCATTTCTCAACTCTTCTTACTAACCAGAATTTTTGAGGACTTTTAAAAGGAGGTCAGAACTGTATAGGGGTTACTTCAAGCAACAAAATTCAGACATTATGAACCTGTCATTTGGTGCAATTAAGAATGGAATATTTCTCTTTCCAAAAAGAATGATTATGGATCAACTTCTTTATAAATAAGCCAATCAAATCAAAGCAACAAACAATAGTAGAAAAGCAACCTCTAATCCTCTCAAATGTCAATCAATTCCAAAGGCCATAGGAAGACCAAGTAATCTGGTTCAAATCTCAGTGCTTATTACTTATATTCTCCTCACCAAAATATTTGTTATATTAAACTTCCAAACTCATATACAGATACATAGTATATTTCACTAACCCCCTAGACATTACACATCTATCTTACTCTCTTTTCTTGAATAACAGTGCTGCTTAATTATGAGCCAATATGAATATTTCATAAAGATGTTTGAAGATTATAAAATATTACTTAAATTAAGTATTCATATTAGGACATGTGAACTTAGAAATTCTGATGAAATTAGTTTTTCCAACGTCATTTCTGACAGTATTACACAGAAGTACAGAAGTTTTCTATATAAACTCATTGATTCTTCTACTAACATTATGAGGGATATAGGGCAGGAAATAGCCTTTAGAAAGGTTAAGTGGCTTGTCCAAGGTCCAAATATTAAGAGGTAGCAATAAATTTAGAAATCAGGTCTTTTGTATAAGATTATTGTTCTTTTCCTACTAATACCCTAATGGACCTAACACATAAAATTGATTCAGAAAATGCGATATTATAAAATAAATTATAGGAAAAATAAACAGCATTGTGATATGTAATACAATTCAATATAAAATATATCAATTTCACATAAATAACATTTTATCTCATAACTAAATGAAATAATTTTATTGTAGAAAGTGAGACCAGGAAAACAGTAAAATTGATGACTAATGATCACTGTTAACATTTCAATATCGAATTCCTATATCAATAATGAATATTTTAAGTCCTCTCAATAATTGTTAAGAAAAATATACTAAACTCAGCTGCAATAAGGTTTAGGTCAGAAAAATAATCTCACTACCAACAAGAGTGAAATCTCAGTCTGGGGCTGGAGAGATAGTACAATAGGTAGGGCTCTTGCCTGCACATGGACAGCCTGGGTTGGGGTTCTGGCATCCCTTATGGTCCCCCCCCAGCACAACTAGGAAGAATTCTGAGTAAGAGCTAAGACTAACCCCTAAGCATCACTGGGCATGGCCCCAAAACAACAACCACCAAGAAAGGGGTAAAATTTCAATCCAAGTCAAGACCAATGCCTATTATCAAAGGATATTTAATTCTCCAGGGGCCTTTGGTCTTTAGAACCCAGCCACAGCCATGCTCAAGGCCACTCTCCACACGTTCGGATGAGTCTCCTGCATGAAGGAACTGGGAGAGGAACCCAGGTATTCGGGACCTGGGGCTGAGATCTCCAAGTCTGCTTGGATCGGAACTGGGCCTCCTCCATCCAGACCCCTCATTTTCCAGTAGCTTGCAGCCACACCGTCCAATTGTCCCTGTGTAATTCCATCAAGGACCAAGATCCAGGGACTATAAAACAACGCTCCTGGAAGCTTCCTCAGACACGAGACCTCTTATAGCCTAATTCTCCCTCTCAGAGAACCTGGCAAGGTACCGAGAGCATCCTGCCCACACAGCAGAACCTGGCAAGCTCTCCATGGCATATTCAATATGCCAAATACAGTAACAATGATGGGTCTCATTCCCCTTACCCTGAAAGAACCTCCAATTCGACACCTCTGGGAAGATTTAGTAAAGAGAGGCTGCTAAAATCTCAGGGCTAGGACAAATGAAGACGTTACTGGTGCCCACTATAGCAAATCAATGATCAAGGGGATGACTGTGATACACTGATACTTAGTTTTTCACCTTTAGTCATCAGTTGTCAAAGTACAAATCAGAGGGACCTTGACTCTTTCTGGGCAAGTTTAGACTCAAGGTCTTCTGGTCTTGCTGTGGTCTCCTCACACTTTTCATGAAAATAAAAAAACATCAGGGAGATAGGTGACTAATAGATTTACTTTATGTGCATACCTGTAAATGCTTATTTCATGAAAGAAATAGTATAGATCAAATAGCAAGTATTCTAAATAAAACATTTGAAAAATAATACCACTAGTAGGTTTTACTTAAAATAGCTTTGAGAAACATGAAAATAATACACTTGGGTGTTAGAAACTCTTGCATTAAAATCACAGCCTCTATTTATTTATTGTTAATTTACATAATTGTTTTGGGCTACACTCAGCATTGCTCAGGGGCTACTCCTGGTTCTGCACAATTTAAAGTGTAATATAGTAAGATTAGATAACATTAATTTAATTTGATTTAATAAAATTAAGATTATTTAGATCAAAGATGCACAGTTAAAAATAATTATAAAATTGTATTGGCAAATGAAATTAGAGGTGACAAAGCTGTGAATAAAAACATAGATAAGCCCTAAAAGGTTTTTGACTCAAACTGAGAATCAAAGGAGAAAGTCAGGGTGAGGGTAAAGGGAGAAAAAGTATACTAAACATGGTTAGATTCATTGACAGCTGCTTTGTTCCACACCCTACTAACCTCTGGTCTCAGGTACTGTAAAGCAAGTCTAGAGTTTACTCACAGAAGAAGGAGGATCCTTGTCCCTTGGACCTAACTGTTAATCCAGAACCAACAGGAACTGAAAATCATGTCAGCTGCTCTCAGGCACCTGCAAGAAGGAGGCCACATTTATATTCACTCTCCTGGGTCCTGATATGAGCCTTTAAAGGTGACAAAATAAGAAGAAATAGAATAATTTAGAATAAAATAAATATTCAGGAAATCAAGAAGGCTATCCAAAAGATATAAAATTATTAAGTGCTATGGTCAAAAAGTTGAAAAGATACAATATACTGAAAGTGAAGCAAAATTAAAGAAGATATAAACCTTAAAAGCTAAAATGGATCATTGAATTAAAGTTGTGAAAATAGTAATAAACTGAGTTTACAAGATGAAGTCATGGAAAAGTGCTGAAATGTAGAGATAAAAGATCAAGATTGAAATTACAAGGGAAGGTATAAGAAGCATAGAGGGAAAAGTCATAAAGGCAAACTATTTTCCATGCAAATTAAAAGAGGTTTCAACTTTGGAAACAGAGAAGATGGAAGAAAAATCATTCTAAGAAATAATAGGATTCAATTCTAAAGTTGATCCTAAGCTTTTCTTTGTTCAGTTTTGATAACTGATTCAATCTCCTTATTTGCTTTGGTCTGTTCAGATTTTCAATTTCTTCTTGATTCAGTCTTGATAAAGAGCCTGTTTGTAGGAATTTATCAATTTCTTCAAGGTTGTCAAATTGGGGCCATATAACTGTTTAGAGTAGTCCATTTTGCTTCTTTTATTTCTGAGAAATCCTTTATAGATCTCCTCTTTTATTTCTGATTTTATTTGAGGTGGTTTTTTTGCAGTTTAGTTAAGGATTTGTTGATTTTATCATTTCAGAAAACCAAATCCTACTTTCATTGATTTTTCTGTTTTAAAAGTAGTTTTATCTGCTTTGGTCTTTATTCTTTCTTTCTTCTTTGTTGCATTTGAACTTATTCCACTTTTTATAATTTCTGTGACTTCCCTAATGTTATGTTATGTTTATAACTTTTCACCTAGAGTTTTATTACAGCTAACATTCTCAAATCTGCATTACTATATTCTTAAGGTTTAATATTTTTATCTTTCACTATCACTATCACTATCATCCCATTGATCATTGATTTGCTAAAGAGGGCCCAGTAGCGTCTCCATTCATCCTAGCCCTGAGATTTTAGCAGCCTCTCTTTATTTGTACTTCCCAAGGGTGCTCAATTAGAGGCTCTTTCAGGGTCAGGAGAATGAGACCCATCATTGTTACTTTATTTGGCATATGAATACACTACAGAGAGTTTGTCAAGCTCTTCTGTGCAGTCAGGAAACCTGGTTGATTACCAGGTTCTCCGGGAGGGAGAACTAGGCTATAAGATGCTTCCGGGAGCTTGGTTTTATAGTCTCTGGATGCTGGCCGTTGATGGCCAACAAGATCCTGGGAGAGAGACACAGAGTTTCTTGACCCTGCACCTGACTGTCTTCACTGGAGCCCCTGGGAGAGGGTGAGTTGAGTTTCCTTCCCCGAGCCAAGCAGAGTTTGGGCAGCTGAAGACCTCCAGAACCCAGCCACAGCCAGATGCTTGGATGAGCCTCATGCATGTAGGAACCAGCAGGGGAACCCAGGTGTGTGGAACCCGAGGCTGAAATCTTCAAGCTTGCTTGGATCAGGACTGGACTTCTTCCACCCAGATTCCCCATTTTCCAGTAGCTAGGCAGTTGTACACCCACAAACTGCTCCCAGCATTGTGTAATTTTTATCTTTAATGTGGCAAATATATTTTCTGGTTTTATCTCAAAATATTTTTAAAATTCTATTTTGAATTTTTTGACTCAATGTTTGAGAAAGTTTTAGTTTAATTTCTATTGATGAGTATATCATTTTTCTTATTGCTCTTATTTATAGCTGTACTAAATTATAGTCATAACAGTATCCAGTATGATTTTTGTCATCTTAAGTTGCTATAGACTTGCTTTGTGATCCGAAATGTTATATATTCTAGAAAATATTCTACATAAACTTGAAAAGAATATATATTGCACTCTTTTAGGTAGAATATTTTGTAAATACCTGTTAGGTTCTTTTACTACTGTACTCTTCAAGGGAGGTAGCACTGTAGAACTGTCATCCAGTTTTTCATCTATTTGCTCGAGTGGGCACCTGTAACATCTCCATTTTGTAAGACTTGTTACTATTTTTGGCATATTGACTATGCCACGGGGAGCTTGCCAGGCTCTGCCATGTATGCGGGATACTCTCGATAGCTTGCTGGGCTCTCTGAGAGGGACAGAGGAATCGAACCCGGGTCAGCAGAGTGCAAGGCAAATGCCCTATCTGCTTGAAGGAGGTACTTACTGAATTTTTCATCTGGATGTTTTATCTATTATTGAAAGTGGGACATTGAAGTCTGCTATTATTAAAGTATTTTATCCTCTCTGTCAGATCTGTCAATATTTTTTTCTATATATAGATGCTCTAATATTAAGTACACATATATCTACACTTGCTATAACATCCTGCTGAATTATTTTATAATTGTATACATTTTTTCCATCTAGAATCAGTTTTGGATTTTGAATCTATTTTGTCTTCTTTTCGGGGTGGGGAGGTGTAAAAAACTAAATCGGGCACATGCACTCGCGGGCTCTCCAGGCGGCTCTGTCTCACCGCCTGTGTTCGGTGCTCTGGAACCGCTGTGTATGGGCTGGATCGGGACGGCCGGTGGTCAAGGACAGGCGAAGGAAGGACGAAAACCAAGCTGGTTGCTGATTACTTACCGTTTATTCAAGTTTCCATCTTTCTCATCTCCCGCACTCCCAGGTCTGTCCTCTCTCTGGATTTACCTCAGCCTGGATTCTCCTTCATTAGTCTCTCCACCTACTTGTCTCTCCCACCTTGCCCTCTAGGCTACACACAGCCAGGTAGCAAAATCAACATAAGAAAGCCCTTCCTGAGGGCAGGGCATTCCAAAGCCCTTCCCAACTCTTTAGGTTTTTTTTTCCTTTCCTTAGTCCAAATTATTAACATCTTAATACTAGTTATTTTTGTATGGACATAGCAAGAGATACATTGAGGCTTGCAAGGCAGCTCTCCTGGGAACATTGCTCTGAATAAACTATGCAAAGGACTCAAGGAGAAGAGAAAAACACTATTTGCAAGTCAACAGAACACTAAGAAAGAAGTTACAAATAAACAAAGAGGAGTGGGAGCACTGTAACGGGAATAGCCCAATAAACCTAAACTACCTGAAGCTATGTTATCCTACAGGGAGGGAAGCTGGAGCCCATCCCCTCTGAGGGGCCCCGGAGAAAGCAGCCAGGCATGGGGGCAAGAGACTCTCTGCCAAAGACCACCGGAACCTAGCCACAGCCATGCTCAAGGCCCCTCTACACACGTTCAGACAAGCCTCACGCATGAAGGTACCAGCAGAGGAACCCAGGTGTGTGTAATCCCATCAATGGCCAATATCCGGAGACTTAAAAGCAAGCTTCCAGAAGATTATATCTTATAACCTACTTCTCCCTCTGAGAGAAACTCGCAAGCTACTCAGAGTTTCCTGCCCACATGGGACAGCCTCGAAAGCTTCCTATGGTGTATCCATATACCAAATCCAGTGACAAGCTGGATCTCATTCCCCTGACCCTGAAAGAGCCTCCAATGCAGCATTGTTGGGAAGGCCGAATGGGGAGAGGCTTCTAAAATCTCAGGGATAGGACGAATGGAGAAGTTACTGAGCCCGCTTGAGAAATTGACGTTCAACAGATTTCGTGATTTGTGATTCATGATTTATCTTCTGTAGATACAGCCTTTCTTGTTACCTTTGCTTGCCCTTTTCATAGAATAACATTTTCTGATCCAAAAGTTTCATCTTACCCTTAATTATAAAGTGAATAAAAGTAGAACATACAGTTGGAATGAGTGTTTTTTTTCTACCCATTTAGTTACTCTGTGCCTTTTAATTGGGTATTTTATCTATTTGCATGTAGAAAGTAGTTAAAGAAACAACAATTTTTTCCATTTTATTGACTTCTGTTCTCTCATAGTTTTCTTCTCTTACTGTCTTTGTGTTCATAGTTTATTTAAGTTGATAAGTTTTTATTCTTTAATATTTAATAGTATAGTTTTTAACTATATGCATTCTGTTTTTGCATATATTTATTATTGATGTCGGTGGGCCCCACGGGTGACTTTCGTGAAGCGGGGAGGAGAAAGACGGTCACTTTCTCTCCAACCTCCTCAAACACCCGGGACCCAGGGTTACTGGGTTCTTGTCTTGCTCTCGGAAAAGAATTTCAGGAGTAGACAAGCAGTGAAGTAGCAGATTTTATTTAGACGGTCTTAGGGAAGGAGGAAAGGATAAATGGAAAGGGAAAACCAGTAGGAGTAACGCGCTCAAGAAAGAATGCAGGCTCCTCCAAAGATGGAGAGAGCTCTACACACATCCTAGCACTGGACAAGAAAGCATGAAAGTACACATCTCAAGGGGGGAGATGCGGGCGACACATGTGCTCGGCCACATGGCACAAGCAGCACATGGGCTCAGGCAGCATATATGCGCTCTTCCTTTGTTCAAGGTGTCTTTTATAGGGTCTCTTCAACCTGCCCCCACGTGGGGGCTTCTTCCCAGGTAAAAGTCCGTTGCTAAGGAGGTTACCAGGGAGGTTGGGAGTGGTGATGGCCTTCTTTGGGGAACCCCCTGGGGAGGGGTCTATTATCCTCAGAGTCTGTTGAAGGTCTTATCAGGTGCGTTTCCTGTATCCACAGGGTGGGTCAGTCTCAGGATTCTCCTCCCAGGAGACTTTGATGATCTAAGTTTCATTGCTAGGGGCCTTTCCCTATCTACATGCCTACATCATTATGACATATTAAAAAAATATCTTACTGTTTTACTAATCTCCTTTAGATATATTGCGGTTTAGTTTGCATAGAAAAATATTTAACCTCCATTAAATTTAATGTAATTAACACCACTGCTTAAATATCCATATTATTTCTATTAAAATTATTTAATTGTAGCTATTTTAATAAATTTACTTTTAATAGTACCTATTCCTCAGCAGAAGCAGTGCCTGTTATAATGTCATGCAGCTAAAGGTCGAGCAAACAACCACAAAACAAAATCAATCTCTCCACAGAGAGAATTCACAATATTACTATAATTGGTAAATTCTATGTCATATATTGGGTTTAAATTACATAGCCCTGTTTTCTGTGAATTTGAAGTCCAGAATTCCAATGTATTTACTAATATATCTCCAGCATATTTCATTCAAAGGCCTCAAAATATCAACAAGTATCTTAGATATTGGTAGAGAACAATTTCATCCGATTCTTGCATGGTATTTGTGCAGAGGAAATTTTCTCCTATAGACCTTAGCTTAACTGGAGTTTTTAGGATGCATACACTGGAGAACCACACTTGGTGTTTAAGGGACCCTGAGTTGGAAGATGACCCTGAATAATGACTAAAAAAAAAAAAAAAAGTCCAGAAACTATTTAGTCTTTAACATTGTGGTTAGTGATAATTCTTTAAGTCAAATAGTCAGGAAACTTCTATTTTAATACATTTGAATCTGGTCTGTCTTATTTACCATGCTGATGTTGTCTAAGACTTGTGCCACCAGAAAACTGAGCAGCTCACACAATGGATGAGGCTAGTCACAAGTTAGATTGTGAGAAAATCTAGCAGAAGTGCATGGTTCTGGGTGTAATGTCAAAATGTACATGGTGACTCTCTCCTCTAGGGACTGGTTTCAAAGGACTAGCAGTAATTCATTACTCTGCCACCAATGAAACCTTGCTGAGGCCCTTCCTAAGGCAGAGTTTTGAATAATTTTCAGATAAGCCCATTTAAATTTACATATGGAAATAAGGAAAAGACTCTTGAAAAGATAGTACTTAGGGAAAATCTTCAATAAAATATATATATATATATATACATATATAGCTTAGGAAATCTCTCATTGATTGATTTGTTTATTTTTTTTAGTGAATCACTGTGAGGTACAGTTACAGACTTACAAACTTCCATGCTTACATTTCAGCCATGCAATGATCAAGTATCCATCCCTCCTCCAGTGCCCATTTTCCACCACCAATGATCTCAGCATCCCTCCCAGCATCCCCACCCCGTTCCTCCTCCCTCTATCCCATCTCTGTGGCAGGGAATTCCCTTTTGCTCTCTCTTAAAATTTTAAGTTTAAAATTATATTTAGAAAATATATTAATAAAAATATATTTAAACACATTGACAAGATGCAACTTTTATCCATGGACATATTTTATCAATAGCTCTTCTTCCTTATCTTGCTCATTAACTTTTTCAGACCAAATTCTATTCTCATTAGACAGTGGGACATTTTTTACGTAGGTCTATAAAAACATATATAAATCTGGAAATTGAAAACTATGTGAGTAGGGCCAGGAGTAGGTCAAGAAACATATGGTATGGCCCTGATGTAGGCAGGTAGATAGGGAAAGGCCTTTGACAATGAAACTTAGATTAATGAAGTCTCTTGGAAGGAGAATCCTGAGACTGACCCACCCTGTGGGTACAGAAAACAGACCTGATAAGACCTTCAGCAGACCCTGAGGATTTTGGACTCCTCCCCATGAAGTCCCTCGAATTCCGTTGTAGACCTCTCCCTTAATCTGATTAAAATGTGATGCAGCCTAAAGAAGACCATCACCACTCCCAACCTCCCTGGTAACCTCCTTAGCAACAGACTTTTACCTGGGAAGAAGCCCCCACATAGGGGCAGGTTGAAGAAACCCTGTAAAGGCCACCTTGAACAAAGGAAGGTCACGCATATGCTGCCTGAGTCCATGTGCTGCTTGTGCCCTCGTGGCCGAGCACATGTGGTGCCTGAGCACATATGTTGCCCGCATCCCCCCCCTTGAGATGTGTACACTCATATTTTCATGTCCAGTGCTAGGATGTGTGTAGAGCTCTCTCCATCCTCGGAGGAGCCCACATTCTTTCTTGAGCGTGTTACTCCTGCCGTTTTCCTTTTCCACTTATCCCTTCCTCCTTCCCTAAAACCCTCTAAAATAAAATCTGTTACTTCACTGCTTTTCTACTCCTGAAATTCTTTTCCACGAGCGAGACAAGAACCCAGTAACCCTGGGTCCCAGGTGTTAGAGGCGGTTGGAGAGAAAGTGACTGTCTTTCTCCTCCCCGCTTCACGTAAATCACCCATGGGGCCCACCGACATCAGCCCATCCAAAAAAAAAGAAAAGTTTAAAAAATTTGAGGGAATTATAAACTGCTTTACAGTAGTTACAACTTTAAAAAACATTTTCACTTAGGTGCTTCAGTGATTGGCAGATATTTGATGGGAAATTCTCTAACTCCCTTGGCCTTGTGTAATGTCTCTTTGTGGGCTGAATTTGTTGACTCAAGTTCTCAGTAAAACGTTAGGATGCAGATTCTGAGATTAGAATATTTAACATTATGCTTTATGTTGGGCTTTTCTTCCTTCCATTTATCTCTCTATTTCTCCCCCCACCTCACATACACACAGACACACAAACATAGACACGTACACACAGACACAGACACAGACACACAGACACTGAGGATCAGTCTTAGGCAGCCTTATGGACAAAACCAACTGGTAAGGGATCGATTTAGAAGTGTGTCCTTTCAGGCCCTCATTGACTAAATGAGAAACATGTAGGAATTAGATTAACTACAACATTAAAGTGTGTAGAAGTATAATTATCTAGTAAAGATGTATTTGTATTCCTGGGCCCTAGAAACCAACGGTAATTTTAAGCAACATTAATGATGGTGACTGGGACAACAAAGTCATGGCCAGGTGAGATCAGAAGGTGAAGATGGAATGTCAAAAGGATGGGCCCAATAGCCAACAACCATGACTGTCCAAAGACAATCATCTCTTACAGACCTCTGTCCTAACCCCAGCTTGCTTCAAACCCAATGAAAATTGATCATCTGTCCCCTGTTAAGAAACCATAAAACAGAGCAGGCCATTGCCTTTTTCTGAAATCCTAGCTATGAATTATCTGCCAAAATTTGGCACTTTTTTTGCCTCCTTTTACTCATTTTAAATAAAATTTCTTTTAAGTGTTGCAATTTTGTCTCTTTATCCTCCTTCCCATATTGTTTTTTTTTCTTTTTTCTTTTTTTTAAGATAAGCGCCTCAGAAAGCAGTAACATGAATACATTTCTAAGTTAAATAAGACAAAAATGGGTAGCTAAAATTCCTGTAATGATTACTTTGTCTTCAACCCAAAAACTGGAATTTTGCTAAAGGTAGATTTTATTAACTCTTGTTCTGTTTTCCGACCACATCTGCCAGTGCTCAGGGTTAACTCCTGGGCTCTGGGTGCTTGGTCATTCCTACCAGTGCTCAGGACACCATTCAGGGTTGTGGATCAAACCCCAGCCTCCATCATTCTAAGAGTTTCCTTTCTTGATGTGCACTTAATACAGACAACACTTTCAGCTTTCAACAACAGCTTCATTCATGCTGCATTTCTCACTTTACTCATAAAAATCCCTTACTAGGTGAGACTCTTCCCACACCCTGATGAGTAGATTTGCATTCTTTAGTCTAGCTAATTGCTCTGATTCAAAATGGTGGTAAGACACTCTCTTTTCTCAATGAGAGGCCCGCTCCTTTAGCCCTCAGGGTAGAGCCTTAAAAGGAACTGCTTAGTGCTGGAAAGTACAGGCAATTCTCATTCTAAATATCTTGTTCCAATCAATAATATCCCAGAAATTCTGGGAGTGGTGGTAACTCCAGCTTTTAAAGGCCTAGAATCAGAGGACTAGTCGGCTTCTAGAGAATTTCTGTTTATATGCCAAAAGTATGAATTTCATCATTCTGACCTTTATTTACTGGATGGGGTGTGTGTGGGAAGCTGCTTCATCTTCCTTTATAAAGAGAGAAATACCATGTTGAATTGCTTTTACCCATTTCATGGTGAACTTTGATGGGTTAATAAAAAGAAAATTCCCAGGTATTTTTATTCCCATGCTCTGGGTAAGAGGCAATGCCACGTGCTCATTTTTTGTTAGGTATTTAATGAGAAATCTCTTTCTGACCTGTAACAAACACCTCTTGTGCTCTTTCAGAACCAAATTAATAAACATTAAAATTAGAAACTAAATTTGGTGGTGTTTAAATTCTAGGCATGTTTTCTATATTCTGCCTGAAATGAATAGGCTTAACTACATGGTCTTGAAAGAGGATTTCTTTTGTCAAAGCAGGAGAGTGTTTGGAATTTAATGTCTGCAAATTCATTTTAAAGGATCATTTATGATTTTGATTTTTCTCTTTTGGGTGAGGTGAGTCTCCCAAGCAGTGATAACGAGCCCCTCGGGCCCCTTCAGACCTTTCCCACCAAAAGGCTTGTGGTTCAATGCAAAGGAAAGAGGATGTGGTGCCAATGGGCCTGTGGTATTAGGAGCACTGGGGACACATGAACAGTACTCAGGGTCCATTTGGCTGCACTAAGAGATGCTTGAGAGAACGTTCGTGGTGCCAGGAATAAAGGTGGCATTAGTAGCATACAACACATAAACCTTAATTCTTGTATTATCTCTTTGGGCCCTTAACTCCCCATATTCTGGAAAACAAAACAAAACAAAACAAACAAGCAAAAAGATCAAAACAAAAAACCCTTATCTCTCTCTTTGTCTCACTTGTGAGCAAGGCTAAGGTTCGTTTTGTTTGCATGTGCTTTCCTTTCTCTGTCTCTGTTTTTATTCTCCCTCTCCTTACACACTACAATTTGCCTTTGTGTGCATTTTAGAAATCACTGTATCACTGTTATCCCATTGTTCATCAATTTGCTTGAGCGGGGACCAGTAACCCCCATTTTTGAGACTTATTGTTACTCTTTTTGGCATATCGAATATGACACAGGTAGCTTGCCAGGTTCTGCCGTGGGGGTGGAATACTCTCACTAGCTGGCCGGGCTCTCTGAGAGGGATGGAGGAATCAAACCTGGGTCGGCTGCATGCAAGGCAAATGCCCTTGCCCTCTGTGCTATTGTTCCAGCCCATTTTAGAAATATAACACAATATATATCACTTGTATCACTTGCCATTCCGTTGATCTTCGATTTGCTCAAGCGGGCTCCAGTAATGTCTCCATTTGTCCCTGTCGCATGGTAGTGTAGCCCAGTGATATCTGCTCGTTCCAGGAACAGGAAGGAATATATATATATATATATATATATATATATATATATATATATAAATGTATATATTAACTAAACCATTTCTTTCAAGGTTGATGGGTATGCATATCATGCTGATGATAAAGTTTCCTCTGTCTAGTTTTCAGATCTAATAGCATAAATATATACCCTTTAGGGGCTGGAGAGAGAGTATAGCAGATAGAACACTTGGCCTGCACACTGATGCCGTGAATCCTATCTGTGGCTTCCCATATAGTCCCTTAAGCAATGCCAGGGTAATTTCAGAGTGCAGTGTCTGTAGTGACCCCCAAGCACAGAGAGTATGGACCCTACACCAAAAATAATATACATATGTTATTTTTAAATGCGTTCAATCCAAACTTTTGTGACTACAGAAAGAAGAAGCTATATTTAAATAGAATATATTGGTGCTGAGGGTTTTGGGACTTCTAAATAATACGGGTACAAAGTAGAGTATAAACAAATGCAGCTGGTTATATCATTGGAATTAAATTCACTGACATCTAGTACTGCTTAGATTTATTACCAAAAATGTTTTGAAGATCACTATATTGAACAGCACTTTCTTTAAGTTTAGCAGATATTTTATTATGTTTTATTATCTTCATGCAAGAAATTACATGAAATGTTTTCTCATTAGCATTAAATGCAGTCAAACTGTCTTTTTTTTTAAGAACTACTGATACTAAATTTGGAATCAGGAACTATGCTTATTGTTGAAACACATTGTAAATACTGGTTGAGAAATAGAATCAACTAAATGCAAAAAAATGATATAATACACTATTATGATAGAATTTTAACATGAAATGATTTTAATTGAACATACATTTTGTGACTGAAATAAGGTACTTAAAAATATTTAGAAGATGTGAGAGCAAACTTTATTTATGTTAAAATTTATCAAATATGGAAGCCATTTGACTTAAATTCTTATGGAGGTGGGGTTGGAGAGAAAGCACAGTGGGTAGGGCGTTTGCCTTGCACAAGGCCGACCCGGGTTCGATTACCAGCATCCCATATGGTTCCCCGAACACTGTCAGGAGTAATTCCTGAGTGCATGAGCCAGGAGTGACCCCTGTGCATCGCTGGGTGTGAGCCAAAAAGAAAAAAAGAAAAAAAATTCTTATGGAGATGCACTCACTAGTGCTAACCAGGAAGCTCTAGCTTTATCTTTAAAATTGTTTTCTTTCATATGCAACTGAATATGCAATTGCATTGGGTTAGTTATTAAATATTGCTGGGTATTGCAAGAATAGCTCAAATTTGAGTGAGCTTTTTTTTTTTTAGCATCAGTTTGCTGTGTCTTTAAATATGTTTAGATATTACAGCCTGGGACATCTGTCACATTGAGGAATTTAGATCAATAATCTTGAGTTTGAAATTCTTCACCAAGTAAATTGTAATTAAATAATGTCAACACATGTTCCTAAACTTCTTTAAAACTTGTTTGTGTAACAAATATGAATATGCTGGATAAAATTTTCAAAAACTTGCACTGTCTGTACTGAATAAAAATAAATCTATTTCCTTGATTCTATACATAGCAAAGTGAACACTCAAAATCTTAACATGTCAGATCAGTAATTTTGACACTGAATTTTTTAGTGCTAGGAATGGGTGGTTCTGTTGGGAGTGTTTTAGGGAACACTGGTTGGAGCACAATTGACTGAGTCATTGTATCTATGAAATGAGTATAAGAGAGATTGAAGTTTGAGAAATAGATAGTAACCTACAGATATAACTTCAAAGAATTTTACTATAATAAAATGGATTTTTAAAAGGTTCTGCTGTTCTTTTATTTTTACTTATTGGTTTAGAAAAATGTAAATAGTGGTAGTGGTGTGATGAGTATAATAATAATAATAATATTGGTAGAAAATTCTTATTTGATGATGGAAGATAAATAGCTAGAGTAAGTGTCCTTCAAAATTTAAGAGGGGATGGAATGTCGTGTTCAAGTGGATGGTTGGACTAGCTTAGGAAAAAGAGTGAGCAGTATATTCAAATGCAGAAATAAAGTAGAATATATTCCTCTAGGGAAACAGAAAGATATCAGGTTTTTGAAGGTGATTATACAAATGCAGTATAAATGTGCCAGAGGGGTGGAGTAATACAAAGTTGTCTATGGTATTAGATTTTATCTTTAATTAAAAAAATTCTTTATATTAATTAAAAGGGACTGGAGCGATAGCATAACGGGTAGGGCGTTTGCCTTGCACACGGCCAAGCCAGGTTCAATTCCTCCATCCCTCTCAGAGAGCCTGGCAAGCTACTGAGAGTATCCCGCCCACAAGCAGAGCCTGGCAAGCTCCCTGTGGTGTATTTAATATGCCAAAAACAGTAACAACAAGTCTAATAATGGAGATGTTACTGGTGCCAGCTCGAGCAAATCAATGGACAATGGGATGACAGTGCTAGAGTGCATTAATTGAAAAGGACATATTCACCTCATTGTTCATCAGGGCACTTATTCTGATTTTTCGTTTTCAATTTGTCAAATGGAAACAGTTTTTTTTTTCCTGATATTTTAGTCATTTAATTTTGAAAATTCAACTGGGATTCACAAGACTTTTTTAAATTTTTTTATTTTATTGAATCACCATGTGAAAAATTACAATGCTTTCAGGTTCAAGTCTCAGTTATACAATGCTGAAACAACCATCCCTTCACCAGTGCCTATATTCCACCACCAAAAAAAAAACAAAAACAAAACACCAAAACCCTCCCATCCTGGCCACCCCCTTCCCCGAACTGATAAATTTCACTTCACTTTCTTTTTACTTTGGTTACTTTCAATATTGCAACAAAAACCTCAGTATTATTGTTAGGAGTTCCCCACTAGAGTCAGACCTGTTGTGAAGAGATATGAGGTCAGCCACACAGTTTTGGATTTCTGCATTTTAGCAACTAAGTCCAGGGAAATTTCTTCCAGATATTGGATCATTGCAAACTTGTAACTCTCATCTGTGGTCCTCATAATATGGTGGTCGCTTGGTTCTCAGTCTGGAGACATTCTGCAAGGAGCTGCCCATGCTGAAAGTAGTTTAGCTGGCCTCTGGAGTCATGCTCATGCAGCTGCGGAGAGGCCACACACATGTGGATCCCCATGATCACATCTCGGCGCCTAGTGGGGCCCGTGCCGCCCATTTTCCTGATAGCACCCTCACATCCCATTCTCAGATTCACAAGACTTAAGTACAATAGTTGATTTATTTAGTTCTAAGAAAATTCCTAAATTTCAATATGATTTTATCATTTATCTGCCATTTTTGTTATAATGTTTTGTTTACTTTCAAAAATAATTTGTTATTCTTAATTATCTAATGCTGCTTGATATCTAACACTTTTCTTTATTGTCAGAAAAATAGTGTATGATATTCATACTTTGCTTTGAATCCACAACCACCTAAATCTCTTGTTTTGCTTTTAGAAAACAGGTTAGCAGAAATTCAATGTAAATACAGGCTTGATGACACAAAATCTATAATTTTTTTTCCACAACAAACCAAAGTGTGAGCATGAAGTTCTTAACTGTCTCCAGGCTCTCTGGTTGATGGAGGATTGAATTGAGCAGCTGAATCTACACAAGTGTGTGCTTAAACATCTGGCTTTGCTTACTTATGCTGTCTTCAAGGGCAAAATCTTACTGCTAAGATGTAGAAAATGGTTTTCTGTCTTGTTATTACCTTGGTTTGTTTGCCTGTCTTTTTTCTTCCTTATTTGGCCCTGGAGGCATCTGCACTGCTATTTTATAATGCTATATTATAAATATAATACCATATATTATACATTATATTATATCTGATATATTGTATTACATATAATATATTACATTATATATAACATATTCCTCATTATATCATAATGTGTAATGTCATATATAATATATTTCACAATATATCATATTATATGTTATATTTGTATATCATAATATTATTGAATTCTATATATATAATCTTAACTGCTATAGTATTCAGCTATTCTTGCAGAAGTCATTTGGTAATTGAATCAGCATGTCCATGTTTTTCGTATCAAAAGTCTTCAACAAGTACCTGTTTTTTGCCGTAATGATGGAGACATTCTGCAAGGAGTTGCCCATGCTGAAAGTAGTTTAGCTGGCCTCTGGAGTCATGCTCGTGCAGCTGTGGAGAGTCTAATTCTTTTAAAATGGGATAAATCTTAGGGACAAGGAAAATCCTAATATAAGGTATTTCTTAGCACTTTTTGAAGATCAGTCCACCTTATAAAGAATTTGATTAATTCTTGAGACATTCAATAAAAAATACTCTTCAGAGCACCTTAGCCATACTTCCTGCAAAGGGGAAACATTTTGTTTTCTTGCATCCAATTTTAATTGGACTACGGAATGAACTGAGAGCTGCTAGGACTTAGATGGAAGCTAAGCAGCCTCTGAAGAGACAGCGAAGAAAATGTATGCTTAGAAGTGCATACATTGGAAATATATTGTCCGATGATGTAATACATGACCCATGTTGACAGTTTAACTGAATTACACATTATTCTTACAGTACGTACTACTCCATTACTGTCAGTTTTTGTAGTATATAACATTCCCCCTCCCACAGAAGCACATTTGTTCACATTTCTCCATATTCCTTTGAAGAAGAATGTATTTTGCTTTATTTTTGCCTCACCCACTGATAAATTCTTCTGCACAAAAGGGGCTCTTCCAGTTTCTAACTGCAGATCTAAAAATTCATTATATAATTCATTATAACAAAATAGCATGCTTACAAAATAAACTAGAAGATTATTACCATTAATGTATATCTTAAGGAAAAGATGCATAAACAACTGTCATACTTTAAAAATTAACTGTAGTTAACTAGATTTTGAAACTTATGTATTGAATAATATGAAACCAAATGATTCTGTTGATGCTGTTTGCCTTAAATAAAGCCCCTGCCTCTTATATGACTTCATGGATTTTCTGCTATGCTTTTGTGACTTAATAGTTTTTCGTTTAAATCTTGGATTTAAAATATGCATCTCAAATAATAACTTCGTGTGTGCTGGATGCTTACAAAAATGTTCACCAACATTTGTAATAAATCAGATAAAACATTTGTATGCAGATTTACTCCTGTCTTGAATTCTGTAACTGTAATAGGAATAAGTCAACCCTTTTTTGTCTTTATTGAAAATGTTATCTTTATGTGGTCAGAATAAAACCTCTCTTTCATTCTGGCTACAAATAAAGCCATAATTTGGGACACATGAAGTAACAGTTGGATTATTTATTATTTTTGTGGGTTTTGATTTTGTGGGAGTACACGTAGTGTGCTCAGGCCTTACTCCTGGCTCTGGCCCTGGTGGTGTTTAAGGAATCATAGGTGCGGCCAGGGCTTGCACTCGTCCCTGCTTCGTGTGTGCGGCAGCCTGCAAGGTGCACTTCCCTCAGGCCCGAGGACAACATTATTTTAAACTGAGCAACTGGTATTAGATTTAGAAATTTTGTAGCAATCAAGATGTATAAATGACAATTCTTCTAAGATCCTCATTTTGCTATTCATTATAAAAATATATTCTATGTTTTGAACTTCATAACAAAATGATATTATTTAAAAAATTTATACCTAGTACCTAGTACTATAGAACCTAGTACTATAGAACAGCAAGTAGGGCGTTTACCTTGCACACAGCCTACCCAGGTTCTATTCTTCCATCCCTCTCAGGGAATCCAGCAAGCTGTTGAGAGTACCCCGTCCTCATGGCAGTGCCTGGCAAGCTACTCATGGAGTATTTGATATGCCAAAAACAGTAACAACAAGTCTCATAATGGAGACGTTCCTGTGCCTGCTCAAGCAAATGATGAACAACGGGACAACAGTGCGACAGTGCTACAGTGCTATACCTAGTACCATGGAGATAGAACAGTGAACAGAGCATTTGCCTTACATGCAGCCAATCTGTTTGATTCCAGCACCACTTATGGTTTCCTGACCATTGTCAGGAGTGACCCCTGAACTCAGAGCCAATAGTAAGCCCTGAGTACTGCTGAGTACCCCAAAATAAAACATAAACCCCAAAATAAACAAAAATATTAAACATATGTAATATCTATACATCAGGTTTTAAACAACAGATCTTGCACATATGAGGACCTGAATTTTGTCCCATATACTATAAGGAACCAATTGTCTACCCTTGTAAATAACAACAATAAGGAGGAAACGGAAAACAAATTAAATATAAAAACTGAGTAATGACACCATATTTCCTGAGATTAATTTCCATGTGGCAAGAGTGATAGGCAGATAGAGAAAGAGAAGAAAACTGTTTGTCATAGAGGCAGGTTGTAGAGGTGAGGCAAGGGTAGGAGGGAAAATGGGGGCATTGATGAAGGAATGGATGCTGGGAAGTTGTATGACTTTAAATTATAAACAACTTTTGAACTGTGTTTCTCATGGCGATTCAATTTAAAAACTTTAAAATTTATTTTTAAATTCTGCGAAAATAACTGTATTCAAAAAAGAGGTCTCTAATCTTGTGTATAACTTAATGTTATTTGTAAAAGAAAAGGCCCGGGCTTGCAGGGAATTTGAGCATTCGGTGTCTGAGAGCCGCCTCCTCAGGCCAGTCCACAGCAGTGTCCATGAATGAAGGACTGGGGGAACTGAGAAACTGGGCCCCGACTGGTCCATAGACTGTTCATTTCTCTCTCCGCCCCAGCGTAGTCTGATCTCTCCATTTAGGTGCAGTTTTGGTCGTAATCCCAGTCATCATAGTTCCATCATCCTAGGCTCCTCGTAGGCCGCAAAGTCCTCTCCTTCCCACTCCCAGCATAGTCTCACAGTCCTCTACTTTCAGTCACTGTCATCATCTAGTCCTTCTTCTCGTCCTCATAGACCCAAAGTCTCTAAAGTCTGAGTCTCCTCCTCGTCTTCTATGTCTTGTTGTCAGTTTTCTAGTCTTTGACTTTCTAGTCCTCAAAGAACTCAAATTCCCAAAATCCCTGTTCTCCTCCTCTGGTCTTCAACATTTAGTTGTCAACCTTCAAGTTCCCAGAGACCCTCTAGTCCTCAAAGACATCGAAGTCCCAATGTCTCCAGAGTCTCAAAGTCTCATTCTCCTAGTCTTCAACATCTAGTGCCCTCTTACCCCTTAAAGCATAATTATATAGAAATCACTAGGGGTGGGGATACACAAGGTGGGGTTGAATATTATCATAACAACAAACAGAGGTAAAGCCATTCCCTCAGGAGATTAACTCAAGGACAAAAACCTCATTTGAGGAGATTACTCCAGATTACTAGGAGATCCACTCAAGGATGGGATTCCATCCAGGGTGTATTGCTTTCTCCTTTCCTCAGCAAGTTAAAAAAAAAATAATAAAGAAAGAACAATCCATTTAAACGATCATAGTAAATTTACTTTTAAAAATATTTCTAGTCATTTTGTATGAACATAGTCAGGGATATATTAATCTTAAAAGTTGGCTCTTCCTGAGGACATCTCATTATATATTCTAGACCACAATCCTCAGGCCAGATTAGTCTTTCCTAATAGCAGCAGGGTCCTTATTCAGTTACTTCTTTTTGGGTCATGACAGAGTTTGTTCATGGCTGTGCTCTTAACTTATAGTTAAGAATCATGGTGCTTGGCCTGGCCCATTTTGATATTAGTGTAGCTCACAGCTTGCTGTGGGTTCATCCAGTTCATCATCAGGACCTTGCTCTTAGAGTGCTAGCAACTAAAGGCAACTGAGGCTTAAGTGATGCCCAGGAGTAAATATTATTTTTGAGTCAATTAACTCCCATGTTACAAAGCGTAGCACCAATTGTCTTTCTGTGTTTATACAAAAAAGGACATTGCTAAATGAACCATGCAAATGACATAAAGGAAAGAGGAAAGCAATATAGGATTATTAGTGCTTGATGGAATTGGGTGTGCCTCAGTTGCACTGTTGTGGGAGTGACTCAATAAACCTAAGGTCCCTGTGGGAGGAGCAAAGACAATCCACAGTTATTCAACACCTTAACATACATTAACGTCTATCAACCCATGTCTAGTAGGCACTAAGAGACATTGAGTGTAATATAATAGCTGTAGAATTTCCACTGAACAAATCAACAAGACAAAATTCAACATGAACCTGAACTTTCTTAAATGGGGACCTGGATTACCTAGACTTAGAAACATTGCATAGTTCCTGCTCCCTCCGAGGTCATTGCCTATTTATCCTCTGTGCCCACAGAACATATTCCATAATGCAGCACACACAGGGACAGAGAATAAATGTTAATAATCACAAAGGGATAAATTACATCTATTGTGTTCCAGATGAAAATGATATAGTAACAGACATAATTGGACTGGCGACATATTTTAGGGGTCATAGCACATGCCTTGTGTACACAATGGTTTTAGTTTGATCCTTGACCACACATACCCAATACTAGTGTAGTGCTGGAGAACTCAAACCACTTCTGGTGTGGTAGAGTGTGCGGCCTTTGAGCAACTGAGACAGAGAAGTACACCGCAATTCCAATCCTAGTCATCTATCCAAGGAATACAAAACCACTTACTGGGGAAAAATGCATACCAACTTTCATGGCACTGCTAATCTTTGTAGTCAAGAGCTAGAAACAGCCCTTGTGGTTTATATACACAGTTCGGTATTACTCAGTTCGAAGCAAATGCAGACTCTTGATTCTGCTACATCTTATGGAGAGAACTGGAGGGTATCATTCAAAGCAAAATAAGTCAGGAGGAGAAAGATAAATTCTGGACAAATCTCACTAGTATGTGGTTTATGAAGCAATGAATCAAGGAATTAGATCAGAGGTTTCTAACTTCATTGGCCTGCTGTCCCCTTTAGAGAAAAATAATTACTCACCTCTGTCCTAGAAATCTATCTTATTTAAGTGAACAAATATAAAAACTTGCCAGTTACACCCAAGGCTATTCATTCTTTCTTGGATTATTTCAACGCCACCTAGATGGCAGTACCACCACCTTGGGTTCCACTGGATTAGACAAAGAATGAAAAAACACACCCCTAGATACTAATGACAAAACTAAGAACACCAAGAGGAGGGAAAGGTGAAAGGTTTCTGTATCTCACATAGAGTATATGGTATACCTGGAGTGCTGATATATACTCCTAAAATATAACTGTTTGCCCTCTATTAAACCAATGTCAAATCAATAAAAGTAACTAGATAAATAAAAAATAACACTTTTTTTTTCTTTTTGAGTCACACCTGGCAATGCACAGGGGTTACTCCTGACTCATGCACTCAGGAATTACTTTTGGACCATATGGGGTGCTGGGAATCAAACCCGGGTCAGCTGCGTGAAAGGCAAATGCCCTACCCACTGTGCTATTGCTCTAGCCCCCCAAAATAAGACTCTTAAAATCTAGTTTCTTTTGCTGATTTTTGTTTTAAAGTGTATAACATATATTACAATTCTTTCTTAAAAAGGATAAGATGTATATGCATATAACTGTATCACTGTATCACTGTCATCCCGTTGTTTGTCAATTTATACAAGCGGGCACCAATAATGTCTATATTACACTCAGCCCTGAGATTTTAGCAGTCTCTTTTACTGGTCTTTCCCAAAGATTGGAGGCTCTTTCAGGGTCAAGGGAATGAGATCTATCGTTACTGTTTTTGGCATATTGACTACTCCATGGGTAGCTTGCCAGGCTCTGCCATTTGGACAGGATACTCTCAGTAGCTTGCTGGGCTCTCCAAGAGGTATGTGTGTATCTTTTACTGTATTTAGGATATGAATACACCATGGGGAGCTTGCCAGGCTCTCACGTGCGGGCAATAGACTCTCAGTAGCTTTTCAGGTTCTCCAAGAGGAAGAACTAGGCTATTAGATGTCTCGAGGCAGCAGTGAAGCCTCATGCTTCCGGGAGCTTCGTTTTATAGTTTCTGGATGTTCGTTATTGATGGGATTACACAGGACAGGGGCAGTTTCTGGGTGTGACTGCCTAGCTACTGGAAAATGGGGGATCTGGGTGGAAGAGGCTCAGTCCAGATCCGAGCAACCTTGGAGATCTCGGCGTCAGATCCCACACACCTGCTTTCCTCTGCCAGTTCCTTCATGCGTGATGCTAGTCCGTGGAGAGGGGCCTTGAGCATGGCTGTAGCTGGGTTCTGGAGGTCTTCAACTGTTGAGGCTCTGCTTGGGGCAGGGAGCGAAACACAATCCTTCCCCTTCGAGGGGCCCCAGTGGACAGTATATGCATATATATGTATTTAAATGTGTATACATGTTTGAATATATATTGAAATACATGCATTTGTATGTATATATAATATATAGACATATTTTAATATATGCACATATATGTATATGATATATAGAAATGCTTTTGTTCCAACAAGATGTGAAATTGTTCCATAATTTTATGGAAATGTCAATGCAAATTTTTCTAAATCCAGCTAGTCCAGCTCAGCCATAATTAAATCATGCATGCTACATTGATGAGCATTATTACAGTTTTCTGTTGACACTAGACAACACAATCTTGCCTGTAAATATTTCAGTACACATTTTTCATAAAATTTTTGTATAGTCCTATTGAACATATATGTAATAGTAAATTTATTGGCTTTTATGCATTTTTAAATAAATAGATTTGTCCATGATTTTCCATCAATTTACATGCTTATCAGCAGTACATAAAAATTCAAAAAGGTATTTGTGTCTAGTTTCAGTATAATAATTAACAAATGTGCTTAACTAATAGCTTTATTCTTTTTATTCTTTTTTTTTTTTTTTTTTGCTTTTTGGGTCACACCCAGCAATGCACAAGGGTTACTCCTGGCTCTGCACTCAGGAATCACTCCTGGCGGTGTTCACAGGACCATATGGAATGCTGGGAATCGAACCTGGGTCAGCTGTGTGCAAGGCAAACACCCTAGCCGCTGTGCTATTGCTCCAGTCCCAGTAATAGCTTTATTCTAACCTTTCCTAGTAGGTAATTTTTATTGGATTTATGACATTATTATAAGTGCTGTTATTTATATATGTACATGTACATGTTTGTAGTATGCATAATATCTTAAGAATACATAAAATGTAATAATGCATGATAACACATTTGTAGTACTTTGAATATTATTATATCATTTTGCTGTTTTCCCTTAATGAATATTATAATTTTAGCATGCTCCACTTTTCTTTATCCTCTTTGTTTTTAATTATTTACTTGTTGTTGATTGGGCCATACCCTGTGGTGCTCAGGGCTCACTACTGACTTTGTATTTATATGTCACTCCTTGCAGTGTCAAGGACCATTTGGGGGTTTCAAGAAATGAATGTGGATGGCCCACATGCAGAACAAGTACCCTGTCTCCTGTATGAGCAATCCTACTATTCCTTTCCTTTCATACATTAATGTCTTTTTGCTCTAAGAAGTTTTCGTCACCTTCAAAAATCACTGATATCACTAAAACCTGTAATGTTTCACTGTTAACATTTAAATTGAATCTTCATTCCAGATAGGTTTTTAAGTAGTAATATAAGGTAGAGATAAAGCATTGGTTTTATAGATTGGTAATAAATATCTCAAAAATTTTTATTTAAAAGGTCAAGCTTTGTCTGTTAAATTACAGTATTGCATTTAATCATGGCAATTTATATAAAAATATTTTTACATATTCTCTGACTCCAATCTTTGGCTTATCTAACCTATGATTATGAAATATTGCTTTAATTGCTATAAATTAATAGTATTTTTGATATATGGAATGCAAGTCTCCATGGCTCATCTTCAAATAGTTATGAATATTATTAAAATTCCATAAGCATAATAAATCAGCATGATCACTTGTATCACTTGTCACCCCGTTGATCTTTGATGTGTGCGAGTGGGCACCATTAACATCACCATTCGTTCCTGTCGTGTGCTAGTGTAGCCCAGTGATATCTGCTCACTCCAGGAACATGAAGAGCATCAAACCGTTTGTTCAGGGTTTTGAAGAAGAAGTCTGACCATCTTGTAGGTGGGCAGCCATGCAATCTTTGAACTTCCTGTGGAATCCAGTCGGTAACAGCTCTAGTCCAGCGGTCCTCTCTAAATCAAACTATGTGTCTGGTCCATCTGATTTTTGACGACTTGGTAAACAAGACAGTGTCCCTGGTTCTGAATCGTCAACGAAGTTCGGAACTTCGGATTTTTTCTCTCACTTGAGTAAAACATGATACTCAAGCATAGCTCTTTCGATTCCTCTTTGGGATACCCGAATAGCGTTCTCATCCTGTTTACATAGGTCCCAGGTCTCTGAGGTGTAAGTTAGTGCAGGAAGAACAGTGGAGTCAAAAAGATGTGCCTGGAGCCAGAGGCTCTTTGTCCTCTTAACCACTTCTTCGACACTCTTAAAGGTGTTCCACACTGCTCTCTTACTTCTGTGCAGTTCTGGTGCCAAGTCATTCCTCATGATGAGTTCTGACTCAGGTATATACAGCTGCTGCATTCAGAGATGTTGGGTTCTGTTGAGAGCAAATGGGATGTCAGGGACTAGTTTGGTTTTCATGAACATTATCTTGGTAAGATTCAGCTGTACCACACTCATGGTAGAAGTCAGCCAGCATTTGTGCAGCTTGGCTAATGTTTGGTGTTATGACAACGATGTCATCAGTGAAGTGGGGTGGTGTAACTGCCAACCATCTATCTTCACTCCCATTCCTTCCCATCCCAGTCATTGTATGATGTTCTTGAGGGTGGCACTGAAGAGTTTCGTTGAAATGCTATCACCCTGCCAAACTCCTCTCTTTACGTCAATGTCAATGATCACTTCCTTGTAGAATGGTAAGAACTGGTGGTGAACCTATAATATAGCTCACAGAATCTGTAATTCATATTACAGAATCTGTAATATGACTTACCTGTTAGGCTAGGGCTTCAATCTCAACAGAACCTAAGGCCTTCCTTAAATCTTGAACTCTTGTGAAACCTCAATGAGTTTGGTCACTGTGTGGGTATGGTCGATCGTGCTGAATCTTTTTCGGAACCCCACTTGCTCCCATGGTTGTACTTTGTCTTGTGTTCTGCCTATTCTATTCAGGATGACACGAGTGAACAACTTGTAGATGACGGAAAACAGGCAGATTGGGCGATAGTTGCCAATGTTGTGGATATCTCCCTTCTTGTAAAACAGAACAGTCCTGCTGGTTTTCCATTGGAAAAGAACCTTGCATTCGGACAGGTGGGATGTGATGAGCTGAGCCAGTGTATTGACGAGTACCGGCAGCAGATTCTTCAGGTGTCTGGACCAGTTGCTGTACGTGTCTTGACGGGGGAAGACACCTGAAATGGGGAAATGGCGTATCAGATTTCAGAAGCCATTCCTTGAGCAGTCATGGAGGTGCTGAACCAGTCGATCTTATTCCTCATTGATATCAATGATGGCATCTTCCCACGTTGCCGCAATAGTGCTCAAGAGCCCCCCTTTGGTTGTCATTCTGGGAGTTCTCTTCTTAAACTTAATTTTTGCCAATCTTTCTCCCCACTCTGTGAAGTAGAATTTTGCATGAAGGAGATGGTGGTCCAGTTCCGTTTGGAATTTTGGGACAACAGTAACATCGGTCAGGCAAAAATTTCGATTTAATATGATATGGTCAATTTTGTTTTGGAACTGTCCACCGGGAGACTCCCATGTCCCACATTTAGATTCAGCCTTCTGGGACTGTGAATTATCATGGATGTTCTTGGTCAACATGATGAACTCAGACAATCTCTCACCCTGCTCATTCCATTCTATGCCTTGGGTCTAAATTGAGGCATTGGTGGTGTCAGTGTACTTGTCAACACAAACTTGACCATGAGCATTGATTCACTCAGGTGCCTAACAACCCGAATCAAATGGTTACGCTTGAATAGATGTGGCTCACTACTGGCAGTTTCTATCTTTGTCGTCTACGCACCAACATCCAACTACTATGAAGAAGACATTGATTGTGCACTGGTGGAGGGATGGGTGTTTGATCATTGTGTGATTGTAAACCAAACATGAAAGCTTGTAACTATCTCACAATGATTCAATAAAAATTTTTAAAAAATTTAAAAAAAATAAAGACGAAGGAATTGAGAAGTTATATATGGAGCTGGAGAAGTTTTATAAAGAAAATCATACCTTCTACAAGATCATTGTCGGTGATTTTAATGCCAAGAAAGGACCAAGGAATCAGCATGGTATATTGTGGAATATGAATCTCTAGTAATATTGACCATTCAACAATGTTGAATATTTACATACATTAATATGCTTTTTAAATTCATTCATATGTTCATTTGATTTTATTTATTAAGCATAATTTCATTGTTATCAATGCAAATGTTTCATAATTGTTAAGATAGACTATATTTCTTAATGTTTTTACATTTTTTTTTTTTATATTTGTCAAAGCTAAATGGATATTTTGGGTGCAATTGTGAACTTTTATTTAAAAATTGTTTTCCTACTTGTTTATATATGAAAGAAATTAATACAGAAACAAACAAAATAATGCAAAATAAATTACAGAAACATCTGTAAATACCTTCAGTACTATATATTTTTTTCTCTTTTCTTTTGCTTTTGGGTCATGCTCAGGGCTTACTCCTATAGTGCTGGGGTGTCAGGGATTGAACCTAGGTCAACCTTGTGCAAGACAAGTGCATACCTACAGATTATCTCTTTGGTCCCAGTTATATTTTCTTGCCAGAATTTTATATGTTATTCAATTGATATCAGTGCACTTAAATTTAAAATTTAATATTTCTTAGCTATCATAATGTAAAGGTTTCAAGTTCCTAAATAATCTTATTGATAATGTCACTGTCACTGTCATCCCGTTGTTCATTGATTTGTTCAAGTGGGCACCAGTAATGTCTCTCAATGTGAGACTTATTGTTACTGTTTTTGGCATATCCAATACGCCACGGGTATCTTGCCAGGCTCTGCTGTGCGGGCGCGATACTCTCAGTAGCTTGCCGGGCTCTCCGAGATGGGTGGAGGAATCAAACACAGGTCAGCTGTGTGAAAGGCAAACGCCCTACCGCTGTGCTATCGCTCCAGCCCAATAAAATAATGTTCATGCTATGGTATCACTTGTATCACTTGTAGTCCCGTTGATCTTCGATTTGCTCTAGCAGGAGCCAGTAACGTCTCCATTTGTCCCTGTCGAGTGCTAATGCAGCCCAATGATATCTGCTTTCTCCAGGAAAAGGAAGAGCCTCAAATACTTCATTCAGGGATTTGACGAAGAAATCTATGGTAAAATGCTATGGTAAAATACAAGAATTAAAAATAAATGCTTTAAAGTTGGGTAAGCCATGTTTGATAGTATTTCAACAGAGTTCCATATTTGTTCCATATTTGTTTATTTAAAAAGACAACTTGCATAAGTCCTGGAGGTTAGAAAAATTTGCTATGCAGGTGTACAGTTCATTTCAGTCTGCTCTTGTTGAGCCCTGACCAAGTACTTCATTTTGTTTGCTCCATATTCTTAAATGCTTGCCCCTGATGAAACAATAGGAATGAATATCAATTTACTTGAAGTTGTTTTTGCCCAATTTCTTTACTGATTAGTGAAGAAACAGTTCTTTAAGATAAGTCAACATCTCTTACTAATTCTAGTTTTTGATTCAATAACTAATTAAATATAAAGTAAGCAACTTATTAAAGCACTGATAGAAACTTGCTTATACTTTAATAACACATTTGGAAAAGAAGTGTGGGCATGTTAACTGTATTTACTTTATATTTCTTAAAAAATAATCCAATAAGATATTGAAGATCTTGCAATACATAATTTATAAATTACATTTTGATGTGGCATGATACATATAAATTGAATGATGTCATTGGAATTTTCTAAAGAAAGAAGATTCATGAAGTGATGGCCTGTAATTATTTACTGTGTTCAAGTACCTAAGTCAAACTTTCCTATAATTAACTGCACTTTTAACTAAAGAAACTTGTTCAAATATAATTACTTTGAATTTGAAATCATATTAAATAAAAATAAGGAAGAAAAGTTAATGAAACTCTACTTAAAAAACATAGCTACACTTCAGTACTTCTTTGTTGATATCTAATTATTTTCCTCTGGTGGAACAAGGAAGATTAACTTCATTTCTTTCTGTGTTATAAAACTGTAGAAAACACTGTTTGGACTTTTGCAGCTTACTTACTGCAAAATTCTAATACTTAAATGTGAAAAGATAAAATTTAGTGATTAAAACATATTATGATGGCAATATAAACACATTTTGTTCTGCTTCTGGTGAATATTAAAATAATTTTTCAATTACAACGTCACATAATTATAAACACAGTACCCTTCACATAGATGGACAAACTTGAATTTTAGTTTGTCTTGTTTTTCTCCTCATTAGATTTCTATTCCATATGTTTATATCCCATGAAGTAAAAATGTAATAAACAACAACAGAATTTTCTGCTGAACTTTTCACTTCACTCAACACACAAACACAGACGCACACCACAGTATTTTTTGTGTTTTGCCCTTTTGTCCCTTTTCAGTATTGAAAGGCATTTCAAAACTGTTGTTTTCAATTTCCAGAACAAAACACTGGAGAAAGGAGATCTTTATATTTCAAAAACCTTGACTCATAATATCAAGATTGAAAACCTAACGCAGATGGCTGAAAATCCATAAACACTAGATTAAAGAAACATAAGAAATTGCTGTTTTTCTACAAGGTGAATAGATAGAAAACATTGGAGGAAGGAAAAATTTTACATTTATGCATGAAAAGAGGGAAGAAATGTTGCTTTAAAAAGACTATATTTAAATAGTAGTTTTAGAGTCAAAACAAAATTAAGATTGGTATAGAGAGCTCCCATATGTTCTTAACTCCAACACAGACAATACCACCACTAGGATATGGCTTCCCTCACCAGAGAATTACATAATTACATAATTAATTACACTCAGTCAATCTAATCTGATACATAATTATCTACTAAAATTGATAATTTATGTTTGTTCCTTTCTATTTAATGGTGTTGGGAAAATATCTAATAGCTCATATCTAACATCAAGTCATCATATAGCTTATTTCACTTCTCTAAAATATATTTTGTGCTTAATTCCTACCGATGATATTTCTCCTCTTTTCCTACAACATCTGCTCTTCTATCTTTAGGGCTACTCACTCTCACCCCCCACCCCCCCATAAACTCACACATTTGGCATCACACAATACAGATCCTTCTTGGTTGAACTTCTTTCACTTATCTATGTGCCTATATTGAAGGTTCCTATATGTCTTCTATTAATATGAGAGCATATTTCTTGTTTTACTATTGAATAATATTTGATTTTTTATTTAACCACTTAATTAGTGAAGAATACTTAATTATATTCAAGTTCTGGATATTATAGGGGGGAGATAACTTTAATGATATGCATATAGTTTTCTGTGGACACAGTTTTCATTTCCTTTGAGTAAATATCAAGGTATATAATTACTATATACTGCCACAAGGATTTGTTATATAATTTTAGTTGTGAAAGGTAAGAAATTACCAAACTGCCCTGAAAAGTGTTATTTACTTATTTTGATTTTGAAGCTACATCCAGCAAAGCCCAGGGCTTACCCTGGCTCTGTGTTCCATTACTGGTGAGGGTTAGGGAACAATATTTGGTGTCAGGGATTGAAACCAGGTCAGCTGTGTTTAAAGCAAGCACCCTACCTACTGTAGGATTCTTTTATATAGGAATCCTACAGTACATATATATGTATATGTACACATATACATATATAGTACATATATATATAGATATTGATATATAGATATCCCAGGCATTGCTCAGTTGCTGAGACCTCCTGACAATAATCTGTCCAGTTATGTTGGTCAAATTGTTTTATGTGCCTAGTAATCCTGGCAGTGATTCTTTTATTTATTTTTAAGTATCCCATTTATTTTCTCTCTGAATTTGTATGTTTCCAAATCCAAATTTATCTGGTAAGCTTGTATGATTAAACTCGATAGGTATGGGGTGGACTGGAGCGATAGCACAGTGGGTAGGGTATTTGCCTTGCATGTGGCTAACCTGAGTTCGATACCTCAATCCCAGGCACAGCAGAGCCTGGCAAGCTACATGTGGCGTATTTGATATGCTAAAAGCAGTAACAACAGTTCTCACAATGGAGACTTTACTTGTGCCCACTCGAGCAAATCGATGAGCAACAGGATGAGAGTGCTGCAGTGCAGTGAAGCTTGTATGATAGTATTTTTCAAATATTCCAGTAATTGAGATATTTGAGACATTTGAGATCTCTTGAGGAAGCTTACATCTAAGAAGGTTCAGAGGTACAGATGACTTAAAATCAGATTAAGGGGGCTTTGATCCTTGGTGTGAGAAAACTGTCAAGACAGCTGCCCTAAGTGTATATCCATGGTAAATTTGCAATGCCATCAATGTGATAAAAAGGTGACCTATGTTCAGTATTTTTTTGCACCTGAGGCCTGACCCTGTCTGAGTATTTGTTCCAGTTTTAACCACTGTATAGTTGATTGGTTTTATACCCTTTACCACATACCAGTGCCAGTTCATGAACCAAGAGTAGAGAACCAGTGACTGCGAAGTCATATCTACTGATTGGAAGTGATGGTTTATGAGCTATGAGTTGAGAACCAGTGGGGTCTAGCGGCCATATCTACTGACCAAAAGTGGTGGAGTCTAGCACAAACTGTGAGGGCCAGAGGGATGGAACTTTTTAATGATGAGCAAAAGAGGACCAAGTGATGCCATGAAACAGAAACCTAAATTGAACTTCAAAACAGATTTTTTTTTTCAATTTTAAACTAATTAAACTTAAGATGCAGGAAGAAATATGGAGAGAAGGCAACTAATGAAGTTGACTCAAGGAGACTAAATTTAAAATTATTCAATAGTTTAGTACCGACTAAACTATCAGAGCTGACAGTCTGGTTAACTTGCAGTGATGTAGTTGAAGTGCTTAACATTTTTTTCAGTTACATTTTAAAGCAGTTTTAAATTTAGATAAATTACACAGCTAGTGCAAATTTACCATAACCCCCATAACACACACACACACACACACACACACACACATAAGCTCACACACATTTTCTCCTGTATATGACTTATTGTGTTAATAAATTTATTCTAACTAATAGGTCAAATATGAGTATACTATTATTCACTAAAATACAGTTTAAATTAGGATTCACTTTTAGTACAGTTTATGAGTCTTGCTGAATGCATAATGCCATGAATCTACCATAATAGTCTCAGACAAATTTTCTCAGCCCTAACAGGCCATGTGCTTTATCTTTTTAATCCCGTCCCCCATTTCACTGATCACATGACAACCATGGAGAATGTCTGTCTAATTTAGCCATCGCAATAATGCCCTCTTCAATTTTTCTTAGTTTTATTCACTCTTATTAAATTATCATGGGTATAAACTTTTGTGGGGATTGTTAGAGATTAGCTCTATTTATGTGTAGATAAAAAAAGTCTAAAAAAGAGATCTCTCTCATATGAGATATAAATGAAACAGTAAAGAAATAGTAATTGGTGAAGATCATTATTAGGACTTATTATGATGACTTCATTAAAATTAATGAAGATTTTTTTCTTGTCTATAAAAATGAGTTTACATGGCAAGAGGTGGCTGGAAAGGGCGTTTGGGGAACAGGTTTTGCAATTGGGCTCTATGATGCAGCTGATAGTGTTGGAATGATGTATTCATGAAAGGTATAATTTACACTGTTGTGAAAACTTATACTTCAACAGAACAGAACTGTTAAGAGTGATTTGAAGACCTTTATCAGAAGAGTGGTTGCATTTCACATTGATCTTTGTGGAGGTCTCCCCAATCTCTGCTCGGGCAGTTAAGTGATTCCAAGCCCAGGACTGAGGTAAAGGTCCAAGGATGTGAAGGTCCAAGGATGTGGTTTTGTTCAGGCACTGTGGTGTCTCTGGGGCCACACTTGATAAAGAGAACATCTATCTCTGGACTTAGAAGCTGAGTATAATTTGAAAATGACATGACAGTTTTATTAGATTCAATTAGAGGAAATTGTTAAAGTATCAGAGATGGGTTAGATTCAATTCCATGTGTTTGGAATATAGTATATTCCCTTTCTTCAAACTAGTAAGCTTTCATCTCTGGACAAAAAGCTGAAGTTTGATACTGGAATTGTCAAGATACAACTACCAGTCAGGTTATGGTCTATATGATTTACCAGTTGATATAACTTTACAGTGTTTGGAGGACAGAAAAAAAATAAAGAATAGCTTTCAGCCATTGTTTCCCTTCCAGAATATGCATTTGTGCGTAAATACCATAAAAATACCATAAATGGTGTTTGAAAGTTCTAAGTAAAGACAAGGGAATTTTTTTTTTCATGAAACAGGCCACTAAGTCCTTTAGACTTGACATTCAGCCATTCTTGTTTTCTTAGATTTCATGACAATAAACAATTTTGTTATTGTTTGTTGTGGCATTTTATTGCTTACTTGCTTTTTGATTTCACTTCTTAAGGGCATTTGGCTTATAAGTAATTTAATGCATTATTAATGATTATAAACAAAGAGATAAATGATTATTCCACACACTCTTAGCCTTTGAGTCATAACACATTGGGATATAACACCAAGTACCTTAAACATATTTCTTAAGAAAGTATAGACAAAGCATAAAAGAAAAATTCATGTTTGGATGTTAAACCAACAGATATTGAAGATGAGGAGGAGAGATTGAAAATAAATATCACTTCAAGGGTGACTAAAGTAGTGACAAATGATATTATGATCTCAGAAGACAATGACATCGCTGCTTGGTAAAATAAAACTAGAATGTGTAGAAAATATATCGCAGACAAGTTTTTATTTCATATTGTTGAGGGTGGTGTTATACAACTTAGCAGAGTCTGCAAGTCGAGTTTCTAAGAAAAAATGCTTGGTCCATCAAATATTGGGTAAAACTTGGGTAATTTCCATAATCCTGTTTTACCCCCGAGGTTGATTTTGGGTGCAATGAGAATTTAATGAGATGATAAAATGATGCCTAGGAATTACTTTGTACATGGAGTGGAAGGTGAAGGCCACTCTATACACATTAAGATGTTATTGCTATGTTCATAATGAACCTGATTTTGATAAGATTTTATCCAAAAAAAACTAGTAAATAAGATAAAACTTATTAAAATGTGGTAGGGATTCAATTTAGATATTTAAAATGTACGACATATAATTTTGATCTTACAAGGATAAAAATGTTCAGAAATGTAGTATATATTATGTTAAGACAGTGCATATATTAAGTAAATAAAATAAATATACATAGCAAATATTTGTGACTTTAGGATCTTCAAGACCCATCCAATGAATTGAGAAATCTCCTCTGTGACATCTGATGACCAAAGGACAAGATTGAAGGCCTCAAATAGACTTTGAAGAACTGATGTAATATGCATCATGTTACAATTTTACCAGTAGTAACCCCAAAAATGAATTAAACTCATGTAATGAGTAGTTTTTTAATATACATTTAACAGTAAACCTTCGTAAGTATTTGCTATAGTATATTCTGCTCATTTAACAAGCAATTTAATTAAACTTTGTCTTATTTCTGAGGAATGATTATTATTCTTTAATCTAAGTGTTGGCAGAGAGTCTCTTACTCCACGCACCTAGCTGTCTTCCTAGGGACCCCTTGGAGGGGGTGGGTTTCAGTTTTCCTCGCTGCCCCAAGCAGAGCTCCCACGCCCAAAGACCTCCAGAGCCTAACTACAGCCATGCTCAAGACCTCTCTCCACACTTTTGGACAAACCCCATACATGAAGGAACCGGCAGAAGAAACCAGGTATGTGGGACATGGGGCTGAGACCTCCAAGCCTGCTCAGATTGGGACTAGGCCTCCTCCACCCAGATTCCCCATTTTCTAGTAGCTAGGTGGTCACACCCACGGGCTGCTCCCAGCGCCGTGTAATCCCACCAAGAGCCAACATCTAGAGACTATAAAACCAAGCTCTTGGAAGTGGGAGTGCTACATCTTATAGCCTAGTTCTCCCTCTGGGAGAACGTGGCAAGCTACCAAGAGTTTCCTGCCCACCTGGGACAGCCTGGCAAACTCCTCATGGCGTATTCATATGCCAAAACCAGTAACAATAATGGGTCTCATTTCCCTGACCCTGAGAGAGCCTCCAATGCGGCTCCATTGGAAAGGACAAGAGGGGTTTCTAAAATCTCAGGGCTAGGATGAATGGAGATGTTACTGAGACTGCTCGAGAAATTAGACAATCAATGGATAATGATGAATCTAAGTGTTCTTTCACTATATTTTCACAATACTGCTATTGGGGTGAAAAGAAGAAAAGTGATGTTTGTGGATCAGTGGTAGAGGATTCGCCTTGCTTCTGTACAGCTGTGGGTTTGATTCCTGGCATTTACTAATACCTGAGCACTGACAGAATGACTCCAAAGCATTGGTGTTGTAATCACTGCAAATATGTAATCACAGTCAAATATGAACCCCAAATCAAAATAAGATAGAATAATATATATACAAATTATAGATAAGGAGTGGAAATACTATAATAATAAACTTATATACTTTAAGTTCATCTTAAACCTGTGATCAGTGAAGTATCACACTGTAATGTAACATAGAAATTATGGAGGAAAACTTTTAAAAATCAATCTCTGTGTGACCTTTACTGAATTACCCTTAGGTAGCATGACCATCTATTGCTAAATTAAGTTTTCCTGTACTGCTTCCCTAATTAAGATTAAAATTAGAATTTATATTTCTTGTAATACTTTTCCCATTTAATGTGCTATATTTCATTTTGAGGTGAGAAATGACCCATAACTACTTAAAAACAAAGTAGTATACTGGGGCTGGAGCAATAGCACAGCAGGTAGAGTGCTGGCCTTGCATGAGGCTGACCCGGGTTTGATTCCCAATTTCCCATATGGTCCCCCAAGCACCACCAGGAGTAATTCCTGAGTGCAAAGCCAGGAATAACCGCTGAGCATCACCGGGTATGACTCCAAAAGCACTGCAGCACTGCACTGTCACACTGTCATCCTGTTGTTCATCAATTTGCTCGAGCAGGCACCAGTAACATCTCCATTTTGAGACTTGTTAATGTATTTAGCATATCAAAAACTCCAGTGGTAGCTTGCCAGCCTCTGCCGTGCCTGTGAGATACTCTCGGTAGCTTGCCTAGCTCTCCAAGAGGGATGGAGGAATTAAACCCAGGTCGACCTCATGTAAGGAAATCGCCCTACCCACTGTGCTATCCCTCCAGCCCAAAAGGAAAAAAAATAGTACTATAGTAATACACATATATAACGAGAGTTTATATTAGCTTAAATTAGTTTAGATTTGTTTGAAAACTCAAATTGTTGGCCTACTTATGCAGGCTGAACTGAAAATATGAAATAAAACTTAAGTGTAGACCGATACAGCATACAGTTGAAATGTATACTGATACAGTTTGTTTTATACAAGTTATTCTTACAAAAGATCATGTTAAGATCTTCAGCATAAAAATTCAGACAAAAAGAGCAAACACAAAGAGCAAAAATTTAGGTGAGGAAAATTATATTTAATTGGCAATTCAAAGTAACCACATAAACTGAAGGTATTTATTATATGCTTTCACAGAATCATTAGTTTGAACAGGTACCATATCTCTTTGGTAGTCTAGTCCTAGATATTTGATATTAGGAGATTTGTGTCACAAGTCATGAGATCTTTTTTTTTCTTTTTAAGTCATGAGATCTTAAGTGTGACGTATACTGGAAAGTCCATTTCAGAATGGCAAACAGTTTCTAAATTAATGTAAAAGATAAATATTGCCACTGTTGATTAATATGGTAGCTCCACACAGTTTTTTCTCATACACATTAAAAATAACATACTTCTGAACAGACAAATAATGAATAAGATTTTCAGGAAAAAGAAAGAGATTAATTCAAAAGGCAACGTGAAATTATTGTAACCAAATTTTTCCAGCAAAATAAATAAATGTCAAGAATTCCTTACAAGAGCATTTACTGAGTACTCCAGAGAAAAGAAACAAACAGGATATGCTTGTTTGTAGCGTGGAAAGAAAGAAGCCTATGGACAACCCTTTAGGAATATTGACACTATGATGACTTTGTAGTAACAGTAAAACCGAACAAGTATACAAACTGTTGAAAACCAATGTTATCTCAATATATTAAAGATGGGGAGAAAGATTTGCAATTTGAATGCAGAGGCACCAACTACTAGAATTCATTCTTTCTTGGGGAAAAGCAGCATTATTTTGTATTAAAACATCTAACTAGATCAATAAGGTTCCTGATCTTGTGGACAGTAATTCACTTTAATCAAAACCTACCGGTTTAACTCTTATCTTTACCCAAATAACAGTTTCATAAAAATGTTTAGAATACTGTTTAATAATATCTTGATTGTGACGCAGCTGACATAAAGTTTGCTAATTCCTCATTGTTAGAATGGAAATGACATTCTTAGCATTACTAATCCAAGTTCTTTTTTATATAAATCATTGTTTCTATAGAGCAAGATTTTCATCTATAATTTATTCTTAATATATTAATGTTATGTTTATTAAACATCTCAGAAAGATATATTTTGTAATTATGTATCTTTTTAAATACAATAAAGTTATCTAGAAACTAGTTAAAATGGAAGCTTATGTAAAATTTAAAGAATGGTCATAACAATAAAATGACTTGTTACATAAATATATTTTGAAGCTTAAAAATAAAAATAAATGGAACAAATAATCGAAAGGAGTATCAGTAGAATAGTCAAGTGAAAAATCAGAGCAACAATTTGTACTCTATTACATTAAATCTTTGTTATGTTAATCACTTATTACAGAAATTATCAATTAATTATGAAGATGTTACATATAGTATTGTATAAATAGGGAAAAACATTACTTGCAGAGCAGTAAATAACATGGAAAACTGTCATACAGGAATGACAAATATGTAAGAAATTAAATAAGAAATACTCTGTTCCCTGTAGAACAGAATGCAATTTAAAAATAAAAATACAAAATTAAAAGAAAAATACCAAACAAAACCAAAGACTGAATATTTCAGAGCTAAGCAAGTATTTATCTAAGCTAAATGAATAATTTATAGCATTTTGCTCAAGATTTTCATTACTTATAAATAAAATATTATGATTTTCTTGAGAAAAGGATTAGTATTATATTTTCCTTTACAAGCTTACATGACATCAGAAACGCAAAAGTGTACTGAAAATATACAAAATCAATAAACCATAGCAAAAACAAATATTTTGGGAAAATGTCATGAAAAGTGAATGAATGACCTGATTCAAAGTAATGTTACTTTAAAATGAAAACTATACTCTATGGCAACAAATAGAAAGATGTATGATAGCACAAATAGAAAAGTTTTTAATAACAATATCAAAGCCATTGGCTTTATCAATACAGAATGACTGAATATAACGGAGCTCTGAAAAATAATTTCAACTTATCATTCACAAAGAATCCAGTTGAAGGTTTAATTATTTACGTTTTTAATTAATAAATATAACAATAAACATATTTTAAATAGTTTTTCCTCACATAACTTTCAAGATCAGTGTAATCTTTCTCAAACACTAGTGGTAGTTCTTGTACCATAAAAAATAAGTGAAAATGACTGAAGTATTTTGCTGATATTGCAGAGATAATCCAGTGGGTGGAGAACATGGTTTGAATACAGCTGACCTAGGTTTGATCTCCATTTCCAGCACCCCAGTTGGTCTTCCAAGCACTGCCAAGAGTGATCCCTGAGTGCAGAGCAAGGAGTATATCTTGGCTGAGTGTGGTACCAAAACCAACATAAGTGAATAAATAGAGGCAAAATATTGATGGAATTTTATTTTACCCTCGTTACTAAAGCCAATCTTTAAAAAGAACAAGCTGGGAGACTTCACATTTTTTTTTATTTTAAGACAAACCTCAGAACAACAATAATTGAGACAATAAAGACAGATATATAGATCCAGGGAGCTAATAAAGAGCCCAGAAATAGCTTTTGCATATACGAGGAAATTATTTTTGATAAGTGTGACAAGATGATATACAATAAGGAAAGGATATGTACTATATATGACATATAGTATATGGCATATATGATTAGGGTAATATAATTTATCCATATTTAATCATATTTTCTTACATCACATATCCATGAGAAGTTTCAAAAGCTTATTGTTTCTGCAAGAAAATTCTGGGTTTCACTTGATATTTTTTCTTTCTTTCCTTCTTTCTTTCTTCTTTTCTTTCTTTCTTCCTTTCTTTCTTTCTTTCTTTCTTTCTTTCTTTCTTTCTTTCTTTCTTTCTTTCTTTCTTTCTTTCTTTCTTTCTTTCTTTCTTTCTTTCTTTCTTTCTTTCTTTCTTCCTATTTTTTGTGGAGGGGTGTTGCATCGGGGCAGGAGGGTCACACCTGATGATGTTCAGGGCTTACACCTGGGGATTCAAAAGATCAGATAGGGTGCTAGAAATGCAACCTTGAAGGTTTGGCTTCTCATAAGGCAAAACAACAGTTTATTGAGCATACTTACTATAAATGATTGGATTCAACCCTGGAAAGCAAAACGTTTAAAGAATGGTTCCGTCAATGCAAGAAATTTAAACTGGATGCAACATATAAATGGCAAAAGTAAACTGGGTCTTATAACATGTCCTTTCATGGGCAATCAGCATATATGATTCTCTAATAAATCAAGAATGAGATATGATGTGTATATGAGTGTGTGTGTTTACTGCTAAAAGTGAAAGCTTCTTAAATAAAATACGTTACTCCAAAGATTATATTTCATCAGACCTTTTAAAAATATGGACAGACACAATGGGCGGTTATAAAAGATACAGTGGATCAAATCTAGAACTAAATAAGTATGCACATTCTCCACTTGCTCCAGAAGTCTATTGGATATGGAGTACAAAATAAGAGCTGGCAATGAACAGTGATGTGATTTGAGGTAGAAGATAACAGACTATAAGCAAATACAGATGATCCCTATTTTGGGTCAAAGAAATTGCATTAAGGAACACAACCACACCCATGGGTTAAATATTCTTTGTTCAGTTGTGGAGACAGATACCTAGGACCTGCAATGTAAAAATACTACCATCCAAGTCTGCAGAAGCTTATATATAGGGTCAATATGATTGCTAGATTGAATGTTTGCACATCAATTATGTACTTCTATGTTAGAGACCACTGGTTTTGTCTTCTTACTACCTCGGGGAGCTTAGGTTTATTTAGTTACTCCCACAAGAATGCTCCTGAGGCATACCCAATTCCATCAGACACTAATAATCCTTTATTGCTTTTCTCTTTCTTGTATGTCCTTTGCATGGTTAAGCAATGTCCTTTTCATACAGACACAGGAACACAGTTAATGCTATGCTTTTGTAACATGGGAGTTTCTTGATTGAATAATATTTATTCTTGGGCATCCATCATATTTACCTGATTTAAACCTCAGTTGCCCTTACTTCCTAACGCTTCCCAAAGCTGAGTGAAGGACAAGGATGAACTCAGGGCAAATTTATATTATCCTGGCATAGAATAGTACCAAGCTAAATGCCATAAGACGTCGGAGGTATGAGCTTGCAGTAACAAGGCGAGTAGGAGGTCTCTCAATGGGGAGGGGGGCGTTACTGGCGCACTATCCGCCCAGACTGAGACCCTGAGAGCGGCTGCACATGAACAGCTCCTCCACTCCTTAAAGACCATGATCCCGTGGCCTAAAGACTACTTTCAGCACCCAGCAGCTTCTTGCAGAAATGCCTCTAGATTGTGAACTGAGCTACAGCCCCATTCTGTCCCAGGAGGGGAAAGGTTTATCTCTCTCAGCCTTTCCGTTAGAAGTGGTGTGGCAACCGCCATCTTATGCAGCCCACTAAGCGGAGGTACAAGCTTGCGGTGATGTGGCTTCTGGCATAAATTTCTCTGGACTTAATTACTAGCATACCAGTAATCCAAAACCGCATGGCCACAAAAGCGACCTCACATGCTCTTCATTCTCAGTAATCGAACACAACTTATCAAATGATGCCTTTTCGGCATGTCTAATTTTGGGGGGAAAATTCCAATTAATAATAGTGAGTTTTCTGTTGAAATATTGAATGTAATCAAAGTAAAGAGAAAGTAAAATGAAAATCATTAGCCACAATGACGGGGGAGGTGGGGTGGGATGGGAGGTATACTGGGGTTTTTGGTGGTGGAACATGTGCACTGGTGAAGGGATGGGTGCTTGATCATTGTATGACTGAGACTTAAACCTGAAAGCATTATAACTTTTCTCATGGTGATACAATAAAAAAAATTAAGAAATTAAAAAAAAAGAAATATTATAAGAGCATGGTTATGGAACAAACTCTGGCATGACCTAAAAAAAGTAACTGAATAAAGATCATGCTGGAGTTAGGAAAGACTAACCTGGCTTGACGACTGCATTCTGGAATATATAGCAAGATGTCCCCAGGAAGAACCAACCTGTAAGCTTAATATATCTCCTACTGTGTTTATATAAAATGACTAGAAGTATTTGTAAGAAGTATGATTATTTGAATGGCTTACTAGCTGAGGAAAAGAGAAAGCAATATGCCCTTAGATAAAATCCTGCCCTTGAGTGAATTTCCTGGTAATATACAGAGCTGAACACCAAGATGAGATTTTACCCTTGAGTTAATCTCTGAGAAAAATTTCCCCTGAAGGAGGAGCTTTACATCTGTTCTCAATTATGATAATGTTCAACCCCACCTATGTGTAACCCCACCCATCATAATTTCTAGAAAACAATGCTGCCAGGACAGAGCAGAAATCATGATACTCTAAAGGGGGAAGAAAATAATGATGCTGTAGAAGAAAATTACTGTGTTGGGGAAGACTCAACTAAGAAATCTAACTACGCTGGAAAAATTATCCTACTGTAAAGAAAGAAGAAACAACTTTGTTGTAGGAGAATGAAGCTGTGAGGATGAGAATGAAATACAAGGTCCCTGTGTACCTGTTCTTCTGATCCCCAACTCCCCTGCCTTTTGTCCATCTGTCTCCAAGGACCGGCCAGGGAAAAGGTTCTCAGTCACTGAACCCTTGCGTCCCATATGCCCATGCTCTTGGACTCACACTTGTGTATATAGTAAGTGCTTGGTATAATAAGCAAGTCTATCTGTACATAGAGTATATCAAACACTGTTTTTTAAACAATAAAACTGCATTTTAATACTTTTGGGCAAATTAGTTAATGATTATCTGTAGACTAATGTTGAAGTGAAGCAGCTTTTCTGCAACAAGAGCTAATACCATAAGTTTCTGGAATGACTCAGTAGGGAGGAGAAGTCTCTGATTACTTCAGTTAGAGGTGTTGGAGTCACTTTCTAGAGGGATAATAGGCCAAATAAGCTTGTGAAATCATAAAATTTGATAAACCAGATAATAAAGACATTCCAATCGATGACACTAAAATAAAAAATTAAATAGGTTGCTTGAATTTTTTATATGTGTATATATATGTATATATATATATATATATATATGTGAATCATTGGACTGGAGTGATAGCACAGCATGAATAGTGTTTGCCTTGCATGCAGCGGACCCAAGTTTGATTCCTTTGTCCCTCTCAGAGAGCCTGGCAAGCTACCAAGAGTATCCCGCCTGCACAGCAGAGCCTAGCAAGCTACCCATGGCATATATGATATGCCAAAACAGTAACAAGTCTCACAATGAGATGTTATTGTTGCTTGCTCAAGCAAATTGATGAACAATGGAACAACAGTCCTACAGTTAGAATTATATAAATCTCTCAATTATTGGTCCAATTGTAGTTCTATTAAATTAAAATATGCATGTTAAGTAATTTTATGTAGAAGGTATGATTTACATGTATAATATATGCATAATATAAAATATATGCCTATATGTAGGAATTTGACATTTTCAAAAGAAAATATTTTAGTAATAAAATAATAATATATTGCATTAATTTATTTAAAATTTTACATATTTTGAATAAACTTTTTCATAGACAATAATTGACTATAAAATAGTGCATTTGAGGCTGTGGAGTTTAATATTATTTTCATTTTCACAGTTCAATGATAAAAATAACTTTTGCTTTAAAAATTCAAAAGCAACATTCTTCCTCTAATAATTTTAGCCAACTGAGTAGCATTAACATTATTTCATTCAATTGAAAATAATGCTAAACAAAGGAAAGTAGAAACCTTGCCAAGTTTCAATTGGTTTTACACTAAGAACACAGATAAGCTTGTCTACTCAAAATGAAATATTTTTCTTTGTGCTGATTACAATTCAATGCATCAATGCATCTCTAGATAAGATAGCTCATTTTGTTTTCTGCCAATCTCTTGCTTAATGTCCATTTCTCAACTTCATTAATAACTACTCCAAACAAAACATTCACCTTCCATTACATTATAGAGCTAAGCCTGATTATTCTCCGTAATAGAGATTCTAAAAGTGGAACAAATAACATATAGGATCATGACTTGGAAAAACAAATCTCTGGCTATTCAGAGGTTTGTTTTATAATAAGCATATTTCTTTCCATGGCCTCTGCACTCTCATTTACTCTGTTTATTGCCAAATTCCCAGTGTCACTATATGTGTGAATTTTAACAGGTTTGCTAAACTTCTTCTATTTGATTACAGATCTCTAAGATGGGAATAATATTCATAATTCATTAGATTTGATATGCATTTCAAATGGACCTAGACATGTTACATATAGAGAATGTTTCCAGACCTATTAAAAACATTTATAGCTAGTATTATCTGTTTAATAGAAAATTTTGCTGACCAGATCTATAATACAGTGGATAGGGCACTTGCCTTGCACGTGGCTGACCTGAACTTGATCCCCAACACCCCATAGGGTCCCTAAACCCTCCTAGGTTTCATCCCTGACTGCAGAGCCAGGAGTAAATACCTGATAGCGCTAGATATGGCCAAAGAGCAAAACAAAATTGAAAAAGAAGTTTTTCTATGTCCCAATATTCTTCAAAATGACCTGAATTATAATCTATTAAATGATAATTTTTATGAAATGCAACAAGATATTTATTATTTCTACATTTCATTCTGACTCTGTATATATGGAGAAAGAAATTTTTAGAGCTAATTTAATTTTTAGTTAGAATTTTAAATTCATATATTTTAAAATAATTTAATTACTAGCTAAGTTAAAATATATTTTATAGAGCACAAGGGGTAGGGTGCTTACCTTGCACACAGCCGACCCTGGTTTGACTACTTTGCCCCTCTCAGAGAGCCTGACAAACTATCCAGAGTATCTATCCCCCACAGCAGAGCCTGGCAAGCTACCTGTGATGTATTCGATATGCCAAAACCAGTAACAAGTCTCACAATGGAGATGTTACTGGTGCCTGCTCGAGCAAATCGATTTGCAGTGGGATGACAATGACAGTGAATTATTATCATCTCCATAATTATTCTCTAGTAAAATTTCCTAGTCTCTTTTGATATTATCCATTTTTCAGTCTTTAAAAAAATTTTAAAGCGGTGAAAATGATTGCAAACTAAAGTCACTCTATAGGTGCACAAAGTACACCCAAAGAGAAACCAGTGCTCCTGTGCTTATGATAGCTCATCTCTCTTCAATTATTAATTTGATTTTATTTCAAATAACTATGATTATACTGAGGGTTGCTTTTTTATTTTATTTTAATTGAATCATTGTGAGATAGTCAATTACAAAATTGTTTAAGACTAGGTTTCAGTCATACAATGATATAACAGGGGTGCTTATTATTTCAGCTATCACACTTCATAGAAATTTATTGTGGGGCTAATGCAATATCACAGCCGATAGAGTGCTTCCCTTACTTGATTCTATCTTTGGCTCCTCGTACTGTTGCTGGAGCCCCACCAGGTTATCCCTGTTATCCATGAGCACAGAACCAGAGTAAGCCCTGAGGACTGATGGGTGCCACCCCTCCCCAACACCATTACCCCCCTCCAAAGGTATTATTTGCTTAGTTTTTGTTTTGTTTTGTTTTGTTCAGTATAGGGCAAAATTTTCTTTTATTGAACAAAATTTATTTAGAAATATGTGAAGGGAGCTAAAGAGAGGAATATATGTTCAAGAGGGAACACAGACTTCTTCAGACTGGAAAAAAGTAGAAAGGGAGAGATGCGTGTTCAATGGAGAAGGGGCACACAGGGTGATAATTCTGCAGACACGGCATTTGTCTTGCTTGCACAGACTCAGTTTAGTTCCAGGCATTCCAGGCGACCTCGGTTCAATCCCTGGCTATCCCAGGCAATCGCCTATTACCCAGCTCTTGAGAGCACAAATCAATATTTAGTCTTTTTCAAAAAAGGTACTTTTAAAATTCTTAAAATCTTAAATAATTTCGTTAAGACATGTGTTTTGATATGGTCACCATCGTATGTTTTTAATATTTTACATGAGACTAAAAATGTGTTCACTTTAAGGTTTCTTTCATGGACCTCAAACATCCTCACTGTCTCTTAGTACTCTTTCTACTACATTACCTCACACATCCTTAATTCTAAATGTAATTAATTGAAAAATCTTTACTTTGAATACTGAAAATTTAAAGTGTGTTCTTAAAAGTTTTTAAAAGTCTTAAAGTGTGTTCTTAAATGTCATAAAATAAATCAAATGTACACATTTTCAAAACTAGGCAGTCCCTATAAATCAGATTAAGCACTCTGCCATAAAGATCTACTGATATAACAAGGTTATGCATTAACCTTGAGTAATTTAAATTTTTCTAATTTTAATATAGGTCAATGAAACTTTTTTCAAATAAAATTTTAAACAAATAGAAATGTGTAATTATTAAATATAATTGTTAGTTGTCATGTTTGAAGAACTGGAATGTAATATAAAGGGTAGTTTGGAAATTAGATATCCAGGAGTTGAGGAATGATGCTTAAATATGGGGAAACGGTGTTCTCATGTGTGTAATAGGTTGTTTCTCCATCTGTGTAATTGCTTAGGTTGGGGTCAGAGGGAGTAAGAAGATAAAGGCATATGGAAGAGCTGTGAAGTGTATTTACATACATGGTATTTTCATTTGCTTCCTTTGGGAATTAGAATTTACTATAGTAGGTTTACATTTTGTAGAGAAAAAATACATAAGTAAAGAGCAAATAAACTCAAAAGCATGCAATCTGTGAAAACAGTCATGGTAGCTTGAACTAATCATTTGGATAAACTTATATTCCATGTACATTGAATACTTTTTTTTTACTGAATTTCCTTTGACACTGAAAATCCATAGGCAAAAACATTATTTTCATTTTCATATTCCTGGAAAAGGAATGGAGAAAATTTTCAATAATCATTCTCATTCTCCAAGAATCAGAAGAACTGCTTAACTTTGTGTGTGTGTGTGTATGTGTGTGTGTGTGTGTGTGTGTGTATGAGTGTTTTCAATTATGAGAGCATCTAAAAGCTGGTAGCATGTTTTTTTGTTGTTGTTTGTTTTTCTGCAATAGGTCAGTCAAGCTCAGAGTTTCCAGAGCTGCACTTAATTTTCAGTTAAGAATTTTTCTTTTGCCTATTTTTTTAGTGATATATTCTCTTACATCTTCACTCTTATTCATCTTATTTATTTTTAAAATATAGTCAACTACCTATATTAGGTGACTAATCTTTAGAAGATGATATTTTAATCAGTTTGGTATTGAGATTATGAATGAAAATAGCAAGGAATGAGTTCAAGTAGCCACATGAGATTATGTACAGAGATTAATTTTGACTCCATAGATAAAAGACAAATGTACCTGTTATACTCTATACCTGCAAGAATACAGCTCAAACACTTTTGTCAGGTAGAATGCATTGAGAAAATTGGTAACCCTTTAAAGTAATTGTGCAATTAATCACTGCTGAAATCACTGTTGAATTTCTAAAGATCTAGTTATGACATGCATATTGATACCAAATGAGTTTATTTTGATTACTATTGTAATTTATTAACTTATTAATATTGCAGAGAGTCTCTTGCTCACTCTCCTGGCTGTCTTCCCCAGGGCCCCTAGGAGGGGATGGGCTCCAGCTTCCTTCCCCACCCCGAGCAGAGCTCCCGGCAGCCGAAGACCACTGGAACCTAGTTACAGCCATGCTCGAGGCCCCTCTCCACATGATTTATTTTAAGACATTTAAGAACACATTTTAAGACTCTTAAAAACTTCATCTAGTGTTCCATTGGGACGGGAACTTGCATTCAGACATATAGTGTGTGAAGAGCCAAGACAGTGTATTGTCAAGTACTGGCTGCAGATTCTTCAGGTGTTTGAGTCTGACCTTGTCTGGATCGTGTGCTGTATGCATCTTTACCGATGAAATGGCACTGGACTTTGGAAGGGAGGACATTGGGAATGACATATCCATCTTGCAGAATTTGGTATGTGGGCAGGTGAACATGGTTGTCAAAAAGATCCGAGTGGAAATCGTGAATAATCCTCTCCATTGACCTTTTGGAATATGTGATAGATCTATCAGGACATTGGAGGGCAGTCATCTATGTCTTGTAGTTGGTAAAGGACAGGTGAGCGTTGCAAATACTTTTTTCTGATTTATGATGCATGGGCCAACATTGCTGCTCTTCCTCTTTGAGGTCTTCCTTTATCGCTTCTCTGCATAGTTTTGAGAGCTTGGACATTAGCTTGTGGTTGCCTGAGGCTTGTGCCAAACCACGTTGGCAAATGAGCTTGAGAGTTAATGAAGACAGGAGTCTGTGGCTTTCTCACTCTCGGCATTCCTCGCGCAGTCGTGGAGGTGCTAAACCAGTGGATCTTATTCCTCATCTATGCTGTCAAGGACAGCATCTTCCCACACTGCAGCAATAGTGCCTAAGAGCTCCCAGTTGGTGGTCATTCTGGTAAACTTAAACTTTGCAAACGTTTTTCCATGCTCGGTGAAGTAGAATTTTGCATGCAGGAGATAGTGGTCCAATACGATTTGGAATTTTGGAACAACAGTGACATTGGTCAGGCAAAACATTCAATTGAATATGATGTGGTCAATTTTGTTGTGGAACTGTCCACTGGGAGACTCCCATGTCCAACGTTTAGATTCAGCCTTCTGAAACTGTGAGATACCATATGGTCTTGGTCAACATGATGAACTTAGACAGTATCTCACCCTTTTTTTTTCCATTCTAGGCCATAGGGCACAATGTGGAGTTCTTTGGCGACCTTCTCTTTATTTATCAGTTTAATATTTTGGATTGTTTCATCAGTATTGTAGCAAATTTAATCATTCCTGTTTATTTCATCATCATCACTGTCATCACTGTCATCCCACTGTTCATCGATTTGCTCGAGTGGGTGCCAGTAATGTCTCAATTCGTCCTAACCCTGAGATTTTAGCAGCCTCTTTTTACTCATCCTTCCCAACGGTGCCACATTGGAGGCTCTTTCAGGGTCAGGGGAATGAGACCTATCATTGTTCCTGTTTTTGACATATTGAATACGCCACGGGGAGCTTGCCAGGCTGTGCCATGCTATTTATTTCATATACGAATTAATTAAGACATTAGAAAAAATAATGCAATTCAATTTTAGGTAATACAAAATTTCCTTTTAATTAAAATTACTTGAGATAACAAAGTATGTATTTATCACTATCAGCCCAATTATTGATGGAGTTGGACCACACCTGATGGTACCCAGGGCTTAATCCTGACTCTATGCTCAGGGATCACACATGGTAGGGCTTTGGTGATCAGATGAGGTGCCCAGAACCCAACCAAGTCAGCTGAGTTCAAGGCAAGTGACTTACTTACATTGCTATCTGCCCACAGAAAATGTGTTTTCTTCCTACAAATGATGTTTATACTTTCTAAATTAGAAACTGATTAGAGCAGTGGCATTTTATTCTCTAGGAGGTACAGGGCTACTGATTTTAATCCTGGATATATTATTTTCTCAGGAAAAATATTAACAAAAATTTCGTAGACCATTATTATTTGTAGACCAAATTGAAATCTGTACAACTGTCAGCATACTTTAACAGTGAAGTACCAAAAATTAAGTACCAAAAATTAGTAATAAGTTGATCAAATTGGTTTCTATAGGTCAGTTTCATTTTCAAATAATTGTTCTTAGGTCAGCTATATTTTTCATTCTTGAGGACACTTAAGGTAGTAATCCTAATCCCTAACCTGACTTTTACTGATTTTTTGCCTCTACTTCTTGAAGTCATTTCATCTTTATTGGATAGATAATTTCAATTATCTGCCCAGTGACACAGTGCAAGCTCTACTGCTTAAGTCTGTCTGTCAAAAGTCTGTCATCCCGTTGCTCATCGATTTGTTCGAGCGAGCACCAGTAAAGTCTCTTATTGAGAGACTTATTGTTACTGTTTTTGCCATATCAAATACGCATGGGTAGCTTGCCAGGCTCTGCCGTGCGGGCTCCATACTCTCAGTAGCTTGCCGGGCTGTCTGAGAGGGGCGGAGGAATCGAACATGTGTCAGCTGTATGAAAGGCGAAAGCCCAATTGCTGTGCTATCGCTCCAGCCCTTTTATCTTTATTATCTGAGGGAATTGAGAATAGTGAATGGTCACCAGGGATACACATTCAATTTGGGTTCAACCATAAAATTTTCTAAATTTAGGCAATGAAAGTTATTGCAATTTTTATCCCTTCATCAAATATTATTAATACATTAGCACAAATAAGAATTCTTATAAATGTGGGTAATAACCATATTAATAATAATTGCAACCAATATCCTGGGCTGGAGCGATAGCACAGCGGGTAGGGTGTTTGCCTTGCATGCAGCTGACCTGGGTTCGATTCCTCTGTCCCTCTCGGAGAGCCCAACATACTACCAAGAGTATCCCGCCTGCAGGACAGAGCCTGAAAAGCTCCCTCTGGAGTATTCAATATGCCCAAAACAGTAATAATAATTCTCATAATGGAGACATTACTGGTGCCTGCTCAAGCAGATCAACAGGACCACAGTGCTACAGTGCTATCCTACAATAAACCTCTAAAAGCACATAATATTCTATTTTAGTTCCCATTAACCATTGGTTGGATGATGCATAGAACAACAGATTGAGTCAACAATAAATAGAATTATGTAAAGTAACATATTCTGCAACTGAATATGCCTTTGCAAGTCTTTGAAAAGTTATTGGATACTTTTAAGGATGTGTTATTGTTCTGTTATGCCTTTGCAAATGAGACTTTTCTTTTTTAAGATTATGACTAGAAATTGTTTTCCATTGCAAAATAATCCATTATTTTAAAAAATAAGCAACATAACTCTTGATACACAGATACTGCAGATATAAAAAGTATGCATATACAATGAGAAAGTCAGATATATCTTTGGAAAACAAAACAGGGATCCATAATTTTTCATATTATATCAGTGATAAAATGTCCTTTTTCACCTTCAGAAAGGAACAAACAGTCCATTCCTATGATGAATGTTTAAAACCATTTTATATAAGATAAATTTCCTGGTAATAACTATAGCTACTAACACAAGAAAGGGAAAATCCTCAACAGAAGGGTACAAGTTAGGCACACAGAATAGCATGACAGGGTGATATTGACTGTTTACATGAATATATATGTATATATATATGTTATACATGTGTGTATGTTCTTTTTTCATCTTAGCTGATCTTAGCACACTAACTTTATTTTTTTATTGTGAAGTTTTACTTCTTAAATGTGTGTAACTCAGCCATGCTGTCTATTGGAATTGGTCAATTTAATAAAAACAGCCATTTGCCCTATTTTTTGCTCTTTGCTCTGAAAGTGATATATAGTCTTGTACAGCTTTTACATGCCTTAAGATTCGAGGACCCTTGTAATTGCTTTTGTTTTTTTCAACATCTGTTGTTAAGTATCCATTCTACAGGGTGTTGATTGCACTTGAGCTACCTCTGGCCCTGCCTCTGATCATCTGATATATTATGTCATCCATTTCCATACGTGGACACTTCTCAGCCCTCTGAATACACCTCTTTTCCAAAGAACACTACTTTACTTCAAACTTAGAGGTGTCTAGAACTTCTACATATCCTACTAAGCAGATTGTGTGGGAAGCCTAGACCATGGCTTACTTCCACATTATTGAAAGTATTATTTACATTTATTTTGAGCATTAATTATGGAGAAATTGCAATTTTTTTCAGAATTACAAACTACTATATAGCAAAGATATAATACAGTAATATGAATATATCAAACATAGAAGGTTGTAGGAAAAATACAGACTACCATATTGGCAAACCATCAGACAAAGCATCATGTTGTCCTTCAAGGTGTATTATTCTTTGTTTTACTTTTAAAATTTAGTCATGATTAAAGAAGCATTCAATTATAATTATTTTGTCAATAATCTTCATGTTTATTTTAATTAGATTTTTATTTTTATTTTAATATTTATATGTGTAATACATAAGTAACTCATCCTCAGGCATTTGTGTTAATTAATTAAGCAAAATTAGACAATTATAAGGTAAATACTTAGATTCCAAAATATTTCTATTGTAATCTATTCATATTATTGCATAAAAATATAGCAAACCAAAAAGCAAACTGCCATGGGAGAGTTTGGTCATTTTTTAAACTTCAATTAAAAGGTTTTCAGGAAGTTTGACTATTCAAGTATAAAACTGTCATGTACATGAATGTCCATTTTGCATTGTCCATGCATTTATAGGCATTATAATTCAAAATTTTATTTTGTATATTTGATGAATTATAATGAAATAACTATTAGCCTGAGATACTAGATTTGTTGACATAATTTTTTTAAATTATTTATGATCTCATATTGTGAATTGAGCTGATTATGAGCTCATTTTTAAGAAATATTTTTGGATCATGGTGGTGGCAGAGCTGACCTCAGTGAATGAGGAGGATGAAGAAGATGAAGATGAGGAGGAGCAGTTGGTTCTCATGGAATTGGCAGGAGTTATTGATTCGGATTTTCTCTCAAAATAAATGCAAGATTCTTCTGAGTCTTCTACTTCAAGATGGTGCAGAATTTAAAGTAAGAATGAATGGGGCATCTTTGGCTCCTCATGTGAGCTCTTTTACAACGACGGTCTAGAGACTCAGAGATAAATCTGAAAGAAATCTACAAGTGACAGAATCTTTCCTGGATCACCATCCAAGGCTGATCGGATGGGAAGCAACCCAAAATGTTGCCCACTCAAACAGAGCCCTGACAGCCAAAAACCCCTACAATCACAACCCTCAATCCAAAATCACTTCCGTGTCCTGGAGGGAAAACTCCGGTTTTCAAGGGATTAGAGATGGATAAAACCCTCCGCTTTGACCGTCCCTCCCCATATTTGGAAGCCCAGCAGTCGCACACCAGGTCCCAGAGTCACCAGTCAGCTCTATCACTCCCTTAGAAACTCTAGAGTGGCCAGCAGTAACTTAGGCCCTACAACATCACAGATTCTGTAACACTGATAAATCAGGAGTAGCACACCAGCTTGGATGGGATGTAATGTAGAAGGCAACCAATCTCCATTAACACCATGTAAACACAGAAGGCTTAATCTATAACGGTATCTTAATAGTCTCCATTACAAGGGCCTAAAGACTTCATGGTGAGATATAACCATCTTCACTAACTTTCTTCTAAGGAAACATTTTTGATCAATCTTTAGCAAATTATTTATAGGAATCAATGTAAAATAGACTATGGAGGGCCTACTATGGGGACAGGCTGAAGGGTGTCTGTGAAAATTGGAAATACTCATGGTGGGATGGTGAAATTTGTGGTGGGGTTGGTGTTGAAATATTAACTATATGTAGCTACACTAATGACTTAAAGTAATTTTAAAAAAATAAAATTTTTCTTTTTTTGGGGGGGTCACACCCAGCGATGCACAGGGATTACTCCTGCTTCTGTACTCAGGAATTACTCCTGACAGTGCTCAGGGGACCATATGGGATGGTGGGAATCAAACCCGGGTCTCCCGTGTGCAAGACAAATTGCCCTACCCGCTGTGTTATCACTCCAGCCCCAAAAGAAAGATTTTTGTTGTTTCACATTTTATTAAATATTTCAAATATTTTATTGGCACGGTATTACACATATGTGTTTTGTTTTATAATATTCATGAGTATTGATTCCATAAGTAAAAGTTTTCTGTTTTATATATTTGGTATAAGTTTTTTACCTACATAATTTTTAAAATATGGCATAAATTTTCATTTTTATATTGTATTAAGATGATTCTGTATAACTTAGATATCATACAAATGTGTTACCATGTGCTTTTATTTTTCTCTTCTCAACATGCATTTCAAAAAAACATTTTTAAAATCTACCTGTTGGAGGATTTTTACCTAATAAAAATCTACCTAATTCTGGTCTCTAGCTTAAAGGACTCCAAAAATCTCCAATTACAGGTCAGAAGCCCAGTGAGCATAGCTTCTGGAGCTGTGGCTGCAAATTAATCTGCCTCTCTGTACCTCATAAAAAACATAAAATAACTTTTTATGTGGACCTTTCACTAGGGTAATCTGATTACCAAAACACATTAGGCTAATATGTCATTAGCTCCTACTTGTTAATACTACACCAAAAACAAGTATTAACGGTTTTCATGAAAATACAATCCACAAAGTTCACAATGGTAAAGCAACACAGAAACACACCAGGCTTAGCAAGTGAAGAAGCTAGCCCAGATGAACCAACCAGTAAAAATGAGCTGGACAACCTTGTAAGGAATTTAGAGGGCAGCTATTAAGGTTGCATAGGGAGCTAAAAGAAACAATGAAATGCACTGCCAATAAAAATACAAGAATACTTGAGAGCAGAAATGAAGAAAATGTGAACAAAATTACAAACAGAAATGAATGGAAAACCTGGTAGGAGAATTGAAAAACTGAGTGGAAGGCCTCAGCAACAGTGTAACAGCTGCTAAGGACAGAATCAGTGAGCTCCAAGATGAGGTGCTGAGAATCTCCAGACAACAGCAGAAAATGGAATAGAGCCTCAAAATGAACCAACAGATGTCAAGAGAAAACAGGATGAAGCCAAGAGGAACAATATAAGAATCATTGGAGTCCCAGAGGGACAGGAAGAAAATCCTGACAAAGAGGAAACTATCAAAAATATCATTTCTAAGATGTTCCCAGAGCCAAAGAGCACATGTGACCAGATTCAGAAGACTCAAAGGATACCAGCTAGAAGAAATCCAAATAAAAATACTCCAAGACACATTCTGATCAGAATGATGAAATCCTTAGAGATAAAATCCTGAAAACAGCAAGATCAAAGAAAGAAATTGTCTATAAAGAATCATCCTTAAGATTTACAGTCGACTTATCTGATAAAACCCTCAGGGTCTGAAGACAGTGGTAGGATATAGAGAAAAAACTCAATGAAATAAATACCTCACCAAAAATACTTTACTCGGCCAGACTCTCATTCATAGTGGAAGGAACAGCACAGAGTTTCACAAATAAACAACAACACAGGAACTTCATAGACTCAATATCATACTTACAAGAACTAAATAAGCTACTTTAAGACAAGACAAGTCCCTCAAATACACCAAATTGTGGCAGAAAGGTGGAACAAAACCCCATAACAATAATCTCTCTCACCATTAAAACTGGCAGGATGTATCAGAAAACTGAATCCAACACTCTGCTGCCTGCAAGAAACACATCTGAACAGTCAGAGGAAACAGAGACTCAAAGTCGAAGGCTGGAAAACAATACTACAGTCAAACAACTCCCTAAAAAAAGCTGGGGTGGCCATTCTGGTATCAGAATTTCAGACTGAAGGTCACAGGGATAGTGAAGGTCGTTTCTTATTGATCAAGGGATCTACATATTAAGAAGAACTTACACTCCTATATGTATATGAATCTAATGAGGAACCAGAAAACAACTACTCATAAACTTGAAGAAAGACATCGATAGCAACATAACATTAGTAGAAGATTTCAATAATGTTTTATCACCTCTTAATAGATCAACAAGACTCAAGCTCAGCAAGGGCATACTTTATCAGAGGCAAGAAATGGAAGAAAGGTAGTGGGGACTAGTAGATATATATAGGACATATCATCCTTAGAAAGCTGAATACACAGTCTTCTCAAGTGTGCATGGGACATTCTATAAGATAGACCACATGCTGGGCCATGAAACATACCTCCATAAAATTGAGAAAATAGAGATTGTACCAAGGATCTTATCAGACCATGGTGGGCCAAAATTAGAAGTAAATCTCTCTCTCTCTCTCTCTCTCTCTCTCTCTCTCTCTCTCTCTCTCTCTCATACACACACACACACACACACACACACACACACAGAAAATCAAATTAGACACCTGGGAATTAAAGAGATTACTACTGAGCAATGAGTGGCTTAGATAAGAAATTAAATTGGAAATCAAAAGATTCTGGAAACAAACAAGAATGAAGGCAAGAGTTACCAGGACTTATGGTACACAGTAAAAGCTGTGTTAAGAGCAAAGTTTATAGCTCTTCAAGCATTCCTTAGGAAGGAAGGGCAAGCCCACATAAGTAACCTATATGCAGTTAAGAACTTGTAGAATGACCAACAAAAGGAACCCAGCCCAGGAAGGAGGAAGGAAATAATAAAACTCAAAGCAGAAATTAATGAGAGGGAAACTTCCCCCCAAAAATAAAAAAGTTCAATGAAGCCAAGAGGTGGGTATTTGAGAAAATAAACAAAATCGATATATCTCTAGTAAGACTCACAAAGAAAGGTAGAGAGGAAACCCTAATAAACAGAATTAGGTACAAAAAGGGAGACATCACAACAGAAGGTACAAAAATTCAAAGGATCCTCAGAGATTACTTTGAGAATCTTTATGCCATGAATCAAGAAAACCTTGAGGAAATGGATAGATTCCTGGATTCCTATAGCCTCTAGAAGCTGAAACAAGAAGACCTGGAGGAACTTAACAGCCCTATCATCATCAAGGAAATTAAAATGCTAATAAAAATTCTCCACCAAAATAAAAGTCCTAGCCCAGATGCTAGTGAATCTTCCAAATCTTGCAACTAAAGTTAGTCCTTTAAAGAGGACTAACTCCCCAATTCTTTTCAAACTTTTCAGGAAATTGAAGAATTAGAAACACTTCCAAATAGTTTCTATGAAGCAAATATCACCCTGATACCAAAAGCAGACAGAGATAGTATCACGAATCCCAAATCACGAAATATCGTTGATCGTCGAGTTGTTTGAGTGGTCTCACTAACCTCTACATTCATCCTATCCCTGAGATTTTAGAAGCCTCTCTCTTCTCGTCCTTCCCAATGATGCCGCATTGGAGGCTCTTTCAGGGTCAGGGGAGTGAGATTCAGCTGGTTACTGGATTTGGCATGTGGATACACCATGGGAAGCTTGCGAGGCTGTCCCATGTGGACAGGAAGCTCTCAGTAGCTTGCTAGTTTCTCCCAGAGGGAAAAATAGTCTATAAGATATCACTTCTGAGAGCTTGCTTTTAAGTCTCTGGATGTTGGCCATTGATGGGATTACACACACCTGGGTTCCTCTGCCGGTACCTTCATGCGTGAGGCTTGTCCAAATGTGTGAAGAGGGGCCTTAAGCATGGCTGTGGCTAGGTTCTGGTGGTCTTTGGCCGCCAGGAGCTCTGCTTGTGGCAGGGAGGGAAGCTGGAGCCCATCCCCTCTGAGGGGCCCCGGGAAAGACAGCCAGGCATGTGGGGAAGAGACTCTTTATTATATTATATTATATTATATTATATTATATTATATTATATTATATTATATTATGTTAAGAGATAATATAAAGAAAGAGAATTACAGGCCAATCTCCCTGAGGAACACAGACAGAAAGATCCTCAACAAAATCTGAGCAAACAGAATCCAATGACTCATCAAAAAGATCACACACTGTGACCAAGTAGGATTCATCACAGGGATGCAAGGATGGTTTAACAATAGCAAGTCAATCAATATAATCCATCAATCAATGAAATAAAATATAAAAACCATATGATCTTATCAATAGAGGCAGAGAAAGAATTTGACGAGATATAAGACCCATTTATTATGAGAACTATCAGCAAATTGGGCATTAAAGAACTTTCCTAAATATAGGTAAAGCCATCTAACACAAACCCACAGCAAGCATCATTCTCAATGGGGAGAAACTACAATTCTTCCCTCTCAGATCAGGGACAAGACAAGGTCGCCCACTCTTGCCACTCCTATTTAATATAGTACTGGAAGTTCTTGCCATAGTAGTCAGGCAAGAAAAAGATGTAAAGGACATACAGATCGGAAAGGAAGAGGTCAAGCTATCACTATTTGAAGACAATAAAATACTATAGTTAGAAAATCCAAAGACTCTACAGAAAAGCTCCTAGAAACAACAGGTTTGTATAGTAAAGTGCAGTCTTCAAAATCAACACCAAAAAGTCCATGGCTTTCCTACATACATATAATGAAAGAGAAGAAAGAGATATTAAAAAAAAAATCCCAGTCACAATCATGCCTCAGAAAATCAAATACCTCAAAATCAGCTTAACTAAAGAGTTGAAGGACTTATACAAACAAAATTACAAAACAATACTTCAAAATATAAAAGAGTATACTAGGAGCCACATCCCCTGCTCATGGATAGAGAGGATTAACATTATCAAAATTGCAATACTCCCCAAAGCACTATAAAGATTTAACGCTGTCCCTATCAGGATACCCATGACATTCTACAAATAAATAGACAAAAAACTTCTGAAATTCATATGGAACAGTAAACCCCCACGAAAAGCTAGAGCAATGATGGTGAAAAAGAAAATGGGTGGCATCAACTTCACCAACTACAAACTGTATTACAAAGTGGTAGTAATTAAAACATCATGGTATTGGAGTAGAAATAGACCTGCAGAACAATGGAAGAGAGTTGAATATTCTGACATAGACTCTCACATATATGATTTTTTAACTTTAATAAAGAAGCAAGAAATGTGAAGTGGAACAAGGAAAGTCTCTTCAATAAATGGTGTTGGGGAAACTGGAGAGCTAGCTATAAACAAAACAAAACAAAAAAAAACATGAACTCTGACCTCTGTCTAACTCCACGCACAAAAGTCAGATCATAGTGGATTAAAACTTCAGTATCAGATCTGAATCTATAAGGTCGATGGAGGAAAATGTAGGCAGAACCCTCCATGACACTGAAGCTAAAAGCATCTTTAAGGATGAAACACTACTGACAAAGCAAGTGGAAACAAACATAAACAAATGGGACTATATTAACCCAAGAAGCTTCTGCACCTCAAAAATAACAGTGACTAAAATACAGAGAGAGCCCACAGAATGGGAAAGTATATTTACCCAATATCCATCTGAGGGGCTGGAGCGATAGCACAGAGGTAGGGCATTTACTTTTTATGTGGCTGACCCATGTTTGATTCCTCTGCCCCTCTCCGAGAGCCCGGCAAGCTACCAAGATTATTCCGTCCGCATGGCAGAGCATGGCAAGATACCCATGGCTTATTGGATATGCCAAAAACAATAACAATAAGTCTCACAGTGAGACATTACTGGTGTCCGCTCGAACAAATAGATGAACAATGGGATGACAGTGACAGTGATCCATCTGAGAAGGGATTAATATACAGGATATACATAACACTAGTAGAATTGTACAAGAAAAATCCTCTGACCCCTTCAAAAATAAGGGGAATAAATGAACAGACTCTTTCTCAAAAAAGAAATACAAATGGCAAAAGGGCACATGAAGAAATGCTCTACATCGCTAATCATCAGGGAGATGCAAATCAGATCACCAATGAGATATCATCTCACACCACAAAGACTGGCACACATCAATAAGAACAAGAACAACCAGTGCTAGTACGTATGTTGGGAGAGAGGGACTCTCAGTTGGGAATACCAACTGGCCCAGCCTTTTCGGAAAACAATATGGACATTCTTTCAAAAACTTGAAATTGAGCTTCCATCACAATCACAATCACAATCACAATATCCCATCAATCACCGATTTCTCGGGCAGGCTCAGTAACATCTCATTTTGTCCTTTCCCTGAGATCTTAGAAGTCTATTTCAAATTGGCCCTCCAAACGATGTTGCACTGGGGGCTCTTCAGGGTCAGGGGAATGAGATTCAGCTTGTTACTGGATTTTGCATATAATACACCATGGGGAGCTTGCAAGGCTGTCCCATGTGGGCAGGAATCTCTCAGAAGATTGCCAGTTTCTCCTAGAGGGAGAAGTAGGCTAAAGATAGCTGAGAGCTTGCTTTTAAGTCTCTGGATGTTGACCACTGATGGGATTACACACACCTGGGTTCTTCTGCTTGTACCTTCATGCATGAGGCCTGTCCGAATGTGTAGAGAGGAGCCTCTAGCATGGCTGAGCTTCCATATGACCCCTTAATAACCATTTCTGTGAATATAGCTAGAGAGTGCAAAAAAGCACAGTAGAAATGCCATCTGCACCTGTAAGTTCATTGCAGCACTGTTCACAATGGCCAGAATTTGGAAACAACCCAAGTGCCTGAGAACAGAGGACTGATTAAAGAAACTTGGGTACATTTACACAATGGAATACTATGAAGCTGTTCTGCACTCATTTGTGGAATATAAAATAAAATAGTATGTGACTGACATGCAAGGACAGTAGAGACAGGGACAGGAATATTGCTCCATGATTCAAAGCCTGCCTCATGAGTTTGTGGAGAAGGCATCTGGAATAGAATAGGGATCACTATGTCAAAAATGGTTGGAAGGGATCATTCAGGACAGGAAAGGTGTGCTAAAAGTAGATAAAGGACCAAATGTAATAGCCTCTCAGTATCCATATTGCAAACCATAATTCCAAAAGTAGAGTGTATGGAGGAAATTGTCTGCTAGAGTCAGGGGGTGGGTAGGGGATACTGGAGAAATTGGTGGCTGAAAATGTTCATTGTTGAAGGGATGGGTGTCCGTTCACTGTATGATTGAAATTCAAACATGAAAGCTTTGTTACTGTATCTCACAGTGATTCGATAAAAAGAAAAAATAAAAAACTGCCTGATAGATATATAGCACGTATATTACAATACATACTTTGATTTAATTAAAACAAACAGTATACTTCCAATGAAAGATATATGTAAACATACATATATATGTTACATGTATATATAAGTATGTATGCATGCAATTTACATAGTTATCTATTACATGTCCACATGTCTTGTCTCTCTAGATATGAATGTGGTAGCTATACACATTTATATCTATCTGCTTGTTTTTGTTCTTTTTCTTTAGAATTATGTTGAACATTCCATATCTGTTGCATTTACAAAAATATTTAGGACTGAGAATATATTCCTCAATATATTTATATTTTTATTTCTTTTTCATCAGATTATGGTAATTCTATGCATTTAGATCTTACATATTTTAGTTTAGTGTTATTAGTTTTTCAGTTTTTTGTCCTATTTAAAAATCGTCTTTTAATTAAAAATTAGTGGCTTATTGCTGATAGATAATAAAACAAGTGAATTCTGCTATTAACCTTGTATACATTAAGCTTGCTATATTTGTTTATCAATTTTAGTACCTTTTTTTCTTTGTTTTGTTTTGTTGTTGGTCCACCCCTGGAAATTCTCAGGGCTACTCCTAATTCTTAGGCATCATTCCTAGTGGTGCATGGGGGACCATATGATGCCTAGATCAAATCTTGGTCAGCTGCTACAAGCAAGTAAGGCACCTAGGTGACTCTACTTTAGCTTCAACTCCAGAATTCTAGTAGCTTTTTGCTAATTGTTAACCTTTTGTAATACTGTACATAGGTCATCTTGTCATAACTGAATAAAAAGTTACTTTTTCTTAACATGCATACATCAATTTCCTTAACTGATCTTAGTTTATTAGTGAGATTTCAGGACAATATTGAACAGAAATAGGGAGGTAATATTTTTGTCTATTGTTCATGGATTTAGGAGGAACATTTTATGTTCTGTCATCGTATTTAATATCTGCTATAGGTAAATACTCTTTTTTAATTTGGAATAGTTCTCTCTCATTATAACTATAGATACAGTAGCTTACATCAGCTGCTTTTTGAGTGTTTTGGTTAAAACTTCACATACTTTACCCCACTAGGTCATTATGTGTAATGTTAGATTGAATATTAAAGCACATTTTTATAAATTTTTGCTTCCACGTTAATTAAAAATAATGGACAATAACTTTCATTTTTATATTGTCTTTGTTTTGCCATAAGGATAATTGTAGATTTATGAATTTTGAAGTACTTTCTTGCTTTGAATATTTAGAACAGTTTACAGAGATTTAAAAATTTTAATCTTTATAGAATTTTCAGTGGAAAATAAATTTGGGTCAGGTGTTTCTTTGCAGGAAAGTAATAAATTATTAACTCTATTTTAAATAAAGGCCATTAAGCTTATTTATATTTCATTGTGTGATTTGGTAGCTAATTTTATGGAATTAATTGGTCCTTAGTCTCATTTATGTTATCAAATTTATAAGTATACACATTTGTTCAATTATTCTTTACTATTATTAAAGCTCCACAGGCTGAGTAATGACCCTCCAGGCCAAAATCCAAGTGCCTTTTGAATCCAGACTTAAAAGAGAGCATAGGCAATTATAAAACTTGCCCTGACAATTCTCAAGGGGTCGTTTCCATCATCAGACAGAATTTGTTCTAATCAGTAAAACACAGTTTTCTAGATGGAGTTGTGCTCAAGGATTCAGGTCTAATACAGGCCCTAAATACTTCCTAAAAACCCTAAAGCTTCCCTGGCTGCCACCCTCGTTCACCAGGAATATCAGCCTCTTTCCATCTTAGGAGGCACCTGCTAAAGATTTGTTTATTGGGAAATCACAGAAAAAATTTGCCAAAGCACGCCTTGATTAGGATACTTTACACACTTGGGCTCAACGTATCTCTTCCTTACAATGAAGATCACTGTGACACTGTAACACTGTCATACTGCTGTTCATCAAATTGCTGGAGTGGGTGCTAGTAATGTCTTCATTTGTCCCTGTCTCATGCTAGTGTAGTCCAATGACATCTGCTTGAGATGTGTACTTTCATGTTTTCGTGTGTAGGGGCTCTCTCCACCCTTGGAGAAGCTCATGTTCTCTCTTGAGTGTGTTAGACGCTCTCTTTCTCTCCCCCCCACTCTCTCTCTCTCTCTCTCTCTCTCTCTCTCTCTCTCTCTCTCTCTCTCTCTCTCTCACCTTAAAAACCCTGCAAATAAAATCTGTTTATTCAATGCTTGTCTACTCCTGAAACTCTTTTCTTCGAGGTGAGCAAAGAACCCAGTAACCCTGGGTCCCGGGTAGCAGAGGGGGATGGGGAGAAAGTGACCGTCTTTCTCCCCCCCCCCCCGCGTCACATAAGTCACCTGTGGGGCCCGCCGACATCAATACCTGCTGGGTGATCTCTTCTGTCTTCAAACCCAGCACCTCAGAATTCTTAGGACTGTCTATGTCTGGTTATGATGAAGATGGAAATGATAATTTCCAAATTCTGTGCTGAAATAAGCAGTCCTATTTTATCATGAAACTGATATGATTTTGTGTTGTTTCTATTCTGACTTGAATTCTTGCGGCTTAAAAGAAAGTCATTTATTTAATCCATATAGAAATGGATCTGTGTTGGGCTAGAGATATAACATAGTGGGTATTGCCTCACATGGGGCAGATCAAAGTTCAATCCCACCACTCTATAGGGATGACAGAGTTGGGAATAATCCCTAAACGGTGTCTGCTTTGGCCCAGAAAACAAGCAAGCAAAAGCAAAATTTATCCACATATTTAAAACCTGTGTAAGTCTGATCATCTCAGAAACATTATTTTAAAAATCTCTGTTGCTCTGTACATATAAATTTTTATTGCTAACTCTATTCACTTTCTTTTCACTCTGTCTTGTCTTTGTACTCTAAGATTAGACATATTTTTTCAAATTAATGTTTTCAAATGTAAGGTACAATATATATTTTGTGTATTTCCTCTGCTTAGTTATGTGCTATTGAAGCAATTTTTGCTTATTTTCCAAATGTATACTTGTTTTCCCTTTGTTAAATTGCTAGATTTAACTTCCTTTTTTGAATTTTGACATAGTATGTAATTCTTTTCTATTTTGGACATAAAAACTCCAAATTTCTTTCAAAGAATGTTTGTAGTGAATGCTATTTTTCTCTTCTTTATTTCTATCATAATTCATTCAGTTTTATCTTTGCACTTTTATTTCTTTTATAATGAACACTTTAGTTGTTTTTATAAACTTCCACAAATGTATATTATCATTATGCCATTTTGATTATAATCATAAATTATATCCCATTACACAACTATTTATGATTTTTGAAGGACTTAGTGCTTATTTTTCATAACACTCTAGGAATAATTATTAGGAAGGGTGTTCTCAAATTGCTGATTGATATTTCTCTTTTTTCTCTTTTTTATTGTCCCTCTCTCTTTGACCCCTCCCTCTTTATAATTTCCTCCATTCAGTTATAGTTACCAAAGTTTCATATCTTCCAAATGGTATATATAATCACTTTTGCTGTTTTATTAGTATATGATAGTAATCGAGTTCTATTTTGTCCAGATTTATCTTGAAGTCTCAGAAGTTATTATTTTGTAGCACTGTCATCCCATTGTTCATTGATTTGCTCAAGCAGGCACCAGTAACTTCTCCATTGTGAGACTTGTTGTTACTGTTTTTGGCATATCGGATATGCCACGGGTAACTTGCCAGGCTCTGCCATGTGGGTGGGATACTCTCGGTAGCTTGCCGGTCTCTGAGAGGGACAGAGGAATCAAACCAGGGTTGGCCACATGCAAGGCATATGCCCTACCCTCTGTGCTATCATTCCAGTCTGGATGCTGGAGTGTTTACATAAAACACTCTTTCTAAGTGCCTGAAACTCTTCTGCATGGGATATTTGTCTATTCTACTTTATTTATTAAAACTCTTATCAAAGAAGAGCCAGAGAGGATGCAGCATGTAAGGCGCTTGCATTGCTCACAGCTGACCGGGGTTTGAGCCCCAGCACCCCATATGTTCCCCCAAGCATTACCAGGAGTGATACCTGAACTCAGAGCCAGGACGAAACCCTTAACAAAGTTGGGTGTGGCTCCCCCCACTAAAACAACAATAAAGAACAATAAAATAGGGGCTGGAGCAATAGCACAGCTAGCACAGCGTGTAGGGCATTTGCCTTTCACACGGCCAACCCATGTTTGATTCCTCCGCCCCTCTCGGAGAGCCGGGCAAGCTACCGAGAGTATCCTGCCTGCATGGCAGAACCTGGCAAGCTACCCATGGCATATTCAATACCTCAAAAACAGTAACAAGAAGTCTCACAATTGATACGTCACTTGTGCTTGCTCGAACAGATCGATGAGCAACGGGATGACAGTGACAATGACACTGACCAAATATCATATTATGTTGAGATTATCAGCCCCTAATGGCTTGCATTCTTCCCCTTCTTACTGAAAACTGGCTTGTACACTTATACTGTTATACTACAGATTTTCATCAATAAATAGACAGTAATGAGCTGGAGAGATAGTATAGTTTTAGGGTGCTCGCCTTAAAATTGGCTGATCCAATTTTGATCCCTGACAACCAGATATGGTGTCCTCAACACCAACAGGAGTAATTCCTGCATGCAATCATAAATATGCAAAATATATTAGCAAAAATATATAATTTTTGGCCTAGAGTCTCTTGCCCGCATGCCTGATTGTCTTTCCTGGGGCCCCTCAGAGGGGATGAGCTCCAGCTTCCCTCCCCACCCCGAGCAGAGCTCCCGGCAGCTGAAGACCACCGGAACCTAGCTACAGCCATGCTCGAGGTCCCTCTCCACAAGTTCGAACGGGCCTCATGCATGATGGTACCAGCAGAGGAACCTGGGTGTGTGTAATCTCATCAATGGCCAACATCCAGAGAGAGACTTAAAAGCAAGCTCTCAGAAGAGACCGATGCTGAGAGTCTCTTGCCCACATGCTTGGCTGTCTTTCCCAGGGCCCCTCGGAGAGGATGGGCTCCAGCTTTTCTCCCCACCCCGAGTGTACCGGCAGAGGAACCCAGGAGTGTGTAATCCCATCAATGGCCAACATCCAGAGACTTAAAAGCAAGCTCCCGGAAGCGATATCTTGTAGCCTACTTCTCCCTCTGGGAGAAACTGTCAATCTTCTGAGAGTTTCCTGCCCACATGGGACAGCCTTGCAAGCTTCCCATGGTGTATTCATATGCTAAGTCCAGTAAGATGCTGGATCTCATTCCCCTGACCCTGAAAGAGCCCCCAGTTCGACATAGTTAGGAGTGCCAAGTCAAGATAGACTTCTAAAATCTCAGGGAAAGGACGAAATGGGTGGTTACTGAGACCGCCCGAGAAATCGGTGATTAATGAGATTTCATGTTCTTGATGTAATTTTGGCTTTCTTATTCATGTTTAAATGAATTCAAATAATTTCTAAATATTTTTCAATAGAATAAAGGGGGTACTATCTTAGACTTCTGGCTCTTTTCTCTGAATTTATAATATTAAAGTTAAAATAAAGTTCCCTTCTTAACATGAGAAATACAACTTGGCTGATTGATTGATTAATATTTTGTTCCACACTCACCAATATTCATGGTTTATTCCTGGCCCTGTACTCAGGATTCCTCCTGATGGACTTGAGGGCCCTATGAGATGTAGGGGTTCAATAGAGGATCAGCTTCACACAGAGCAAATGTGTTTCCAGCTCAGAATTTTTACAACTTTATAGTGTTGTTCTAAGCAAAACAAAAAAGTCTTCTCACCTCTTTTAATAAAAATTAAACAAATTTTAAAGCATAATTTTGATTTTTATTAATAATATATGATTTATTAATGTGATGAAATTCTGTTCAACATGAATGCACTTTAAATCAGACAAATTATCATCAGGCTTTATAGGGAAAACAGGAACACCACAAATTTCTTCAATCACAAAAAATGCATTGTCAATTCATTTTTCCTGTCTCAAGATCAAATTAATCTTTCCCAAACATAGACCCTTGCAAAGGACTGAGAAATATTGAATAATAAGTGTATAATGAAAAATTATATTTTACTGCATTTGTATATGTATTAAAGAATTGTTATTGCCAGAACTAAAAACATACCTGGTTGCCTGGCATGTTGCTAATATAAGAACTATTAGCAATCAGTAACTTATAATTAAAACAGAAATAAGGACCAGGAGATAGTGCAAATTGAGGGTGATAGACAAAACCTGAGTTTGATCCCTAGCACTACTATACTGCCTTCTCAGCCTGGCCAGTCATGAGCATGGGCCCCCAGTCACGGCCAAGGTGATCATCGTGGTCCCTATACAGTAGGGAATGAACAGCACAATCCTTACACTGAACTTTTGGCATAGTTCACAAGCATCATCAAAAGAAATCTCTGTACCTTTTGAGCACCAGATCTCTACAATTTTTGACATGTATACCGGAAACGCTCCCTACTGTCTCATATACAGGCTGCTAAGAGACTGTGTAAGGAGATCTCTAATTCCATTTCTCAGTGTTTTCTATCAGTTTGTATTATATAAAGTGTCCAACTTTATTTCTTGCATATTAAGAGATAAAAATGACATTTTATTAAGATTTTTATATTTATTATCAAGGTGCTTAAAAACAAGCATGAAAAAGCACCAAAATATATAAATGAGCATATTTAAGGACATAAATATATGACCCAGTATTAGTGTGTGCATTATTCCTTTTAAATTATGTTGACTACTGTAGTAATATCTAGAATTTTTTTGATAGGAATAAATTTACAGAGGAAAGTGGGTTGATTTGATTAAAGAAATCAATCTTCAAGAACAAGGAGGAAACTCAGGCAGTATAACACATGTCTGAGTGGACCCTTGACTCTCATGCATCCAACCCTAAACAAATAAATAAATGTGTTTTAGTTATTTGAACTTAGAAAATTCATAGTTGGAGAAATGTGTAAATATAAAAACATTGAGCCAAGAAAAAGAGAAACAAAAAAACATCTATGTTATTTTATGTTGTAGTTTCATTGTATAACAAGTTTCATTGTTATTTTTCAAACAAGTCCATGAAAATTAGAGATATGAGAATGAGAGACATTCGTTTTCTTAGACAACAACAACTACTTAGCATTATGCAATTATATAATTCACAAAATAGTCTCCTGGTACTTATAATCAGTGTTAATTACTTCTGTTCATTTTTTATTTTTGAGCTCAGAATTTCTGGTTCTGTGTTCAGGGATCACTCTTTGGTACTTTGGGACCATATGTGGAGCTAAGAACTGAACTTGGATTGGCTGTTTGCAAAGCAAGATCCTTACATGCTACACTACATTTTTGTTCCCTAAATATTTGAATTTTACTGTACTTTGGTTGTCCTGTTTTTGTTTTGTGGGGTCACAGTGCAGTACTACATGAGAGACACCCCCAATGATGCCGGGAACCATGCTATGGGGGCATCAAATCCAGTTTCATGAGTGCAAAAATTGTGCTTCCACTATTTGAACTATTTTTCAGGTCTAAATTTTAATGTACCTTATCATTACCTATATTTTAATTTTATATGCAAAACTCACAGCATAAATTGATGCACAGAATAATTGAGATGAATATCATTATCACTCACAAGTTGTGTTGATGCAATTGATTGATTTTAGTCTTTTTAATTTTTTAACAAATGCAGCAAAATCACCTTTGGTGAGACAAATTTATATGATGTACTGTGATGTACAGTACTAAAGCTTACTGAACCTTAAGTCAAATTTCCAGATACCAAAACTGCTATCTGTCCTCACTCAATCATGAAACTATTTCAAAGTATATTTTAAAGAAAATAAGTAATAAAAGTAATCTGTAGATTACTCTTTGTGGGGTTGGCATTATGTTAGCCATTCCTTGCAGTGTTCAGAGGCTCTTCCTGTTACTCTGCTCAGGAGTGACCCCTGACAGTGCTTGAGTATTTGAAAGGTGGTAGAGTACATGCAACACAAAGGCCTTTATGTCTATTCTATCTCTCTGGCCATTAGATTATGTTTTCAATTGTTATGGTTTAAATGACTGTCAAAATATTGTTCTTGCTATCTAAATCTAAAACTTGGCTAAACTTATCTAAATTTGTTATTCCAGTTTGATAGGTTGTATCCAAAAGCTTAACTCAAATTATTGTCAACAGATTCACACTTTTATTTCTGCTTATTGTTATTATTGGTAAGAAAATGTTAATTGTATTTTCTTTACATGGATATTTTTTCTTTATGTGGATATTTTAATCTGATATACTGAAAAGCTATTTAGTAGTTTTATTTTTATTAGATCACTTAAAATGACTTCTATTTTTTATATTCTGCTTATGAGATTTGTTTGATGCAAATAGTCTAATCAAATTATGCATTTTAAAATACAAAGAATTTTATTTTTAATAGACTGCTATTTAAGTAAATTCAATAATAAAAGTTGCTAGAATGGAAAGTTCATTAAACTCACCTCCAATTTTGTTTCATTAGCACTGCAATTGAAATAAAAGTGTTAGAAATTAATCTAGGTAAAATCGTTACTCTTCAGAACCAAACATTTTTAGAAATATTTATTGCCATAATAAGCATATTATTTCCAGAACAATAAATTTTATAGGTTAGAAAATACTATTCTGAGAATTTAAGTATTTTAAGAAAAGCATTTAGTTCTCATGATGGATATGTAAAATGACAAAGTTTTTCTAAATAATCTATTCTTATAAAATATTTATGTTAATATTCAAAATGTAACTATGTAGAAGTTCACTTACATTCTACTCAGTCAAGCTGAGTTCATTGGATTTAATTTTTCTAATAAACATTATATTTTATAAATGTTAGTGTCTCTACCTTTTATATATAATTATGTTATAGCTACCTGACTTGCTAGCCAATTAAATTTATTAACATTGAAATACAATCTATTATTGAAAATAGTAAAATAACAATTCAGACGTATATTTGGTTACTCTTTTAAGTATCATAATGTTCAAGCTAGAACTATGATATAAAAATTTTAAATATTTAGATGCAATGCCAGAGAAATCTTATAAAAAGGATTAGATAACCAATTGTATATAAATCAAAGAAGATAAATTGCAAACATCCAGAGAATATAAAAGGGTCTAAATTATTGTAATAAAGATGAAGTCATATGTAAGTAAATTCTGATGATAAATACCCAATATGAATAAGAACTATCTCAGAAATACATCAAAAGTTACGATATTCAAAGTTTTTTGTAAGTTTCTTACTGAATTTTAGAGTTTCCGTGTGTGTGTGTGTGTGTGTGTGTGTGTGTGTGTGTGAGAAACACAACTTTATCTTGATTATTTTTCCAAATGTATGTGGTGGGCCGGAGTGATAGTATAGCAGATAGGGAACTTGCCTACTGAAGGTTGATCCCCAGCAACATTTATGGTCTCTTAGCCTGAGAGTCATGATCCCTGAATGCAGATTGAGGAGTGTGCCCTGAGTACAACTGGGGGCCACAGGCTGATTGGTAATCAATGACCGTTTATTCAAATCTCTCAATAGAGAAAGTTTGGAGGGCTGGGTAGTAGCAATTGCACATAGATGTGGTTGAATGTTAACATAAACAGTGAACAGGGGAAGTTCTAGGAGATTCAGGGGAATGCCCTTCCTTCAGGGGAAGTTCTAGGAGATTCACCCATGAACAGAAAATCATCTAGGGACTCCACTATTCTAGATTCCCACCAGGAGATCCACCCAAGGGCAGAATACCATCTAAGGGTTTAATGCATTCTCCATTCCCTTGCTAGATATCCATTAAAATGATTACATTAAATTTACTTCTTAATAATATTTCAAGTCATTTTGTAGCAACATAGTTAGAGATATAGGCTCTTATCTATAACCTAGATTAAGATAGATTAAGGGTGTCCTTTACCTGGGGATGCCCTCTTTACCTTGGGACATCTTCCCTATACTTCCCAGACTACAGTCCTCAGGTCATGTTAATTTTTCCTCAGCCCAACAGGGTCTGTCCTTATTCAGTAATTTCTTTTTGGGTCATGACAGAGTTTGCTCCATGACCAGACTTTTAATTTATCATGCTTCTTATGGTGCATAGACTATCCCTTTCTTGAAGCAGAGTAGCTTACTGCTTGCCTTGGGTTCATTCAAATCCTGAGGTTGTACCCTTTTTAGTGTGTGAGGAACTATGGGCGACTGAGGTTAAAATTAAGCAAATATGATGAATGCCCAGGAATATATTAATTGAAGTTAATTAGCTCCATTGTACAAAAGCACAACATTAACTGTGTTCCTATGTCTATACAAAAAGGACATTGCACTAAAATAAACTATTCAATGGACATAAGGAAAGAGAAAAAAGCAATGTTATAATTGCATTTACAAATCTAGAGTCATCAGAAGACTTGACTTTATAAATTACAGTGTCTGATCTGGAGACATTTGTGACTAAGAGATAGGACATAAAGAGCACAAAGGAGAAGTTAAAGATAAACACAGGAGACTGGGAGTGCCCACTTGGACATGGGAGTGCCTCAGCAGCAGTATGGTGGGGGTAACTCAATTAACCTAAGCTCTCTGCTGAAGGACAAAGGACAAAACAATGTTAAACCTAAACTGCTTGGAACTGTAATTCAACACATGAAGACTTCAAGAATATCATACTGAAACATGTAATGATATTATAATGATCTTTAAATAAAAATGTTATGAGTTAACATTTAGAGACCTAGTTGATAAAAACATGAGAGTTATTGAAATACAATAGCAACCCACTACTACAAAGGTGGATGCATTAGAGATTATGTCACCAATAGCAACCACTAGTGTAAGAAGATGCTAATAATTAGGAGAAGACAAGAATTTTTGCAAAAAAGCCTGGCTTTATGAGAGACCTCTGCCTAAAATTGAAATTTTAAGGTGATGAGTACAAAGAACTTAGAACATGCTACAAATTTGAGCATCAGATTAGGCCAGATTTTTACTATCTTCTAGTCTGGAAGCCTTGCTCAGTACAAGTTGATTCTTGCTTTCTGGAAACATTTAAATTAGAAAAAATAAAACTCTGAAAATCCAGTTTTTTTAATCAGTCTTTCTTATACATCTATTTGTCCATTATCACAGTCACTATCATCCCGTTGCTCATTGATTTGTTCGAGCGGGCACCAGTAACGTCTCTCATTGTGAGACTTATTGTTACTGTTTTTGACATATTCAATATGCCCCGGGCAGCTTGACAGGCTCTGTCATGCGGGCGGGATACTCTAGGTAGCTTGCTGGGCTCTCCGAGAGGGGAGGAGGAATCGAACATGGGTCGGCTGTGTGAAAGGCAAATGCCCTACGGCTGTGCTGTTGCTCCAGCCCATCAAAATAATACATAAAATGAATTGTTTTGAAATCTAAGTAAATTAAACAAACCCAAAGATTATGGACTGGATAAAGATTGGAGCCCTAAATACATAAAATCAGGAAGGAGAAAGTGATAGTAATTGGATGGCACAGAAATAATAGGATTGCAAAGAGACTAACGTGAAAAACTATATATCCACAAGCCTCATAACTTATATAAGTGGATAAAGTTTTAGAAACAGAATTGACTAAGTCTGACACAACAATACATATAAAATTTGAGCAATCTAAATAAATAAATTTGATAAGTAATAATCTCCCGGTAAAATCAGTGGCGTCAGTGGCTCTACCACATAATCTAAGAATTCATATTGCTCTTTTTTCAAAACAGTGGAAGAAAGAAAACACCCGGACTCAATTTGTGTGTGTCATACTCATCAGTATGCGGGGACACCAGGGCTTCCTTGTGTAATTCTAGGAAGTGAAGCTTGCAGGGAAGGTGGAACTCGGGGTCTTCCGTGCATTAGCAATGCGCTGTATCACCTGAGTCAGTGCCCTGGTCCTCCAAACCCATTATATTAGGTCAGCATCCCACTCATACGCAGACCACAGAATTGACACTGGGAGAAAGAAGGGGTCAGACCTCTGTTAAGCTCAGACTTTGTCTCTGGAAATTTCAAATACACCTTAGATACAAACTAGCTAAGTAAAAAGCAGAGACCTGGGGAGAAAACCTAGTTATGCTTCACTGCTGGTTTTGTGCTAAGGAACAAAATCTCTCTTTCTAATATACTTAAGTACTTTTCTCAGTGGGTGCAACCAGTTACTTGTCTCACTGAATGAAATTTGGATAAAAAAAATTCTTTCTGGAGCCATGTAAAACTGATTTTATTCATTTTAAGCTGGGAAGAAACCTACAGTAGTATAATAGTTTTTCTTGGGCATAGATTTTCCTAGAAAAAAATTAATTAAAAACAGTATACACTGACCAATAAAACCTGATTTGATTTCTGAAAATATAATTTCCAATTTTAAGAAATTGTTCTTTGTTATTAGTTATTTGTTGCACTTGTTTAAAATATAGGTGTTGAAATTACATAGTACAAAAATATAAGTATGTAGGTGCATAGATCCTTTTACATAAATCACTGTTATTATAGCATTCTGGATAAGGATGAGACTTCATTTTGGCAGACTTCTCTTTCCACCACTTTGCATTTTGTTCATTTCATACATCTACCACAGTCTATGCACCTAAATGTATTATGACACAAATATAATGAAAAATAGGATTGATGTTCAATTTTAGCCGGAAGTAGGTGAAAAAAGATTGTATATCTACAAATATATTTTAACTGAAAATATCAACTGTATTCTGAGACAAATATGGTGATACATGGCATTGAATTTGGGTCAGATATTCAATTATACATACATACATATATATGTATATATATATCATACATGCCAACTTTTGTCACTATTTTTTAACCTCTGGCTTTTTATTTTACCCATTAATCTGAGGTATATTTTATACTCACACAAGAACCCAAATGTTCTTTAAAAATGTACTTTTAGGGCTGGAGAGATAGCACAGCGGGTAGGGCGTTTGCCTTGCACGCGGCCGACCCGGGTTCAAATCCCAGCATCCCATATGGTCCCCTGAGCACGGCCAGGGGTAATTCCTGAGTGCAGAGCCAGGAGTAACCCCTGTGCATCGCCAGGTGTGACCCAAAAAGCAAAAAAACAAAACAAAACAAAAATGTACTTTTAATAATAATTATTATTTAATGAACCATGTTAGTGCAGAACCTAGAGGTCTCTGTTATAAAGTCCCAGGTTTGCAAGAAGTCTAAAATATGCTAAATATTTTTCTTATTACATTTGATTACACCTTCCACTTCTGCTAAACCCTGGGAGAAAGTATTTCAATGAAAAGATTTCTCAGATTATCTAAACTTCTGATTTTACCACTTTAGAATTATAAAAACTAGTAGTTTGCCGTAAATCATGCTGTGTTGATATTTTAGGTGTTTTTTTTTTTTTTGGTCTTAGCAACCCTTTATATATTTCACCAGAAAATATTGCCTCAGGTTAAGAAGAATAGGTTTGAATAATTTATCTCACACAGTCTAGGAATAATTAAATATATGAAAGGCATACAAATGCCAGAATATTTAAAATATTTAGGATGTTTGTCTAGACTACATTTTTAAGTATACAAAATATTAACAGTTTTTTCCCATTAAATGTTTTTTATACAATTTAATAGAAATGAATAACATCATAGATGACAAGAATTAGAATTTGGAAGTAGTTTGAAATTAGACTAAATAAAATGCTGCATATTAAAATTATTTGTAGGAAACTCATAAATAAATCTCGAAAGAGATCAGCAAACTGCAGCTCTGCCTCCGGACCCCATGCAAGGCTGTGTCATATCTGGGAAACCCCAAAGGAGGGGTCAGTGAGCCCTCCACCCACCCATACAGAGCCCTCAGCAGCCAAAAACCTCCATAATCCAATTGCCGCCATGCTCACATCTGGACTCAACAGTCTCAATAAAGCCTCATCCAGGAATGAGTCTGTTGAAAAACTCAGGTATGCAGGTTCTGTGTGCAAGAATAATAATCTCCAGGTTCTCATGGAGTTAGGGATGGGCAACTTTCCTCCATCCCCCTTTGCCTGCGAGCCTGGCAGTCATTCCTGTGAACTGCTTTGGTGCCATGAAAGCTCCATTAACTGGGCATGGTCCAGAGACTCATAAATAATTCTTGAAAGAGATTAACACACTGCAGAGATGCTTCCTGATGCCAAAAGCACTATCCGGTTAAAAATTTAAATCAAGCTGTATTATCCCATTCAAAATTTTAGAATTCCTATAGAGCACAGTTGCATGACATCTCATACTTGAAACCTCTGATATACCACCTAGGATGGGAGGTAAAGTAGAAGGCAACCAATTTTAACTAAGCAAATATTAACACACAAGTCAGCCTGTACCAACATGCTTAGTAATCTCTTATATAAGGGTTTCATTGCTCCAAGGAAGATAAAAAATCTTCACACACTGTCTTTTAAAAAAAATCTTTTGTCGGGTCTGGAGTGATAGCAGAGTGGGTAAGGCGTTTGCCTTGCACGCAGCCGACCCGTGTTCGAATCCCAGCATTCCATATGGTCCCCTGAGCACTGCCAGGAGTAATTCCTGAATGAAGAGCCAGGAGTAACCCCTGTGCATCGCCAGGTGTGACCCCCCCCCAAAAAAAAATCATTTGTGATCATTTTTAGCGAATTTATCATAGCAAGCAATACATTTAGGACCTGCTATTAGGGCAGACTTGGGAAGTGTTCAGGAACATTGGAAATAGGGGTGGTGGGATTGGTAATGGAATATTGATGTAATAAATCATCATAAACAACTTTATAAAAATGAAATTAAATTAAAAATAAATAAAATAAAATTATTTGTAAACCATAAATCTACAGTGTTAAATTTTCATTTTCTAAATGCTATTATAATTTAATATTGTAGATGAACCAGAGCCGCGGCACGAGAAGCAGACCCTCCGCGCCTATAGACTGTGATCCTGAGGTCTTCTAACCCATTTTAGCACCAGAGCGGATTCTTGCAGCCATGCATTTTGACTGTGAACTGAGCTACGACCTCGTGCAGCCCAGGGAGGGATTTTTCCTTCTCCACCCGATTTTTCTGAGCGAAAATGGCGGCAGCGGCAGCAGCCACGTGGTGAGAGCCACCCTCTAAGACCCCTCCACCAGGAGGTAGGACTTTCTTTAGTGACATAGCCTGTAGGTGGTCCTGGGAGGGGGGGGGCGTTCCCGGCACGCCTTCCGCCCAGAGATGAACCGGAGCCGCAGCACGAGAAGCAGACCCTCCGTGCCTATAGACTGTGATCCTGAGGTCTCCTAACCCATTTTGGCACCAGAGCGGATTCTTGTAGCCATCCATTTTGACTGTGAACTGAGCTAAAATATTAGAAACCCAAAACCGCGTGGCTGCGCGGACTGAAAGTCTTCACTCTCAGCAATGAAGAGAAATTATTAGATGATGCCTATTCAGCAGGCCTGATTGTTGGGGAAAATTTCCAATCAATAATAGTGAGTTCTGTATGGAAATATGCAATGTACTCAAGGTATATAGAGAATAATGGGAATATCATTAGATACTTAGATTGGGGTGGGGTGGGAGGGGGGTGTATTGGGGTGCTTTGTGGTGGAACAGGTGCACTGGTGAAGGGATGGGGGTTTAATCAGTATTTGACTGTGACTTAAACCTGAAAGCTTTGTATTTTTTTCTTTCTTTTTTTTCATAGTGATTCAATAAAATATTTCTTTAAAAATACAATTTAATATTATATTATATGTGGAAAAAGCTTTAGTAAAAATCTATATTATATATTCTTTTGCATGTTAATATGTCAATGTTTTGTTTTTATCTGATGTAGTCATAAATGAAAGGATTAGATAGGGTTGTACCACACCTAGCTTTGCTCTTCTTACTTCTGACTCTGTGTGTAGAGATCACTGCTGATTATGCTCATGGGACTAAATGTAATGCCTGAGGTAGAACTTAGCCAGGCAACATGCAAAGCAATAGCCTTATTTGCCATTCTGTCTTCCAGAGTTCTGAATTTCATTGCCTTCATAGGATATTTTAACCATATTTCCCCCCAAAGAATTTCTTCAACAACTACACTTTAAGGAAAAAGAAAACAGCAAATAACAAGTTATAAAAGTGGATCAAATTATTTAAAAAAATTAAATAAGAAAGATTTTAAAACCATTTTACTTAGTTATATTAGATGATTTTTATTATATTTTAAGTCCAAATAACTCCATCATATACTTGAGACATTAGTCTATATATTAGATAGTACTAAAATGTATGAATGTTTAATATAATATTAATTTTATTAAACTACTGAAATGCATCCTGAAATATTTATAAATGATATTAATGTTCTTAAAGATTTTCTTCAACATATGTAGGGAGAAATAAAGAGTGGAAGCAAGTAAAAAGTTATAAATAGCATAGGATTGTTTATCAGATAACCGCATCTCAGTGATTAATACATCTTTTTAGATAAGTCTGTATAAAATGAACGCAAAATTCCAAAAATATATTATTTCATTGGCAAAGTTGGGGTCTACTTTATTATTCTGCCTTGTACTTATCAAAAACTTTCCTCCTCAATTTTGAATACTTTCTAATTTTTCATCATGTCTGAGTTCTATTTTTACCATATATCCTGCTTTTATTAATTGAAGAAAAATCAAATTAATTCTATCTTTTATAATTTGAAATTAAAAATTACGCTGCTAGGTGTGGCCACAAAACAAACCAACAAAAAGTATGAGTTTTTTTTTTTTAAATAACCTAATTTTGTGCTATCATGAATAGGACTTTGTAGTTAGAGGACATTATGTGAAATTAGATAAGTCAGATAAATAGATCTTATATGATATCAGGCATTATTATAATCTAAAACTCCTAACTAAGAATTGAAATGGAGATGAGGCTCAAATAATATAAACCTTCACTGAAATATGATAAATGAGTAATTTATGAGATCTAGTGCAACAGCACTGTTTTCATCTTTAACCAAAAAGGATATATTTGAACATTATTAAGTATGTATATCCTAAATGCTATCACATAAAAAAGAATGGTAACTATTGGGAGGACAACGGTTAGTATATTACAGTAGCAATCACTTTGCTATCAACATGTATATTTAGTAACAACAGATTGTACCCTTTAAATTTACATATGGTTATTTATTAATTATATCTTATAACCTGAATAGCACATTAAAACTTCAACATTAAAGTAAAACTGAGAGTCTGCAAAAGGAATTATAGTGATGAGACATATAATTAATCTCAACATATAAATTAATTAGACTCAAATAATGAGATTCTGAAAAATGTCAACCAAATTACACAAAATCCTATGTAGGGAGATTATAAATATAAGTTAACCAATCTTTTATCAAAGCAGTGAGATAGTCTTATTGAATCCCTTAAAGAGCTTGAAAGCTTCTAGATTATGACCATGTTATTCTGCAATTGTTCTGAAGTTGAAAAAACATATTTAATTTTTAATATTATATCTCTTTATATCTGGGTAGTGTCAAGAAATTAATTTAATTTTTTTGCACAGACTATCAATTTTGCAGTACTAGACTTTCATTTCCAACTGATTTATAGCAAATAAAATGTAATTATATTTGTGGATTTATTTTTTTCTGATCTGTCTATTCCATCTGGCATCTCACTGAAGCATACAATATTGTCTTAAATGCATTTAAATATATTTAATACCTAGAAATTAAAGCTTATCTCTTTATTTATCTTGCTTACAATGATCTTAGTGGCCATTTTCCAAAATCGTAGTCTTTTATTCACATCATTCTAATTTAGATCTCAAATAAAGCAATTAGCTAATTGCATCTTCTTATGTATAAGCACAAGTTAAGTGACATTTACTGATTTCTTTCAAAATGTTAAGCATTGTTCTAATTGATT